>NC_090382.1:27277271-27590850 GCF_036365525.1 Heterodontus francisci
AGAAAGCTTATGACAGAACAAAAACTTAATATTTTAGAAACCGAAAGGAGCACAGAAAGTGCAGGGGTGAAGTAAAAAAGGAAATTAGGAAAGCAAAGAGATGACATGAAAAATATTGGCATGTAAAATCAAGTAAAACCCAAAGATGTATTATCAGTACATTAAGGGCAAGAGGATAACTAAAGAAAGGGTAGGGTGTATCAGAAATGTACAAGGTAACTTATGCGTGGATGCAGAAGATGTAGGCAGGGTTCTTAATTAATACTTTGTCTTTCTCTTCACAAAGGAGAGGGATGATGCAGACATTGTAGTTAAAGAAAAGTGTGAAATATTAGATACGATAAGCATAATGAGAGAGGAAGTACTGGAGGATCTGGCATCCTTGAAAATGGATAAATTACCAGGGCTGGATGGATTTTATCCCAGGCTGTTAAAGGAAGCCATGGAGGAAATAACGGATGCTCTGAGGTTAATTTTCAAACCCTCACTAGATACAGGCGAGGCACCAGACGATTGGAAGTCTGCGAAAATTGTACCATTGTTTAAAAAGGGTGCGAGGGATAGGCCAAATAATTATAGGCCGGTCAGTCTGACCTCGGTGGTGGGCAAATTATTAGAATCAATTCTGAGAGAGAGGATAAACTATCACTTAGAAAAGCATGGATTAATCAGGGTTAGTCAGCATGGATTTGTTAAGGGAAGTTTGTGTCTTACCAACTTAAATGATTTTTTTGAGGAAGTAACAAGGAGGATTGATGAGGGTAGTGCAGTGGATGTAGTCAATATGGATTTTAGTAAGGCATTTGACAAGGTCCCACATGGCAGACTGGTCAAAATAATAAAATGTCCATGGGATACAGAGGAATGTGGCAAGTTGGATCCAAAATTGACTCAGTGACAGGAAACAAAGGGTAATGGCCGACGGATGTTTTTGCAAACAGAACACGGTTACCAGTGGCATTCCACAGGGCTCAGTGTTGGGTCCCTTGCTGGTTGTGGTATATAGTAATGATTTGGACTTAAATATGCGAGGCATGATTGGGAAATTTGCAGATGACACAAAAATTGGCTGTGTGGTTGATAGTGAAGAGGATAGCTGTAGACTCCAGAATGATGTCAATGGTTTGGTTGAGCGGGTGGAAAAGTGGCAAATGGAATTCAATCCAGAGAAGTGTGAGATAATGCAATTGGGGAGGGCAAACAAAGCAAGGAAATACACAACAAATGGGAGGATATTGAGAGGGGTAGAGGAATTGAGAGACCTTGGAGTGCATGTCCACAGGTCGCTAAAGGTAGCAGGACAATTAGATAAAGTGGTGAAGAAGGCATGTGGAATGTTTTCCTTTATTGGCCAAGGTATAGAATTCAAAAGCAGGGATGTAATGTTGGAACTGTACAAAACACTAGTTAGGACACAGTTGGAGTATTGCGTACAGTTCTAGTCACCACATGACAGGCAGACATATTTGCTGTGTAGAGAGCACAGAGGAGATTTACAAGAAGGCTGCATTTGCTGACAATGCAACCACTAGGTGGCACAGTACTTGCACATGCGCAAATGAAGCCTCTTCCACTGGAACGTTAGTGTCTGCGACGGTCAGGCAGCTGCCAGGATTAAAGATGGCACTGCTCAGTTTATCCCAGGAAACGCTTATGGCTAGATCGTTCTAGCAAACTAACCTTACATTAAGTTGGATGGAAGCCCAGTAATATACTAGTATGTGGTATAGGATACTAACTGTAATCCTCAGAGCCATTTAATATTCCAGTAATCCTATTAAATACAAAAGGAATTCAATGATTGAATTTCCACGTTCTGATACTTTTGGGAGATAGTGAATTGGCACCCCGATTGATGGAGAAGAAAGTGGAGCAGAGTATAAAATGTGCTGCCAATTCATTATCCACATTTTATATGACTGACCAGGACTGATATCACCCGAATGCAACTACTAGCTCCGACCCCCTGGCCCCCTTCGGCAACTCGCTTTCTCTCCTTCCTCCCTCCTCCCCATTGGCCACATCCCCCCCTCAGCCGCTCATTCCAGACCTCGCTGCTCCCCCTCACTCCCCTGCCTGATTGTTCCCCACTCCTCGCTTCGCACCACCCTGATCTCCAGCCGTTCATTTCCCATTCCCCCGCCCCTTCCAGCCACTAGTTATAGGCCGCACCGCTTCCCTCCTCTAGGCCAGTCACTCCCATGTTTTATCATTCTCCACGCGTCACCCGAAGAAGCAAGGCGGGCCACAAGGAGTGACTGGGCGACGTAGGAGCTAGAGGCCGAGAGGACGGATGCGGCGTGGCCTAGTGCTAGCGACGAGGTGGGGGTGGGGAGCAAGTGGCCGGACAGCAGGGTGGCAAGGGGAGTGAGGAAGCGGGAGCGAGCAGCTGGAGAACCGGGTGGTAAGGAGCGGGGAATAATCGGTCAGGGGAGTGGGAGGGAGCAGCGAGGTCTGGAGCGAGCGACTGAGGGTGGGAAGCGTCGAGGGCTGGAGCGAGTTGCCAAGGGGGGAGAGTGGCTAGTGGGGCAGGAGCGAGTGACGGCGATCGAGTTTCAGCTGCAAAGTCTCCCATTCAGCCGGTCCCTCCAGCTGAGTGGAGGCACTCACAAAAGGGTTCAGAACGAGTAATCGAAAACAAGGCCCAGAACTGTGAGTGCCCACAGTGTGGAGGAAGAACCCCTCTACAAGAATGCGTTTGGCCACAATTGCACCCCCTTTGAGCCTGCCTCTCTCTGATACTGGCATTTGAACAAGACCCTGATAGCCCTCCAACCTCCTGCCGAGAGGCCGCCTCCAAAGGACTGCTAGGCTCCCGACAAAGAAATGGGCGGGAGGCCCATGCAACCTTGTATCACTCTCTGAAAATGGTCCTTAATTGTGGCCTAATTACCTTGATTGCCTGCCTGTCTCCATTGAGGGAGTTGCCGACTCCGGTGGCAGCCCATCCCTAGGAAGCTCACCCAAAGGTGGGACTATGTCGGGGCACCATCCCAAAAGGGTTTTCCTTCACTTTCTTGGAACTCCCTCCTCCAAATCTGCCTCTATGGGGTCGAGAAAATTCACCCTATAGAATACTAAAGTATGGAAGTTATGCTGAATTGCTATAAATCATTAGTTGAGCATCAACTACAGTAGTGCATCAAATTCTGGTCAGGAAGAATGTCAAGGCCTTGGAGTGGATGAAGATGAGATTCACCAGAATGATACAAGTGATGAAGAAATAGTTACGTGGAGAGACTAGAGAAGCTGGGATTTCTCTCCTTAGAGCATTTCCTGCCACCTTCAAAGATTTGTGTATGTGAACCCTAACAAGCCCCTAGGTCTCTCTGTTCCTTCACCCTCTTTAAAATTGTACCAGGGTTAATGGGAGATTTATAGACCTGTTCAGAATTCTGAAGAATTTGAAGAGAGTAAATAAGGAGAAATTGCTTCTACAGGAGGGTTGATAACCAGAGGACACCGATGTAAGATAGTTGGCAAAAGAATTGGGGGAAGATGAGGGGAAATTGTTTTTACTCAGCGAGTTGTTATGATCTGGAACTCACTACCTGAAAGGGTTGTGGAAGCAGATTCAATAGTAACTTTCAAAAGGGAATTGGATATATAATTGAAAAGGAAGAAAATCGCAGTGAGTGTGAATATCTCGGTCAAAAAGCTGGCACAGGCACGATGGGCCCAATGACCTCCTCTGTGCTGTAATTCTATGATCCTTACTACTGTTTATCGATTGGCTACCAGAATGCCACCTTGACTAGCTGCTGGTGAACTTACCGATGAGGGGAGTGATGGCAGAAGTAAACACTGAGCTGCTTTGGACAACAAAAGTAATGCCAGCTCCCACCACCATGGCAAGATACCCAGCCAACCAACCAAATGGATATGGGAAATCTGAAATCAAACAGAGGAGATGGCATGAAATAGGTTCTATCTACAATCATTCAGAATATCAGACTTTCCTGAATTACCTCAGCTTATTGCAATGCCTGTCAATACCTGGAGGCTCCTCAGACAGCGTCGAGTCTCAATAACTAATTGTTTTCCACTGATAATAACTGGAAATTTCCTCATAACCAGGCCAGTTATCTTCTATTGTAAATCAGCTATGCAGAATATGTTTTTCATTTTTAGTTCGCGGGATGTAGATGTCACTGGCAAAGCCAGCATTTATTGTCTCTCCCTAGTTGCCCTTGAGAAGGTGATGATGAGCCTTCTTCTTGAACTGCTGTAAACCCTAAGGTGATAGTCTTCCCACAATAGCATTTATTTCCATCATGCTTTGGGACGTCAATGCTGTTAGCAGGTTTGGCATTTATTGCCCATCCTTAGTTGCCTTTGAGAAGGTGTGGTGGGTCTACTTCTTGAACCGCTGCACTCCTTATGGTGATAGGCATCCCACAGCACTGTTCGGTAGGAAGTTCCAGGATTTGGACCCAGTGACGAAGTTAGGTAGTGAATTGACGTGACACATTTTCAGGCTATTTCACACATTTCTGCTCAGTTACTATTAATTTGACACCAGAATGGCAGTGTGAGAACCTGGATTTCTTGAGGTCCTATGCATGTGGCCTTATTGACTACCAAGTGTTGGGTGGATGGGGTTGGGACAATTGGAGTGAATGGGCTGAATTGCTCTGGTTGTTAAATGGAGGGATATTCTGTTCTTTTAAATATGATTACAATGACTCTATATGTAATGGCCGGAGCAATTCTTGCTCACATGTATGATCTTTTGTCCCTAATGATTGAAGTTCAGCTTGATGCAAACAGCCACCCTTTTCATTTGGCAAAGCAACTTCACAGGTCACACTCCTCATTCATTAATAATGTTAGCTCTTAGTGGGAGACAAGCACAGAAGAGATATAAAAACATTCTTCGCCAATATCAGAAAAAGCTGTAGGACGTTTCTGTCCCACTGCTACAATTTTCTTAATCTCCTGGTAATGAGGATTGACACCTGAGTATTGTTTAAATTGGCCTTGTTCCTTGGCTTCTGAGCCTTACCTGTGAAGATTGTTATGGGATGTTTGGATCGGTGAACAGTTCATGACGAAGAGGTGCATGATCTGTTTGTTAAGATGCTAAACTGCGATATTCTCAGCTCAGTTCTGATTAGGCAAAGAGCAAAGTATCGCAGATGCTGGAAATCTGAAATAAAAGCAGAAACTGCTGGAAACACTCAGTAGGTCAGTCAGCATCGGTGGAGAGTGGATGGTAGAGTTAATGCTTCAGAACTTTGTTATCTGTTTGGACGAAGGGTTATCAATCTGAAATGTCAACTCTACTTTCCTCTCTCCACATGTGCTGCCTGATCTGCTGTGTGTTTCCTGTTTTTATTCCACTTTAAATTAGGCTTGCTAAACTTCTGCTCAGAAGAAATGGCAATGCTTGACTATTTATATTAACTGGTCACCTGGCACAAAAAAATCCATTGAAGGCTCCAATAATCACACCAGGGAACTCAATTCCTTAACCACCATCAGCAACTTACCAGTGTTAATGACTTTTTTGATGGCTTTAGCAACCTGTCCTCTCAGCATACCATTCAGCAGCTTGACAATCAGTACCAGGCACGTGCAGAGAACCACCAGGGAGCCCGCCAGTAGGATCAGGCCCACCACTAGATCGGACATGGTGGAGTTCACAAACAAATGGTTACCTGGAATTGAGGCATAAATGTTGGAGGATCAAGAAATCATTCACAATTATGGCAAGTGTTTCCTGCACTGATGAAAGATGGAGGACTTACTGAGCGATGCCATCCCCAACTCTTGTCAATCAAATGACCCATTTCCCATTCTGTGACTACAACTGCTGAATGGCACAGGTAGTCCCACCATTGTCTAACTAAAGATGTTTTAGTTCACACATATAGACACACACAGAAGACCAGATCAGGAGTGGGCCTGGAAATCTTGCAATCTGATGCAGAGGGCAGGCCAAGTCAGTCAATGCTGAGTCAGTCCCTTTTGTCAGTGTGCTTGAATCATAGTGCTATTTCTGCATCTCAGCACACAGTGTGCTGAAACACTAAACTATCAGTATGTCTTCAATCAAAATATCATCATTCAACAAGAAATAATGAAAAGAACAACTTATTTCTTCTTCCTTCCTACATGCTTACAATTAACCTATATGGCTTCTTTCTTTTTCTGTCTGGGTTTCTTCTTCTATTTTGATTAGCTTGTCTCTGCTCTCTCAAGATCTCAGACTATGACAACCCTAAACGTCAACTTTGACTACCAACTCCACTTAATGGGTGGGGCTGTGAAATTGATCGATTAGTCTTAATCAAAGACATTGACTCACTTTGTCTACTGGTGGATTCTGTGACACCGGCAAGCTTCGAGTTTCTTTGCGACCTGCACTTTCTTTCTGACTTTCACTTGGGAGTGTAGGAACTTGGACTATAGGAGGTTTCTCATGCTCTCCCTTTGTCAGATTTCCGAAACACATATTTCTCCTTATCACCTTGGTGGTTTTTCACATGGCCTTTTGACCAACACTGAACTCTCGAAGTTTGATACCTCGAGTATCATGACTCAACTTCACTCTGTTTTGCTTTTCCCTTATTTGGCCATTGACATCAGGCTTAAGCAAACAGTTGGGTTTAGTTGTGCTTGTAATAGTAGCATTGTAGGGCATTCTAGAGAAAGTCTTAGAATCTGGTAAAGGTTAACTAACAACTCTATTATTTTCTGTTACTATATACACTCTGCAAGCCACCTAAGCTAGCATCCTTCATGTTATAGTGATAGGAGATTCTATCGCAAGGGGCACAGATAGGCATTTCTGTGGCCGCAAACATGACTCCAAGATGGTATGTTGACTCCCTGGTGCAAGGGTCAAGGATGTCACGGAGCAGCTGCAGGACATTCTGAAGGGGGAAGGTAAACAATCAGAGGTCATGGTTGAAATAGGTACCAACAACATAGCTAGGAAGAGGGATGAGGTCCTACAACAAGAATTTAGGGAGCTAGGTAGCAGATTAAAAAGCAGGACCTCAAAGGTTGTAATCTCTGGATTACTCCCAGTGCCAAGTACTCGTGAGTATAAGAATAGGAGGATAGAGCAGATGAATGCATGGCTAAAGAGATGGTGCAGGAGGGAGGGCTTTAGTTTCCTGCATCACTGAGTCTGTTTTTGGCGAAGGTGGGACCGGTACAAATCTGACAGGTTACACCTGAACCGGAATGGGACCAACATCCTTGCAGGGAGGTTTCCCAGTGCTGTTGGGTGGGGTTAAACTAATTTGGCAGGGGGGTGGGATACAAAGTGGAGGTACAGTAAGGGGTGATGCACAGCTAAACATAGAAGAGAAACTAAGTCAGTCTGGAAGGTAGAGCAAATATAGACCTGTTAAGGCACAAGTGAATAATGCAAGGCTGGATTGCATCTATTTTAACGCAAGGAGTCTTATAAGTAAGGCAGATGAATTGAGGGCATTGATTAACACGTGGGAATATGATATTATTGCTATCACATGGTTGAGGGAAGGGCAGAACTGGCAGCTTAATATTCCAGGGTATAAAATCTTCAGGTGTGACGGGCGGGGGGGGGAGTGGTGAAGGGGGGGGATGTGGGCGTGTAAAAAAGGAAGTGACATTGCCAAGGAGTCAATTACTGCAGTGAGGAGGGATGATATCTTAGAAGGTTCCTCAAATGAGGCCATATGGGTAGAACTTGAGTGGCGCAGTGGTTAGCACCGCAGCCTCACAATTCCAGCAACCCACGTTCAGTTCTGGGTACTACCTGTGTGGAGTTTGCAAGTTCCATCTGTGACCGTGTGGGTTTCTGCCAGATGCTCCAGTTTCCTCCCACAGCCAAAGACTTGCAGGTTGATAGGTAAATTGGCCATTGTAAATTGCCCCTAGTGTAGGTAGGTGGTAGGAAAATGGTGGGGATGTGGTAGGGAATATGGGATTAATGCAGGATTAGTATAAACGTTTGGTTGTTGGTTGGCACAGAATGGGCTGAAGGGCCTGTTTCAGTGCTGCATCTCTAAATAAATAAACTTAAAAACAAAAAGGGGGCAATCACTTTGCTGGGAGTGTACTACAGGCCTCCAAACAGTCAGGGAGAGATAGAGGGACAGATATGTAGGCAAATCTCAGAGAGGTGTAAAAATAGTAGGGTAATAATAGTAGGGGATTTCAACTTCCCCAATATTAACTGGGATAGTCCTAGTAAAAAAGGCTTAGAGGGGGCGGAACTCTTAAAGTGCATCCAGGAGAGCTTTTTGAGGCAGCAAGTAGAAAGTCCTACAAGAGAAGGGGCGGTACTGGACCTAATCTTAGAGAATGAAGCTGGAAAAGTGGTAGAATTGTCAGTGGGGGAGCATTTCAGGGATAGTCACCAAACTTTAAGATTTAAGGCAGTTATGGAAAAGGACAAAGATGGACCGGAAATAAAGGTACTGAATTGGGGGAAGGCCGATTTCAATATGATAAAACAGGATCTGGCCAAAGTGGACTGGAAGCAGCTACTTGGGACAAGTGGGAGTCATTCAAAAAGGAAATAGTGAGAGTTCAGGGCCAACATGGTCCCAGAAAGGTGAAGGGTAGGACCAACAAGTCAAGGGAACCCTGGATGTCAAGGGATATAGAGGATTAGATAAGGGAAATAAAGGAGGCTTATGGCAGATTCAGAAGGCTGAATACAGTGGAGGCCCTAAAGTAGTATAGCAAGTGTAGGGGGGGTAATTAAAAAAGTAATTAGGTGAGTGAAGAGGGGCATGAAAAACACTAAATGCTGGAAATACTCAGCAGGTCTGGCAGCAGCTGTGGAGAGGGAAGCAGAATTAATGTTTCAGGCCAGTGAACAGTTCTGATGAAGGGAGATTGGTCAAGAAGGTAAGATCCCATGGGGTCCAGGGCAATTTGGCAAATTGGATCCAAAATTGCCTTCGTGGCAGGAGGCAGAGGGTGATGGTCGAGGGTTGTTTTTGCGATTGGAAGCCTGTGACCAGTGGTGTACCGCAGGGATCGGTGCTGGGACCCTTGCTGTTTGTAGTGTACATTAATAATTTAGATGTGAATATAGGAGGTATGATCAGTAAGTTTGCAGATGACACAAAAATTGGTGGTGTCGTAAATAGTGAGGTGGATAGCCTTAGATTACAGGATGATATAGATGGACTGGTAAAATGGGCAGAGCAGTGGCAAATGGAATTTAATCCTGAGACGTGTGAGGTGATGCATTTTGGGAGGACTAACAAGGCAAGGGAATATACAACAGATGGTAGGACCCTAGAAAGTACAGAGGATCAGAGGGATCTTGGTGTACTTGTCCATAGAACACTGAAGGCAGCAGCACAGGTAGATAAGGTGGTTAGGAAGGCATATGGGATACTTGCCTTTATTAGCCGAGGCAGAGAATATAAGAGCAGGGAGGTTATGATGGAGCTGTATAAAATGCTAGTTAGGCCACAGCTGGAATACTGTGTACAGTTCTGGTTGCCATACAATAGGAAGGATGTGATTGCACTGGAGAGGGTGCAGAGGAGATTCACCAGGATGTTGCCTGGGCTGGAGCATTTTAGCTATGAAGAGAGACTGCATAGCTAGGGTTGTTTTCCTTAGAGCAGAGAAGGCTGAAGGTGGAAATGATTGGTGGACACAAAATTATGAGGCACACAGATAGGGTAAATAGGAAGAAACTTTTTCCCTTAGTGGAGGTGTTAATAACTAGGGGCATAGATTTAAGGTAAAGGGCAGAAGGTTTAGAAGGGATTTGAGGATTTTTTTTTTACCCAGAGGGTGGTTGGAATCTGGAATACAGTGCCTGAAGGGGTGGTAGAGGCAGGAACCCTCACAATTTTTAAGAAATATTTAAATGAGCACTTGAAATGCCATAGCATACAAGGCTACGGGCCAAGTGCTGGAAAATGGGATTAGAATAGACAGACTTGATGGCTGTCATGGACACGGTGGGCCAAAGGGCCTGTTTCTGTGCTGTATAACTCTATGACTCTATGCTGCCATACCTTCTTCTTCTCAAGCCTATCTCAGGTGACTGTTACATCATTATTCGTACAGTGGGAGGGGTCTCTCTCATGTCTTCAGTATTAATCCTTTACAACCTTATACTACATCTCCCCACCATGTCTTCATTCAAAATTTTTCCAAACATATATATATTTATGTCTTCTCTACTACTCTCTCTCCCCCAGGTCTCTGATTTTATAGATTCAGTCTTATCGGAGGTTTGGCAACTCTCCGTGATCTGGTTGTAATCTGTCTGGGATGATCAGTAGTCTTCATAGGAAGTCTGGGTTGCTGTCTTGGTTTCTCATTTCTACAGGCTGTAGTATTTCATTCGGTTTGAGTTTGTTCATCTTCATTTGCATCTTTCAAATGGATTACTGACTGTTGCTTTTGAGGAATTGGAATTTTATTCCCCAATTCCTTCGTATGTTCCTTTCATTCATTCGTATGACATAAGATCGCTGATAGTCCTCATGATTATTGTACCTTCTCGTTCCAGGTCATGGATGTAAACTTCTTGACCATTGCTTAACTTGGGTAAGCTTCTCACTCAAAATCTCCTATTGCAATTCCGGGTTTCTTTCCTTCTGTAGGAATTTTCTCTTTCTTGAACTTTCTCGTAGTCTTGCGTCTTCAATCCAGGAATTAATTGTTGAAGCAATACTGGAAGCTGTGTTCTTAACTTCCTTCCCATTAGTAATTCTGCTGGTGATAATCCACACAGCAGTGGCATCGAACAATAAACTAGGAGTGAGATAGGAAGATCTTCATTTTTCCTGAGTAAAGATTTTGTGGTTCTCATGCGTTGTTCTGCCTCGCCATTGATCTGTGAATACCTTGGTGAGCTTGTAAGATGCTGAAAGCCCATCTTCATGGCAAACTGGGTAAAACATTTGTTCGCAAACTGTTGTTTGTTGTCTGATAATATTTCATCCGGAATGCCATGTGTCATGAAGATGTCCATAAGGATTCTGATAACTACCTCGGTGGTCGTAGAATGTAATCATCGGACTTCTATCCACATGAAATGTAGTCAATAATGATGATATATGACTTCCCATCAAGCATAAATAAATCCATGCCAAGCCTTTGCCAAGGTCTAGTTGGACATTGGGTAGTCAACAGCAGTTCATGCTGTCCTGACCTCTGTATCACACATGTCTGACAGTTGTTGATCATGGTCTTGATATTCTTAGATACCCCAGGCCACCATACCGAAGATTGTTCCCCGCTCTGCACTTGGTTATACACAAATGGCCTTGGTGTAATAATCGATACAAGGTATCGGATCTCATTGAAGTAGGAGTAACAATTATGTCATTGTAAACTAATAAGTCAGCAATTATGGTAAAGTATTGCCTATACTCATGGAACGTCTTCATTGTTCTCCCTCCTGGACTTTCTTGTGGCCACACATGTTGACAATATTATCTAATGCGAATGCACTCTGCATCATTCTTCTGTGCTTGTCATATTTCTCGCAACTTCTGTGTGCTTGCTGGCCAACTTTGTGCTGTGCGTTGTGAGTATGACTCTATGTCACATACGAAATTCACGTCTTCCTGTGATGGATGATCTATGGTTGCCCTTGATAGCGCATCGGCTGACGATTGGAAGGAATTGTTTACCTTTGTTTGCTTGACTTCGGCTACCTTTTCAATCAACTGCAGTTGTAAGCATGCATTCCTGCTCAGAAAAGAAAATTCTTGCTTGTGTAAGACATACCAGTTGTCTGCCTCTTTGCTGAAGAGTTGCTTGGAGTTCGCCTTTTACTCGCAGTTGTGTCCCTCCTGGACCATGCAACTGTATATCTGTCAGTTGTAGGTAATGTCTCTTCCCAAGGCTCTTGGTCAGACAATGCTGTGATGCTTGCCCCTGTGCATAGCTTAAAATTCGTGAGGTGTCCATTCACGTAGATGTCTGCTGACCAGAAATCTTGGTCTGGATTACTGATTTCTCCGAAGACCTCTCCTGGTTCTTTCTCTTGTGGATATTGCTGTACTTAATTCAATGCCGTTTGCGTGAAGGTATTCTGCTTTGTACCTTTAAGCAAAGACATTTTGCTGTGGCACATCTTCCCATAGTGTCCAGTTTTTCCATAATTACTTGCTGGGCACTGCTATTGCCTGTGGGGTCTTCTTGGCTCCACAACGTTGACACGGTTTTCCTATATCATGCACCTTCTCACCTGTATGTTTTTTCAGTTCCTCAAAGTGTTTCCCTGGCTTTGGTTTAATCAGTTGGACGGACATTGGACTCCTTCTCATCCAAGGCTTGTCTTCTGCTCGTAGGATGTCCCTATTCTGTTTGCGAACTTCACCTGTCTTACAATTTGAATGGTCTTTTCCAGTGTAAGGTCTTCCTTGGATTGCAACAGGTCTGACAAGGATTCATCCGCTTTGCCGACGACTATCCTGTCTCAGATTAGTCCTGCCTTTAATTTGTTGTATTTGCAACCTTCAACTAATCTATACAGGCCATTAATATAGGAGTCTACAGATTTGCCAATCATCTGTGCCCACTTATTAAATTTGGCTCTTGCCAAGATTTTATTGATATGAAGATTTAACTATTTACCAAAGGTTTGGAGTATCTCTTTGAATTTATTGGTAGCCTCGTTGATCCCTTGTCACAGAATTACGTCATCCGCAACCACACCTACTGAATACAGGAGAATGTTCACTTGTTCCACTTCAGATTTTGTATAGAGTTGCAAAGCAATTCTTCACCTTAGGAACCTTTTTTCTCCATGATAACCAATTTTGTATCTGATTGGGTCCCTCTTGATTCTGGAAACTCGCAGGCATTCCCAATTTTAGCTCCATATTGCTTTCTTAATAGACTTTGTAGAGTGTTTCCCTTTATTTAAGAAATTCTGCTTGTTTGTTTTTTTCATGCTTACTTGCCTTAATGGAGGAGTCCCTGCTGTTTTGGGGGGGGTTTCCCATGGTCTTCAGGAGTTCCCGAGCTTTTTGGGGGTTTCCTGCTCTTCACCCTTGCGTTCAGCCCTAGTGAAGGATTACGTTTTTCCCCATTTTTTCCCCCAAGCATGATGCCTTAAGAAAATTAAAGTAATCCCCGACTATTGGTATTGTTGGATTCTACTTGCAGGCCACCACACTTTTCTTCTGTGATGCAGTCTGTATTTGACTCACCACAGCTGCCGAGCTCTTCACAGCCTCTTCTGCAGGTAAATAGTTTTCTTACCGTACCCGGCCAGTATTTATCTTTAAATTTATTTGTTGTTCACCTGGTGTTTCTTCCAAAGGTAAGGAGATCTTCAAATTCTTCTGGTCGCTTTCACTGTTGTTGCAATGTTGGGTTTAGTTGGTTTGTATTTGTAGCATTGTAGGGTGTTCTAGAGAAAGTTTTAGACTCTGGTAAAGGTTAATTAACAACTCTATTATTTACAGTTACTATATTCACTCTCCACAAGCCACCTAAGGCTAGCATCCTTCGTGCTGCTATACCTTCTTCTTCTCAAGCCTATCTCAGGTGACTGTTACATCATCGCTTGTACAGTGAGGGGTGTTTCTCTCACTCTCTTTGGTATTAAACCTTTACAACCTTATACTACACAAAATAAACCTTGTTTTAGGAGCGTGTTTAAACACTCACTCGTAAGGTGAGAAACTTGTTGTAGACTGTGGGGTTATTCTGTAAAAGAACAGAAAATTGTCTAGCCTGTGTTGGAGAAACATGGAAATTACTGCCTAGCTTATCAGCTAGCAAATACTTCTGCAAAGACCTCTTCACAATTTGTACACTTCTTTCTGCAGCACCATTCGATGCTGGGTCATATGGTGGAATTAGAGTGTGTTTGACTCCATTACTATTCAGAAATATTTCAAACTCTTCTGACATAAACTATGAACCATTATTTGACACCAACACCTTTGGCAACCCATAAATTGCAAACCAACTTCTGAATACCTCAATAGCTTTGACACTTGTCATACTGGGCACAGACTCAACATTTATCCATCTGTTATAGCTATCAATCAAAACAAAATACTCTACCTTCCACTTCAAAGAGGTTGATGTACTAGTTCACACAGTTTTCTTGTGTTTGACCATGGAATGATAGGAACCTTGGTTGGATCATTTCTCATTCTAACATACAAAAGTACGAATTTGGAGCATAAGTCGGCCATTTGGCCCCTCTAGCCTGCTCCGCCATTCAATAAGATCATGGCTGATCTGTTTGTGTCTTGAATTCCACACTCCCATCTACCCCGATAACCTTTGATTCCCTTGCCGAACAAGATTTTATCTACTTCTGCCTGAAAAATATTCGATGACCCCACCTCCACCACCTTCTGAGGCAAAGAGTTCCAAAGTTGCACAACCCTCTGAGAGAAGAAATTTCTACTCATCTCTCTCCTAAATGGGCGACCCCTAATTTTAAAACAGTGTCCCCTAGTTCTAGACTCACCCACAAGAGGAAACATCCCCTCCACATCCACCCTTTCAAGACCGTTCAGGATCTTATAAACTTCAATCCAGTCTCCCCTGGCTCTTCTAAACTGCAGTGAAAAGAAGCCCAGTCTGTCCAACCTTTCCACATAAGACAACCCGCTCATTCCAGGTATCAATCTAGTAAACCTCCTCTGAACCACCTCCAACGCATTTACATTCTTCCTTAAATAAGGATGTCAAAACTGCATACAGTATTTAAGATGTGGTCTCACCAATGCCCTGTATAACTGAAGCATAATATCCTTACTTTTATTTTCAATTCTTCTCGTAATAAAGGATAGCATTCCATTATCTTTCTTTATTACTTGCTGTATCCGCATACTAACTTTTTGTGACTCATGCACAAGAATATCTAGATCCCACTGCACCCCAGAATTCTGCAGTCATTCTCCATTTAAGAAATACTCTGCTTTTTTATTCTTCCTGCCAACGTGAACAACTTCACATTTTCCCACATTATGCTCCATCTGCCAGATTTTTGCCCACTCACTCAACCTGTCTATTTAGGTCTGAAGCTCCTTATGTCCTCTTCACAATATACTTTCCTACCTAGTTTTGTGTAATCTGCAAATTTAGGTACCATGCCATTGCTCCCCTCATGTAACTCATTAATATAAATTGTAACAAGTTGAAGCCCCAGAACAGACCCCTACGGGACTCCATTCATCGCATCTTGCCACTCAGAAAAGGACCACTTATGCATACTCTCTGTTTTCTGCCAACTAGCCGATCTTCTATCCATTCTAATATGTTGCTCTTTGCATCATGAGCGCCTCCTTTGCACAATAACCTTTTATGTGGCACCTTGTCAAATGCCTTCTGGAAGTCCAAGTATAATGCGTCAACAGGCTCCCCTTTATTCACAGCACATGTTACGCTTTTAAAGAACTCCAACAAATTGGTTAAATATAACTTCCCTTTCACAAAACCATGCTGACAATTCCCGATTACCTTGAGTTTCTAAGTGCCCAGCTATAACCTCCTTAATGATCAATTCTAACACCTTCCCATGACAGACATCAAGCTAACTGGCCTATAGTTACCTGTTTTCTGCCTTGCCCCACTTCTTGAATAGAGGGGTTATATCTGCTACTTTCCAGCCTGATGAAAACTTTCCAGAATCTAGCAACTTTTGAAAAATTAGCATCTACTACCTCATTAGCCACCTCTTGTAGGACACACTTCTGAGACACACTTTGCAACTTTTCACCAACTCTTCAATATCTCGATCTACCTTTGGATACCAAAAATGGCTTCTTGCTACTGCTTTCATATGGACTATCCCTGTGTGCTCTTTATGAAGTTTCTCTAACAATCTCTAAACTTAGGTGGAATAATGACTGTTAAACCCCATATGAGACAGCCTTGATCTACACTCAGTTCATTTCTACATGTGAAATACTCCTGCAATTTCTTATCATCACACTATTTAGTCCAGCCATTCATGACATAATTAAGTACTTTACTGATCACCACATCCTTACAAGTTTCTTCACTGATTTCTCTGGCAGACACTGGCATGTCATTTGTGTATGCAAAGTAATTCACTGGTAACTCATTGAATTAAAATGAATCAGTCTTCACAGGAAATCTCAAAAGAACACCCCGATTTGCATGGTCTGCGGACTTACAGTATTTAATATTGTACTGATGGACCATCAAAATCAATGCCAACTCTGAAGCTGTGCCTACGCTAGAGATGGTACCCCCATCTTTGAACGAAATATGATCGTAAGGGCCTGGAGTTCAGTTGACAAATTGAACTTCCTACCGTACAGGTATTTATGTAACACCATATATGCTCGCTAATGCCTCTTTCTCAACTTGTGAGTAATTTTGCTCTGACTTCATTAAAGTATGTGAAGCATATGCTACAGGCTTCTCCACATCATCATCCATTATGTGAGATAACACCACACCTATCTCCTGTGTTGAGGCATCGCACACTAAAACTAATTTTTTCTTGGGATCATAATGGGTCAAAACAGCATCACCAGTCAGTACTTTCTTCACTTCTTCAACTGCTTTCTGGCATTCCACAGACCACTCCCAATTGATTCCATCTTTGAGCAGTTGATACAATGGAGTCAATGCATTAACTAATTTGAGGATGAACTTTGAACAATACACAACAATTTCTATGAATGTTCTAAGTTCTTTGTTCACTGGTCTCTTTGCTTTCAAAATTCCCTCAAACTTCTCCTGCATTGGGTGGATATCCTCACTATCTATCTTGTGACCCAAATATGTTACACCTGACACCATGAAGTAACACTTGTGCTTTTTAGCTTTTATGCCATACTCTTGAAGTCAATCTAGGACTTTGTTCAGCCTTACAATGTGCTCTTGCTCTGTCTTCCTGCTAATTAAAATGTCATTGAAGAAACAGCACACTCCTTTCATCCCACTTAGTAACTGATACATGATGCTCTGGTACACTGCGGGAGCAGTAGACACCTTTCATACTAGTGCATCCTATTGTGTGTATGAATGGTAAGCAATTCCTTGCACTTGTCAGTTAATTCTAATCACAAATATGCATTTATTGGATCTATCTTACTAAACACCTTCCCATTTACTAAATTAGAAAACAAAACATCATGAGTAGGCAGTGAGTAATTATCATTTTCAATTACCTTATTTACCATTTGTTTATAATCTTTACAAATCTGAACAAGTCTGTCCACATTTTGAACTATCACAATGGGTGCGGCCAATTCACTGGTCTTCACTTTTTTAATTGCCCCTGTCTTTTTCTAATCTATACAGCTGTTTAATTACTGCTTTTAAGTGTGCACTGGCCTAGCTTTTCAAAATGTCAGTTCTACATTGTCCTTTATCTTGCCTTTGGCCTTGTGATGCCCAATTTTATCTTTTGTTCCTCCTTGCTCAAAGACCACTTTGCGCTCCCTTAGCACTTCCTTAATGTCAGAAGTACTCTTACTGATCTCTACTGTAAATAACTTGGCACAGTTTAGCTGTATTTTCTTAAGCCAATTCCTTCCCATCAGGGAGACTTTGTTCCCTACTACTACTACCAATGGCAAATAATAGCATGCATCATCGTATTCCAACCAAACACTAACTTCACCTAACACAGGAATACTGTTAGAATCATTAGTCAATTTCACACCAGCTTTGTGGAAAGTGACTTAGGGACTTCATGTACTCTTCTTCCGAAATAATAGACATAGCTACAGCTGTATAAACGATGAAAGTAAGTTGTGAATCTCTGACTTGCATTTTTACCGTGGGCACTGGATTTATATCTTCATCCCTTTTACTCTCATCTTCCATGTGCTGTTTGTCTAGTTCTCTGACTGAGTACAACTCTTGATCTTTCTGCTCAATAACATCAACTTCTGTTTCCATATCTATCATATGTGCATTCAAGGACTTCCAGGCTCCTGAACTAACTTTAGATCTACTATGCCCTTGATCTGATGCAATTCTGCAACCTGGGGATTTACCACAACCTGGAGCATTACTGTTTCCTCTACTCCTGCATGCTGTCTGGTTATGATGGACTTTCCCACTGTAGCACTTTGACAAGAAATGGTACCTGATCCATGATGCTCTGTCACACTGCGGGTGGCTACCATGGCAATGTTGGCATCTAAATTTCTAACTTTGAGTCTGTGAACTTGGCTGCTGTGGCCTGGTTCCTGCTGAAATTCGACGGACCTCCCCTACTGGCACAGAGAAAAAACTTCCTTGCAATCTGCAACTATCTCTACCTTCCATTTCCATGGCTGTGGCCTCATCACAGGCCTCCTTCCATATCAGCTATTGCCTTTACTCAAAAGCTTGGCCTGGACTTTACTGTCATTTAGACCTCCAATAAACATGTCTCTAAGATTGACTTCTAAGTTCATGCCATACCCAAAGTGGCAAAGAGTTTCTTTAATTCGAGAATATAATCTGCAATAGATTCACTTGGAAACTGCTTCCTTTCATGGAATGCAATTCTCAGTGTAATTTCATTCTTATTTGTGCTATAATATATGTCCAGAATCTCATTAATTTCAGAATAGTCCATAGTACTGGGCTCTTGGGGGCAACATTGGTTAGACGCCATCTTAAAAACATCTGGCCCCATAATGGTGAGGAAAACATTTACTTTATCATCATCTCCAATTTTATCTTCTTTCAGCCAAATGTGCAACCTTCGTTCATAAATACACTAGTCCTCTTTGTTAGGGTTGAATTCCCCCATTGTCCCAAAATATGTCTTCAGTGCTACTTTTTTTCAATTATGTCCCACACTGACCCACACTGAATTGTATCTGAACACAATGTGCACACACACAGGGCAATCTTTCAAATTGCCCCAAACTTCCTCAAAATCAACTTTGGGAGTTCCTAAATGTGTGTCACAATGTTCTTCACTCCACAATTTTTCAAAGGAAAAGTAAATAAAGAATTTTGTCCCATCCTTATCAACGTCTTTCCACTGTGTATTTCATTGAATAAGACTAACATGTGGACTCACGGCAGGCTGCCATTATTGGACTAACTTTATTTATACCTCCCCAAAAGAGAATTCAGCTGAGAGGGCAGTATTACAAACTGCCCAGCCATTACAATATACTACAGCAACCCTGAGTTTTCCTCTCTGATTTCAGCATCTCAACAGTGAACTGGGTAAAATCAGTTAACTCAGCATAGACCCGTGATCAGAACATTGTCTCTTCCACTCTGTAAAGCTCAGTAATACACTGGGTAGTACACTCTCCCACTTTACCTTCGGAGGCATCTAGAGGATGGATTTCACCTAGTGCATGATGAAGATGTTGCTAACACTCAAAATCTCATCGTTCTGCTCCATAGATACCCCTATGAAGTCAACAGAATCATAGCAAGCATATATAATATAGACAAGCTTGTATGTGTGTATATGCATGTGTGTATATATATGTGTTTATATGCATGTATTTGTGTGTGCTTATGTATGCAAATGTACATTTTTTTTTATTCGTTCATGGGATGTGGGTGCCACTGGCTAGGCCAGCATTTATTGCTCAAGCCTAATTGCCCTTGAACTGAGCAGCCATTTCAGAGGGCATTTTAAGAGTCAACCACATTGCTGTGGATCTGGAGTCACATGTAGGCCAGACCGGATAAGGATGGCAGATTTCCTTCCCTAAAGGATATTAGTGAACCAGATGGGTTTTTACAACAATCGACAATGTTTTCATGGTCACACTAGACGGGCTTTTTAATTCCAGATTTATTAACTCAAATTTCAAATTTCACCATCTGCCGTGGTGAGATTTGAACCCACGTCCTGACAGCATTAGCCTGGGCCTCTGGGCTACCAGTTCAGTGACATTACCACGACGTCATCACCTCCCCCTTTATGTCTGCATATATGGGCTGACTTTTACTCACCTTCCAGCATTGGAGATTGTGACGGGGGGGACTGGAAAATTCTTCCGGGAGAGGGCCGCCACAACTCCCGACGCTGAGAAGGCCCCACAGCATTTTACCTGCGGCGGTGGGGCCTTCATTTCAATATGTCAATAAAGGTTAATGCGTGCAAATAAACTTACCTGGTCCCAACGGCCGTCCCACGTCAATATTCCAGTGGCCGGCCGGATCTCCTGCACCTTCGGTTATCCGCACGGGCATCCGAGGTGTGACACTGGCGGGGAGGGGGGAGCAGTGAAATTCTCAGGGCAGTGGGGGGGAGTGGTGAAAACAGATTCAATTAGCTGAGGGGATGGTGGGAAGGGGTTGAAGGGGGAGGATTGCAAAGTTTGGAGTTGAAAGGTTGGGACCGGCAAAAATGGTTTTCCGGGGGCGAGAGGGAAATAAATATATTGTTTCATTATTGCGGGGGTGGAAGAGGGGCTTTAATGTATGATGAAATGATTTTACAAGGAGGAGGTGTTATCAATTTTGGAAAGTGTGAAAATAGATAAGTCCCCTGGGCCAGATGGGATTTATCCTAGGATTCTCTGGGAAGCTAGGGAGGAGATTGCAGAGCCTTTGTCCTTGATCTTTATGTCGTCATTGTCGACAGAAATAGTGGCGGATGACTGGAGGATAGCAAATGTTGTCCCCTTGTTCAAGAAGGGGAGTAGAGACAGCCCTGGTAATTATAGACCTGTGAGCCTTACTTCGGTTGTGGGTAAAATGTTGGAAAAGGTTATAAGAGACAGGATTTATAATCATCTTGAAAAGAATAAGTTCATTAGCGATAGTCAGCACGGTTTTGTGACGGGTAGGTCGTGCCTCACAAACCTTATTGAGTTTTTCGAGAAGGTGACCAAACAGGTGGATGAAGGTAAAACAGTGGATGTGGTGTATATGGATTTCAGTAAGGCGTTTGATAAGGTTCCCCATGGTAGGCTATTGCAGAAAATACAGAAGTATGGGGTTGAAGGTGATTTGGAGCTTTGGATCAGAAATTGGCTAGCTGAAAGAAGACAGAGGGTGGTGGTTGATGGCAAATGTTCATCCTGGAGTTTAGTTACTAGTGGTGTACCGCAAGGATCTGTTTTGGGGCCACTGCTGTTTGTCATTTTTATAAATGACCTGGAAGAGGGTGTAGAAGGGTGGGTTAGTAAATTTGCGGAAGACAATAAGGTAGGTGGAGTTGTGGATAGTGCCAAAGGATGTTGTAGGGTACAGAGGGACATAGATAGGCTGCAGAGCTGGGCTGAGAGATGGCAAATGGAGTTTAATGCGGAAAAGTGCGAGGTGATTCACTTTGGAAGGAGTAACAGGAATGCAGAGTACTGGGCTAATGGGAAGATTCTTGGTAGTGTAGATGAACAGAGAGATCTTGGTGTCCAAGTGCATAAATCCCTGAAGGTTGCTACCCAGGTTAATAGGGCTGTTAAGAAGGCATATGGTGTGTTAGCTTTTATTAGTAGGGGGATCGAGTTTCGGAGCCACGAGGTCATGCTGCAGCTGTACAAAACTCTGGTGAGACCGCACCTGGAGTATTGCGTGCAGTTCTGGTCACCGCATTATAGGAAGGATGTGGAAGCTATGGAAAGGGTGCAGAGGAGATTTACTAGGATGTTGCCTGGTATGGAGGGAAGGTCTTACGAGGAAAGGCTGAGGGACTTGAGGTTGTTTTCGTTGGAGTGAAGGAGGAGGAGAGGTGACTTAATAGAGACATATAAGATAATCAGAGGGTTGGATAGGGTGGATAGTGAGAGTCTTTTTCCTCGGATGGTGATGGCAAACACGAGGGGACATAGCTTTAAGTTGAGGGGTGATAGATATAGGACAGATGTCAGAGGTAGTTTCTTTACTCAGAGAGTAGTAGGGGCGTGGAACGCCCTGCCTGCAACAGTAGTAGACTCGCCAACTTTAAGGGCATTTAACGGGTCATTGGATAGACATATGGATGAAAATGGAATAGTGTAGGTCAGATGGTTTCACAGGTCGGCGCAACATCGAGGGCCGAAGGGCCTGTACTGCGCTGTAATATTCTAATTCTAAAAAAAAAGGTGATGGTGACTTTAAAAATGCAAATAATCTGTCAAGGCGTGAAGCCCTTTAAAAATGACACCGGCGCCTGCGCGGTGGCGTCGGAAGCCATTGCCAGGGAGAGCGCGGCCGCCCCCTCTACATCATTGAGGGCTGCCGCTCCGGCCCCTCCATTTAAATGAGACCCCGCTTGAAGTATTGCAGGGGCTCAGTGACGGCAGATCTGCGCGTGCTCATAAAATTCAGCCCTATGTGTGTGAATATGCACATTGGTTGAAATGTATTAAACCATATTGTGACATGTTAAGGCACTAAACAAATGCAAAAATTCTTTAACATTACTTAACAACTTGATCAACAAAACCACTGTGTGTTCCTTCTAAGTAAAGTATACGTTTGCTTTACTATGTAAACCAGCATCGCATTCCAATAACTGTTTTCACACTTACATTTCTCAAAGTTTTCTTCATATGTTCTATTGACTAAAGTCCAAGTGTAGTTCATATCTTGCCAGCACGATTCAGGTGATGTGCACTTCTCCAGACTGTCTACAGTGATGTTGTCCTGTAGCTTTAAACAAGAGTTAGTTAGCAGCACAAACCAAGAATTCTGCAATAGGCTATCGTAACAATTGGGTTCAAGGTGGTTTCAACTTCATTGCAAGTTAGATATGGATGAGGAAACCCATTCAGCTCATCCATCCAGAATGATCCAATACAACATTCAGCTTCCACTTCAAAGGATTGCAAATATTTTGTCCCTACCCAGGATCCATTCCATGCGTTGATCACTCTTTATGTGAAGAAGAGGTCCCTGACATCAATTCTAAATTTGCCCTGTGTTAGTTTATGTTATCTCTTGTTCCAGAATTTTGACCCAGCGATGATGAAAGAATGGTGAATTATTTCCAGGTCAGGATAATGTGTGACTTGGAGGGAACTTACTTGAAATTCCCTCACTAATCCTGCTCCATCTCTCTACTTCTTTCTCCTCCATAAAGATCCAGTTTAAAACCCAATTCAACCAAGCTTTTGGTCACCCCATTTAATTTCATTTTGGGCTTGTCTGTTTTTCCTTGTGCCTCTATGACATGTCTTGGGATGTTTTTCTGTGTCAAGGTCACTATATAAATGCAAGTAGCTACAATCCCTATGCCATTAACATTGCTCCTGCTTTAGTTCTGGCCTATCACGTGGTCAGTTTAGTCTGCCTCCTGTTATGACCGAGATTGAAGGAATGAACTGTCTTTCTCTAGTTCCACTGGTCACAACGTATGTTTAAATATTTTACCCAGTTACCGATATGGCCAATTATATACTTTATCCATATTAGTTTCAGAATAAAAATCTGCCATCCAGGTTTCTTTAATAAACAACAATATTATTGACTTATTATAAAACAAACTTATTCAATAAACATGCAAAGCTTATTAACACACAGTTTGAAATATGAAAGTATAAATTATACCCTTCTAAAATAAGCTTAACACGTACACACATGTACACACACACACCAGCTATAGGGAAGAAAATAAAGAAAAAAACTGGCTCTGCAGAGATTAACTTTTAAAAAATACTTTGGCAAGATATTGTCAATTCTTGAAGAACAAGGATAAGATATGGAATGTTCCAAATGGCCTTTGATCTGGCATCCGGGTACACCCGGCTGTCACTGGGATCTTTCTGGAGCTGTTCTATTTCAGAGATGTCTAAGAGTAGTCTTGCAGGCTTTTCAGGAAGATTACTGCCTCAGTGGTTTCAGCTATCACACTGAATTCTCAGAAGATTTTCCAAAACAGGTGGAAAAGACTGAGTTGGGTAGCTTCTCTCTTAGCAGGCTGCACACCAACTGAACATTTAAACAGTCCAAGCCAAATCAAAAAGCCTCAACTCCTGACAACCATAAACCTAGACAAGTGACTTCTCTGTAAACAACTCCAATAGCCAGCAAGGCTCCTTATGTTTATTTTAGCACTTCATTGTCTCTTCCAGTAAGTGTTTTTTTTTAAATCCGAAGTGTCCTTCCAGTAACCCTTTTGAAAAAAAACATATCCAGGCATCTCCTTGGTCTTTCAACACGAGTCCTCAAAAAAATATTAATAACGGAAGCACCTTCATGACACTCCCTTCA
This sequence comes from Heterodontus francisci, assembly GCF_036365525.1. Classification (NCBI taxonomy): domain Eukaryota; kingdom Metazoa; phylum Chordata; class Chondrichthyes; order Heterodontiformes; family Heterodontidae; genus Heterodontus; species Heterodontus francisci. The sequence goes on from NC_090382.1 coordinate 27,301,314, forward strand.
AAGTAATATTAGAAAAGACCTAAAGCTGAAGCAGAATTTGTCATTTCTCAGTGCCTCAGATAACATCCTTACCTGTACAATCCTCTTGATGCACCATATCTTCACGAGACTCCTATTCCGGAAACTTTCATCCCCAATCGCGATTGCAGTGATTACAGATTTATCAACCTAAAAAAGTTAAAGAAAGAAGGAATATAGATATTTTTCTGAAATATTCTAGCAATTTAACTTGCTACTCATGCATCATTGTAGCATTGCTCATGGTGAGTAAGAGAATACAGATTTTATTCGTCAATGTCCTGTGAGTTGTTGGGTGCAGTTTGGAGCTGAGTTTACTAGGTGATCTCCTGAGATGTTGTTGGATGCTGTGGAAAGGCAACTTTACTAATTAAGCTCCCATGGTGTAGCGAAGTAAGCTTTTAGTTATGTACCAGGAAAACAAACAGCAATCACTATTTAGCAATTCCATTCAGCTACTGGACATATCCTCCACCTTCATAAAATCTCACTCCAGTCTTCTAAAATATTAAGCAAAGTTATGAAACAAGAGATGAACAAAGCACATAATTCTATATTTCATGTATGCATTTTCCCACCTTATTCCTTGAGTGAACAACTTTTTTTAAAGGTTACCCTTAAACTAAGCTCATTCTTTTGAAAATAACTTTTAAATATTGGGCAGTGATTATTTTCCTTTACTATCTTGTCACAGTGGTGGAAAAATGAATCTAAACTGTTCCTTGAAATTTCAAATCAATTTCTCTTTTGTTCAGCTTGAAACAAACTCTTTGGGCTGAAATTCATTCTCCCATCGCCGGGAGAAATTTATTTACAGTGTAGTGGGGGTGGGAGTGGGGGCGTAGGTGGGTATGGGGTTAAACGGCGTAGTTTCTGTGCAGGTCTGGCAGCCTTTTAAAAATGGCGCCAGCGCCTGGTAGCAGGTGAAAAAATAGCGGCCCGCACACATGAGCCGTGTGCCACCAAGCTGCTTCGATCCAGCATGCCCGTTTAAATACACAAGGCGGGCCACCTCCCCCCCCCCCCACCAATCACCTAGTGGGGGCGGCCTTAGCGATACTGTGAACATCGTCAGCTGCTTCTGCGCTGGCGCTGGCACATTTTTAAAGAAAATGTACAGAAACTATAGAGTTGAACCCTGTTACCCTCCCCCCCACTATACTGTAAATACATTTCTGACCCGTACCTCCCCAGTACAATGAAAATAAATGGCCGCCCCGTTCCCCCACCCGTTCCCCCCTTCCCTACCTCGGTGGCACCAGCTTACCCTCACCGGGAAAATGAAGGCACATGAGTGCCAGCTGTCACACGGAAGATCATGGACAGCTGGTAAGATCACAGTGAATGGCATTAAAATGTATTAATTTCCTTTATTTAAATATTTCATAGAATAGAATAGTTATTGCACAGAAGGAGGCCATAAGGCCCATCATGTCTGTGCCAGCTCTCTGCAAGAGCAAATCACCCAGTCCCATTCCCCTGCCTTTTCCCCATAGCCCTGCACATATCTTCAGATAATTATCCAATTCTCTTTTGAAAGTCACCATTGAATCTGCCTCCATCCCACCCTCAGGCAGTACATTCCTGATGCAACCAATCACTGCCTAAAAGCTTTTCTTCATGAAAACCTCTGGTTCTTTTGCCAATCATTTTAAATCTGTGTCCTCTGGTTCTCGACCATCCTGCCAATGGGAACAGTTTCTCTCTCTCTATTCTGTCCAGGCCCCTCATGATTTTGAACACCTCGATCAAATCTCCTCTCAACCTTCACTAAGAGAACAGCCCCAGCTTCACTAATATATCTTCATAACTGAAGTCTCTCATCCCTGGAACCATGCTCATACATCTTTTCTGCACCCTCTCTAATTCCTTCACATCCTTTCTGAAGTATGGTGCCCAGAATTGGACACGGTACTCCAGTTTTATAAAGGCTCACCATATGTTCCTTGCTTCTGTACATGCATTTATTTATAAAGCCCAGGATCTCATATGACTTTTAACCACTTTCACAAAATGCCATGACACCTTCAAGGATTTGTGCACATATACCCCAGGTCCCTCTGCTCTTGAGCCCCTTTTAGAATTGTATCTTTTATTTTATATTGCCTCTTCTCGTTCTTTCTACTGAAATGTATCACTTCACACATCTCTGCATTAAATTTCATCTGCCACATGTCCGCCCAACCTCTCTATGTCCTCGACGTCTATCACTATTCTCCTCACAATTCACAAAACTTCCAAGTTTTGTGCCATCTGCAGATTTTGAAATTGTGCCCCGTACACTATGACACCAGGTCATTAATATAGATCAAGAAAAGCAGTGGTCCTAATACTGAACCCTGGGAAACCCCACTATATACCTTCCTCCAGTCCGAGAAAAAACTGTTCACCACTATTCTTTGTTGCCTGTCACTCATGCAACTCAGTATCCATGCTGCCAATGTCGATTTTATTCTGTGGCCTTCAACTTTGCCAACAAGCCTGTTACATGGCACTTCATCAAATGCCTTTTGAATGTCCATGTACACATCAACTGCATTACCCCCATCAACCGTCTTTGTTATTTCATCAAAAACCCAATCAAATTAAACATGATTTGCCATTGACAAATCTGTTCTGGCTTTCCTTAATTAATCCACATTTGTCCAAGTGACTGTTAGTCCGGGGCAATATTATCATTTCTAAAAGCTTTCCCACCACCAAGGTTAAACTTAATTGCTGGGCTTATCCTTAGACTGTCCTTTGAACAAAGGTATAACATTTGCAATTCTCCAGTCCTCTGGCAACACTACTTTAGCTAAAGAGAACTGGAAGATTATGGCCAGTGCCTTTGCAATTTTCACCCTTAATACCCTCAGTATTCACGGATGCATCCGATCTGGTTCTGATGACTTACCAACTTTAAGTACTGCAGCCTATCTGATACCTCCTCTTTGCTAATTTTTAGCTGATCCAATGTCTCTGCTACCTCCTCTTTCACTACCACTTTGGCAGCACCTTGTTCCCTGGTAAAGAAAGATGCAAAGAACTCACTTAATACCTCAGCCATGCCTTCTGTCTCTATGCGTAAATCCCCTTTTTGGTCGCTAATTGGCCCCACTCCTTTTTACCAACCTTTTACTATTTATATGCATATAAAAGACTTTTGGATTCCCTTTTATTTTGGCTGCCACTCTCTTCTCATGCTCTTCCTTTGCTGCTGCTTTTCTTTTTTGACTTCCCCACTGAACTTTCTGTATTCAGCCTGCTTCTCACTTACATTATCAACCTGACATCTGTCATTCACACCCTTTGTCCATTTCATTTTACACTATATCTCTTTTGTCATCCAGGGAGCTCTGGCTTTGTTTGTCCTAACTTTTCCTCTCATGGGACAGCAACGCAACTATACGCAAGCTATCTCCTCTTTAAAGGCAGACCATTGTTTAATTACAGTGGGCCACAACAGAGCCTTGACACCTCCAGGAAGATCGGGCCTAGCAAGCCTGGCATCGGGATCCTGGCCTTTGAAGAACAGCTGTTTTTATATCAGGGAAAGAGATACCAGAAACATCTTGGATTTTGATCATCTGACCACAAACATTTTAAACACACCTGTCATTATACACAAAGTGAACCAATTGTACAACATTGCTTAAGTTTGAATTATTCCCCATTCCAGCCTGTAATTAACAAAACTTGCAATATTCTGTTGTAACATTCTAATGGAATAACATAGGTACAGGAATCTGAACAGCAGTTGTTGTTTTTTTATTCTTTTAGTGCAGAGAATCAAATGAAATGTGCAGCACAGTAACAGGCCATTTGGCCCAACTGGTTCATTCCAGTGCCTTATGTACTGTGACTGGACTGCCATTAGTTTGAGACTAAACAAAATGCAAATTATTATCGTACTCGCTATACACGGTAAAAGAAATAAATGCCATTAAAAGGATAACTGCTGTCCCTACCTGTATAATGTAGTCAGTAAATGGATCTGTAATGATACCAAGGAGGTTTGGTGCATCCTTTCCTGTCTGGATTTTAAAGCTACCCACCACGACTTTAGTGAGTCGATACAAGAAGCCGCTGGCCACCTCGATTGGCAGCAGCACCAGCACAGAGAGCCAATTGAAGCAATCATGGACAGTGGCACCTGCGAAAGCCCTGTAATTAATTTAAAACATATGTGGCAATGTAGAACGACTTGAATGATTTTTGTTTTAGAAAGAAACTTGAACGATCAGTTTGAATGACAGATGGTTCGCAGATGGCTCATTGATAGATCTGGAAGACCCCAATTCTGAGTCTCTGGTCTGTCCTGATCCCAGCCACAATGGTGAGGCAATTTGCTTCAGGGCTGCTAGATTAGAGTGGAGATCAGCCAAAATTTCCATGTCCTGATTGTTATCTAATGATCCCTGCTGAAAGTCAGACGCAGTCTTTGTTGAGGACAGGATCAGGATTGGCTGGGATGCCCACACCCTCTGCCACCAACCACCCTCCCCCACCGTCTGCCCCACATAGTTAAAATGCCCACTAATACTCAAGACTTTGGAGCCTTAATGGACTGCAAATCATGAGCTGGGTTCACGTGCAGTTTCACGCTGCGAGGGTGGGAATTGGAAACTTGAAGGAGGGTCAATTGGGAAATACATTGGAAAACAGCCAGGACCTTGGGGATCATTCCCCTGTATGAGTCAGTGTTCGCAGGACAGATAGGGAGAACCGTGATGGTGAAAACAGAATAAGCAGGTTTACTGGTTGAATCAATAGTTACTAAATAGTCAAAGCTAATTACTCACTGATTTTCACATTGCAACATGTTCTTTTACTGCTAGCATTCTAGGATGGATATCTGGTCCATGTTTTTGACTTAGATAGTTACAAATGAGTTAGATAAACATAGCAGTAGAAAAAGGCCACAAAATCACCTTCTAAGAATAAATCCTTATTTTCCATGTCTGCCCCCATGAGCCTTTGTTTGACAGCTCACACCTCACTACACAGCTAGGCTGTGTCTTAGCATTGATATATGTGCTGCTCTGTGCGGAGGCACAATTTCTTGACATAAGACAATGGAAAATCTAAAGGCCCTTCTTTTGATCATTGCACCAGTAGATAGTATGAGCATTGAAGACAATGTAGCATGAGATTAAATTATAAATCCTGACCAGGACTGAGCTCATTGAACCTCATGGACACAAGCCTACTCAGATCCCAGATGCTTTGGAAAGAACCCAAGCCCAATGACTTGTAATTGCTGCAACATAATTAATGGACTATCTTACCGTTTGAATTCATTTCTATCTCCTGCTTGCATTAGGGCCACAATAGTATTTGTTACTGAAGTTCCAATATTGGATCCCATGATAATGGGAATTGCAGAACGTACTCCCAGTACTGGAAAAGCAAAGATATAAGTTGAGTGCTTGTATTCAGCATACTGCAGATGTAGAACTTGATAAATAACATTACAAATGAGCATAAATTTCTCCATTGTAATCCTGATCCATTGGAATGCTTCTGACATTATCTGTTGGCATATATTAATTTATCTTAGCACTATCAGATTATCTGTCTGATGCAGTTATATCTCACAATGTCAAGTCATGTAAGGTCAGAATTAGGTTGGATGCCAGGTGATGGTTCTTTTCCAAGATTAGTGGATGTCTGGACCAGGCTACCGACGCATGCGGTGGATGCCGATTCACTGAATTCTTTCAAGCAAGAGCTGGACTTGTTTCTGGCTGAGGTGGAGCTCACATCGTACAAAAGGGAAGTAATTTACATCATTAATGAGTGGTATTGCTGTGACAGACTAGTTTTGATTGCCAAAAGGGGTCGGAGAGGAATTTCCCAGATTTTTTTGCCTTGGGTATTTATCTCGTTTTTTGTCTCGCCCAGGAGAGCATGTTGCATTTGGTTGCGTGGGGAAGTGTGTATATTGTGATGCAAAAGGCATTGCGTGTGAGAGTCTGGATGGACCAGCAAGTCATTTCCTTTATGCATCTATCGGGTGTATGTATTATGTTACGATCAGGTGAGAAAGTGATCTAGGGTCCCCTTTAAGCCTTCACTTGGTCTTACTGTAACAGGGTTTTATTTTTAAACACACTGTGTTTTTAGCTCCACCTTGGTGAATCCTTGTTCGTTGCTTTCCAATTATAAGGCAAAGAAACCAGCACAAACAGGTTTTCTGAGGTTTAAAGAAGAAAAGTTGAAATGTATGAAACTTGAACTTAAACTCTAATTCGGTTGATGCCTACGGATACATGACACACCCATGTTAGCATGCATACGCAATACACACATGCAAATAGAGACAGAAAAGAGCGGGAGAAAAATAATATGGAAAAGTTTGAGGCAGTATCTGAAGAGTCTTTTATGTTTCTTTGAGCTCACTGTAGAGTTCTTGATTGGAGGTAATTCTTGCTTGTCGTTGGGGCCCAGTATTCTTCTTAAACCATGTTCGCGGTGGGAGACTTTTCTCTCTTGGGATTCATGTGTCTTCAGTGGATTCAGAGGCTTGTGAGAAAGACGGGAAGAAGACAGGAGAAATCTTCTCAGTCCTTGAGCAAACAGTCTTTCTAGTTCAAACTCCCTGTGGCCAGTTCAAAAAACCTGGAACAGCCAGATAGTTATGTGACCAGCTGGTCTAACCAGTCCTGGAGTGTATCACCTTAGCAGTCTCTGGAATGCACCTCTTACACACAATACCTGGTGATCAAGGTCCATTGTGGGTTGAATATGTCAGGGAATAGTCCTTTGTCCTTTCAAGCACTGTCTGTTACATGCAAATGCCTTTTCCAGCCATGGCTGATCTGTTTAACAAGTCCTTTCCTTGCTCCAGCAACAGTTTAAAATCAATATTTATGACAAAATTAATGTGCCTCATTCTTGGCAGATGGGGGCCTAGCATGACACCTCCACACCTAGCGGAATGAAATGCGAGTTGAGAAAATGCATTTCATTAAAAGGGTTGAGAGAAAATATAAGATACAGAAAAAAAATGCATTTCTCTCATTCATTCACAAATCCTAAAACTTATTAAACTTGCCCCATTTGGCATCTCAATAAACATGTGCTTCTTTGGGGAAGGTTTTCTTCAGTTTGCCCATTTCCATAGCTGTCTAGGGTCTTTGAGATGGTTAGGTTTAATTCGCCTTGAGTTGGAATTTTTTTTTTCAGGAGAGTCAGTAGTGGGCAGGTCTATCCTGAACTCTCTTTCAGTGTTTTGCTGAGTGAGGCAAAGGCTTTTAACTTCTGTGGATGGATGGCTGCTTTTTATCTTTTTTTTTATTCATGGGATGTGGGCGTCACTGGCTATGCCAGCATTTATTGCCCATCCCTAATTGCCCTTGAGAAGGTGGTGGTGAGCTGCCTTCTTGAATCGCTGCAGTCCATTTGGGGTAGGTAGACCCACAGTGCTGTTAGGAAGAGAGTTCCAGGATTTTGACCCAGCGACAGTGAAGGAACGGCGATATAGTTCCAAGTCAGGATGGTGTGTGATTTGGAGGGGAACTTGCAGGTGGTGGTGTTCCCATGTATTTGCTGCTCTTGTCCTTCTAGTTGGTAGAGGTCGCAGGTTTGGAAGGTGCTGTCTAAGGAGCCTTGGTGCGTTGCTGCAGTGCATCTTGTAGATGGTACACACTGCTGCTGCTGTGCGTCGGTGGTGGAGGGAGTGAATGTTTGTAGATGGGGTGCCAATCAAGTGGGCTTCTTTGTCCTGGATGGTGTCGAGCTTTTTGAGTGTTGTTGGAGCTGCACCCATCCAGGCAAGTGGAGAGTATTCCATCACATTCCTGACTTGTGCCTTGTAGATGATGGACAGGCTTTGGGGGGTCAGGAGGTGAGTTACTCGCCTCAGGATTCTGGTCAATGGTAGCCCCTAGGATGTTGATAGTGGGGGATTCAGCGATGGTAATGCCGTTGAATGTCAAGGGGAGATGGTTAGATTCTCTCTTATTGGAGATGGTCATTGTCTGGCACTTGTGTGGCGCGACTGTTACTTGCCACTTATCAGCCCAAGCCTGGATATTGTGCAGGTCTTGCTGCATTTCTACATGGACTGCTTCAGTATCTGAGGAGTCACGAATGGTGCTGAACATTGTGCAATCATCAGCGAACATCCCCACTTCTGACCTTATGATTGAAGGAAGGTCATTGATGAAGCAGCTGAAGATGGTTGGGCCGAGGACACTACCCTGAGGAACTCCTGCAGTGATGTCCTGGAGCTCAGATGATTGACCTCCAACAACCACAACCATCTTCCTTTGCGCTCGGTATGACTCCAGCCAGTGGAGGGTTTTCCCCCTGATTCCCATTGACCTCAGTTTTGCTAGGGCTCCTTGATGTCATACTCAGTCAAATGCTGCCTTGATGTCAAGGGCAGTCACTCTCACCTCACCTCTTGAGTTCAGCTCTTTTGTCCATGTTTGAACCAAGGCTGTAATGAGGTCAGGAGCTGAGTGGCCCTGGCGGAACCCAAACTGTGTGTCACTGAGCAGGTTATTGCTAAGGAAGTGCCGCTTGATGGCACTGTTGATGACACTTTCCATCACTTTACTGATGATTGAGAGTAGGCTGACGGGGCGGTAATTGGCCGGGTTGGACTTGTCCTGCTTTTTGTGTACAGGACATACCTGGGCAATTTTCCACATTGCCGGGTAGATGCCAGTGTTGTAGCTGTACTGGAACAGCTTGGCTAGGGGCGCGGCAAGTTCTGGAGCACAGGTCTTCAGTACTATTGCCAGAATATTGTCAGGGCCCATAGCCTTTGCAGTATCCAGTGCCTTCAGTTGTTTCTTGATATTACGCGGTGAATCGAATTGGCTGAAGTCTGGCATCTCTGATGCTGGGGACTTCAGGAGGAGGCTGAGATGGATCATCATCTCGGCACTTCTGGCTGAATATCTGACTGAGTGGGAGGATACTTTGCGAATCTCCCCTTTGTTCTCTGGGACACTCCTAATTGCAGTATTTGTGCAGACTCTACTGCAATCCCCTGTGGCACTTCGACTATGTGTGGCATCACCCCCACGGTTTCTCTGCCCCCTAGAGGTCTTTCTTTGTCTCTGCAGGTTCCTGTAACTGTTGTTCGCAACTCTGGTGCAGTGCTTCTAGTGTCTGCATTTACGTAGGAGGATGTTGGGTCCAACTTTTCACATTTTTCAGGTTTGGATGACCAGACTGTAGGGGTTGTTATCTGGGATTCCTCCCGGACTTCCTTTAACCTGTCCTTTTGGTCACTTTTTCCCCTTCCATGTCTAACCTTTTGCCAGCCTTGTGCCTACTTGTCCCCTTTTGATCTCAGTAGGGGGACTTTACAGTTCACCAGTCCTCTGCTGGAGGGTCTTACGGGTGCAGGTTTCACTGTAGGTTGGGGTTTCTCCTCAACCTGGCACATGTGGCAACTCCTGCAATACTCCACCATATCTTTGTGGCGTATTGGCCAGTCAAACTGCTGTATTATGCGAACTTTGTTCTTTTGTATACCGGTATGTACAGCCATTGTAGTCTCGTGGGCCCTTCTTAATATTTCTCTCCGGTACCTCTGCGGCACCACTAGCTGGTAAACTATTGCCCAGTGCTTGCTCTCAGGTCTGTGAGGAGAACTCCATTTCCACATTAGTACCTCATTCTTTAAATAGTAGCAATCAGGGATTCCGTCTGCTTCACTTTCAGATGGGCAGTCTGTGTTAACTCTTACAATACTGGGTCGACTTGCTGAACCCAGCCTACGGAAAATTCATTTAATTCATTCCCTGGGTCTCCTAACTTTCCAAAGAAAGTCTCAGACAGTCAGACCTGGTCATCTGCCTGCAGTGCTAATTCAGTCTCCTCTGGGGGAGCTGGTTTGATCATGGCCTGATCCACTACACATTCAGGGAAACTACAGGGGTCCGTCTCCTGCCACAGTCCTGTCTCTCTGACCTCCCGCGGTCTTTCTTTGACTACTGGGGGTGGGGGCGGGGAGGCTACCACCTTAACCCCTGCCAGATCATTACCTAGGAGCAGGTCAACCCTGTCCACAGGCAAACTAGGGACAATCCCTACGGTCGCCAGTCCCGAAACTAGGTCAGACTCTAGTTGTACCCGGTGTACAGGTACAGGCATACACTGCCCTCCAATACCATTCAGCACCATTCTGGTGTTCACTGCACTCTCTGGGAGGAAAGTCAGGCCCTTTCCCAGTAAAAGGGATCTAGTGGCCCCTGTGTCCCTGGGAATCACTATGGGCTTGCTTGCTCCACTCGAGGAGTATAGGGTTACTTTCCCTTCAGACACAAAACACTGATAACCTTCAGAAATCCTATTAAATTTTCCTGCAGTTGCAGCTGTGAGCTTCCTGGGTCTCACTCTTACTGCAGTTTGTTCTGTTTTGCTTTCCTTCAGGGTCCTGTCTTCACTGAGCGGGTGTGCCCTGATTAAACCTACAAGTTTTCCCTTTAGTTTCCAGCAGTCAGTTTTTAAATGCTCTGCTTTATTACATGGAAGCACACAGGTCTTCGGGTCTCAGTCTTGCTCACAGCACCTTCCTTTTTGGCGAGAGGAGGGCCCCTTGTGTCTCCTGCTTTCCTTTCTTTCCCAGGACTGCTTGGTCTCCTGTCACCTTCCCACCCTTTGTCCTTTTCGGATCTGTGGGGGTGACTAGGAAACGTTCTCCCCTGGGAAACCGACTTATAAATTAAAGCAAACTAAATGGCCAGAGCAGCCGCTTGCCAGGCTCTCTGGACCTGCTGCTCCTCTACATGGGTCTTTATGGAGATTGGGAGAGAGTGTTTAAATTCCTCTAACAGAATTACTTCTCTGAGATTCTCATAGCTGAGCTGTACTTTAAGATCCCTCAGCCACTGGTCAAAATCCAGCTGCTTACCTCTTTCAAACTCCAGATAAGTTTGATTAGCTTGCTTCTTGAGGGTTCTAAACTTTTAGTGATAGGCTTTGGGTACTAATTCATATGCCCCGAGGATAGCATTTTTGGTCAGTTCATAACTGGATGAACTCTAGCAACAGGGAATAAATCTCCTGGGTTTTTCTAGTTCGCTTGCTTTGTAATAAAAGGGGCCAGGTCTCAGCTGGCTATTTTAGCTGCCTTGCCAGTTTCTCAAAGGACACAAAAAGTCTTCTACATCTTCCTCATTGAATTTTGGAATTAATTGAGCTAGCTTTATCAATTCTGTACCCAGCCCTGAATCACGCTCCTCCATATTGGCCATGCTTTCACTCTGTTGCCCCCTAGTTAACTCAAGCCACTTCAGCTCCCTTTCTTTGCATTCCTTTCAGAATATTCTTTCTCTCTCTCTCATTCCTTCTCCTGTCTTTCTTTTTTTTCAGGATCCTTCTGGAAGGCTCTTTCTTTCTCCGACTCCTGCCTCTCTCTTTTTCCTGCCTCTCTCTTTCTCTTTTCCTGTCTTCTAATTCAAGTTTCCTTTGTTCCAATTGTATGTTTGCTAGCAGTACCCTGTCTGGGTCTACTTCTAACAATGCTTCTGATTCTTCAGATTCAAGGGAAAAATGGTTGGCCTCGATCCTTAGGAGTTCAGACTTCCTAGCCTTGCCACGTACAGTTATCCCACACTGCTTAGCCATTTTCCTCAACTCCTCCATAGACAGTGCTTTTAACATATCCCAAGTTACTTCACCCTGGCTTGGAGAGCTACTAGCTTCAGTTGCAGACATGTTAGTATTTAAGCACACACAACCCACAAGAAAACCTGTATTGAAATCTTGCTCTTTTTTTGCTTGGAACAATTTGGCTTTCCACTTCCAATTTCTCTCGTTTGTCTCCGGATTCTGGACGCTAACACCCAAATTTCTGTTACAATCATGTGAGAAAGAGGTCTAGATTTCCCTTTCAGCCTTCACCTGGTCTTACTGTAACAGGATTTTATTTTTAAGCACACTGTGTTTTTAGCTCCCCCTTACTTCTGGAGATGGCGGTGTCCAGGGTGGTGGATGCGTAAGGCTGGGAGAGGAATTCACCGCAGAGAGAGGGTGAACGGCTGGCAATCCGGGAAAGAAATGCTGATGAAGACTCTGCCAATGGACCAAGCTTGGCCAAATGGACAGGAAGGCCACATGGCCGTGTTCGGGGAGCCCGTCCACAGCGATGATCAGGAGGAAGAGCGGCCACATGGTCCCGGCAGCGGCTCCCGCTCACTCGGCGACTCCGCGCTGTTTCCACACAAACTTCCCCCACAACTCCGGCTCGGCTCCCGGATCCCGATCCCAGTTGCAGGACATCATTGTCAAAGGGACAATGGTGGGAGCTGATGAAATGTTTGAGTACCTGCACCCCCTCCCCCACCCCCCTCACACCCCCTTCCCAGCTCCCCCCTCGCACCATCTTCCCCTCGCACCCCCTTCCCCTGCACCCCTCTCCCCTACCCCCTGCATCCCCATTCCCAGCTCCCCCTCGCACCCCCTTCCCTCCACCCCTTCTCACCGCACCCCTCCTCCTCGCACCCCCTCCCTCCTGCACCCCCTTCCCTCCTTCCCCCCCATCTCCTCCCACCGGCATCCACCTACCCCTGTATAGGGGCCCTAACAACCCCACTGCCTTGTGGGTGTCTCGGGAGAGACCAAGGCTAAGGGAGTAAACCCTAACAGAAAATCCGGAGCGGAACCCCGAAGGCGGTCATGTGTCACCTTTGGCATGTTTCCGGCAGTTCCTGCAGCCACGCTCTGCACTCCTTTGGACCCCACCAGGAAGGCCGAGAGGGGGGTTTTGACGCTTGGGCAACTCTCAACCTCCATACATCCGCCCAGGCATGCGCCATGGAGAGGTTACTCCATAGTCGCCTCACAGCGACCAAATCAACACGGAAGGCAGCAGTTATGGGTTATAAGTCCAGCTCAATTGGCATAGAGATTGGGCGCCACGGGTTGCCTTTGTCGGTGCGAGAGGTCATCACATCTCATTGGACAGCTACCACCCGCCTCAAACCAGGCAGGCCCCAGTCAGTAAGGTTCTGTCCCGCCACAGTCCACCTGCTTCAATGGGTGCTTGGAGCTCAGGGTCATTGCCCGACAAGTGGACTGTAAGACCGCACCAAACAGCATGACCAAAAAAGGAAAGAAGGTACCAGCCCTTTGTTTTGCAAGCTGGAACATCAGAACTATGTGTCCTGGCCTGTCGGAAGACCTTACACAAATCAACGATTCTCAGAAGACTGCCATCATTAACAACGAGCTCAGTAGACTCAATGTGGACATTGCAGCACATCAGGAGACACGCCTCCCTACGAGCGGATCTCTAAGAGAGCAAGACTATACCTTCTTCTGGCAGGGTAGGGATCCTGAAGAACCAAGACAGCATGGAGTGGGCTTCGCCATCAGAAACTCCTTGCTCATCATGATAGAGCCACCCTCAAATGGCTCGGAATGCATACTGTCCATCCAACTGTTCACCGCCTCTGGTCCAGTACACCTACTCAGCATCTATGCTCCAACACTCTGCTCCCCACCTGAAGTTAAAGACCAGTTCAACGAGGAACTCCATAACATCATTAGTAGCATCCCCAACACCGAACACCTGTTCCTGCTGGGGGACTTTAACGCCAGGGTTGGGGCCGACCATGACTCATGGCCCTCCTGCCTTGGGCGCTATGGCATTGGTAGGATGAATGAGAATGGACAGAGACTGCTTGAGTTGTGTACCTATCATAACCTCTGCATCACCAACTCATTGTTTCACACTAAACCCTGTCACCAGATTTCTTGGAGGCACCCAAGATCACGTTGCTGGCACCAGTTGGACCTCATCGTCACAAGGCGAGCCTCTTTAAACAATGTTCAAATCACACGCAGCTTCCACAGTGCGGACTGCGACACCGACCACTCCCTGGTGTGCAGCAAGGTTAGCCTCAAATCAAAGAAGCTGCATCACTCCAAGCAGAAGGGCTGCACGCGCATCAACACTAGCAGAATTTCTCATCCACAGCTGTTACATAGGTTTCTAAATCCACTTGAAAAAACCCTTCAAAACACTCCCACAGGGGATGCAGAGACCAATTGGGCCCACATCAGAGACACCATCTATGACTCAGCAATGACCAGCTATGGCAAACGTGTGAAGCGGAATGCAGACTGGTTTCAATCTCACATTGAAGAGCTGGACCCTGTCATAGCCGCTAAGCGCATTACACTGCTGAACTACAAGAAAGCCCCCAGCGTGTTAACATCCGTAGCACTTAAAGCAGCCAGAAGCGCTGCACAAAGAACAGCCAGGCACTGCGCAAATGACTACTGGCAACACCTATGCAGTCATATTCAGCTGGCCTCCGACACCAGAAATATCACAGGAATGTATGATGGCATTCAGAGAGCTTTTGGACCAACCATCAAGAAGATCGCCGCCCCCCCACCGTCAAATCAAAATCAGGGGACACAATCACTGACCAACGCAAGCAAATGGACCGCTGGGTGGAACACTACCTCGAACTGTACTCCAGGGAAAATGTTGTCACTGAGACCGCCCTCAATACAGCCCAGTTTTTGCCAGTCATGGATGAGCTGGACATACAGCCAACAAAATCGGAACTCAGTGATGCTATTCATTCTCTAGCCAGCGGAAAAGTCCCTGGGAAGGACGGCATTACTCCTGAAATCATCAAGAGTGCCAAGCCTGCTATACTTTCAGCACTGCACGAACTACTTTGCCTGTGCTGGGACGAGGGAGCAGTACCATAGGACATGCGCAATGCCAATATCATCACCCTCTATAAGAACGAGGGTGACCGCAGTGAGTGCAACAACTACCGTGGAATCTCCCTGCTCAGCATAGTGGGGGAAGTCTCCGCTTGAGTCGCTTTAAACAGGCTCCAGAAGCTGGCTGAGCGTGTCTACCCTGAGGCACAGAGTGGCTTTCGAGCAGAGAGATCCACCATTGACATGCTGTTCTCCCTTCGCCAGCTACCGGAGAAATGCCATGAACAACAGATGCCCCTCTACGTTGCTTTCATTGATCTCACCAAAGCTTCTGGCCTCGTCAGCAGACGTGGTCTCTTCAGACTAATAGAAAAGATTGGATGCCCACCAAAGCTACAAAGTATCATCACCTCATTCCATGACAATATGAAAGGCACAATTCAGCATAGCGGGGCCTCATCAGACCACTTTCCTATCCTAGTGGCGTGAAACAGGGCTGTGTTCTCGCACCTACACTGTTTGGGATCTTCTTCTCTCTGCTGCTCTCACATGCGTTCAAGTCTTCAGAAGAAGGAATTTTCCTCCACACAAGATCAGGTGGCAGGTTGTTCAACCTTGCTCGTCTAAGAGTTAAGACCAAAGTACAGAACCTTAGTTAGGCCACACTTAGAATATTGCGTGCAATTCTGGTCGCCACACTACCAGAAGGACATGGAGGCTTTGGAGAGGGTACAGAGGAGGTTTACCAGGATGTTGCCTGGTCTGGAGGGCATTAGCTATGAGGAGAGGTTGGAAAAACTCGGATTGTTTTCACTGGAACGACGAAGGTGGAGGGGCGACATGATAGAGGTTTATAAAGTTATGAGTGGCATGGACAGAGTGGATAGCCAGAAGCTTTTTCCCAGGGTGGAAGAGTCAGTTACTAGGGGACATAGGTTTAAGGTGCGAGGGGCAAAGTTTAGAGGGGATGTGCGAGGCAAGTTTTTACACAGAGGGTGGTGAGTGCCTGGAACTTGCTGCCAGGGGAGGTGGTGGAAACAGATACGATAGCGACGTTTAAGAGACATCTTGACAAATATATGAATAGGAAGGGAATAGAGGGATATGGGCCCCGGAAGTGCAGAAGGTGTTAGTTTTGGCAGGCATCAAGATCGGCGCAGACTTGGAGGGCCAAATGGCCTGTTCCTGTGCTGTACTGTTCTTTGTTCTTTGTACCTAAAGTCCTCATCAGGGAACTCCTCTTTGCTGACGATGCTGCATTAACATCTCACACTGAAGAGTGTCTGCAGAGACTCAGCGATAGGATTGCGGCTGCCCGCACCGAATTTGGCCTAAACATCAGCCTCAAGAAAACGAGCATCATGTCACAGGATGTCAGAAATGCCCCATCCATAAATATCAGCGACCACACTCTGGAAGTGGTTCAAGAGTTCACCTACCTAGGCTCAACTATCACCAGTAACCTGTCTCTCGATGCAGAATTCAACAAGCGCATGGGAAAGGCTTCCTCTGCTATGTCCAGACTGGCCAAGAGGGTGTGGGAAAATGGCACACTGACACAAAACACAAAAGTCCAAGTGTATCAAGCCTGTGTCCTCAGTACCTTGCTCTACGGCAACGAGGCCTGGACAACGTACGTCAGCGACGTCTCAATTCATTTCATCTTCGCTGCCTCCAGAGAATCCTTGGCATCAGGTGGCAGGACCGTATCTCCAACACAGAATTCCTCGAGGCGGCCAACATCCCCAACATATGCACCCTACTAAGCCAGCGGCGCCTCAGATGGCTTGGCCATGTGAGCCGCATGGAAGATGGCAGGATCCCCAAGGACGCATTGTACAGCGAGTTCGTCACTGGTATCAGACCCACCGGCCATCCTTGTCTCTGCTTTAAAGCCGTCTGCAAACGCGACATGAAGTCCTGTGACATTGACCACAAGTCGTGGGAGTCAGTTGCTAGCGATCGCCAGAGCTGGCGGGCAACCATGAAGGCAGGGCTAAAGCGTGGCGAGTCGAAGAGGCTTAGCAGTTGACAGGAAAAAAGACAGAAGCGCAAGGAGAGAGCCAACTGTGTAACAGCCCCGACAACCAATTTTATCTGCAGCACCTGTGGAAGAGTCTGTCACTCTATAATTGGCCTTAATAGCCACTCCAGGCGCTGCTTCACAAACCACTGACCACCTCCAGGCGCTTACCCATTGTCTCTCGAGACAAGGAGGCCAAAGATAAGGTGAATCCCTATTCACCACTTTCCGATTATAAGGCAAAGAAACCAGAACAAACAGGTTTTCTGAGGTTTAAAGAAGAAAAGTTGAAATTTATTAAACTTGATCTTAAACTCTATTTCGGTTGAAGCCAACGGATACACAACGTGCCCACTCTCGCATGCATACACAATACACACATGCAAATAGAGACAGAAAAGAGCAGAAGGAAAATAAAGTGGAAATGTTTGAGGCACTATCTGAAGAGTTTTTGTTACGATTCTTCATGCTCACTGTGGAGTCCTTGATTATAGGTAGACCTTGCTTTTCGTTGGGGCCCAGCATTCTTCTCAAACCTTGTTCACTGTGGGAAACTTTTCTTTCTTGGGTTCATGTGTCTTCAGTGGATTCAGAGGCTTGTGAGAAAGAAATGGGAGAAGACAGGAGAGACCTTCTCAGTCTAGGAGCAAACAGTCTTGCATACGAACATAAAAACGAATTAGCAGCAGGAGTAGGCCACTCGGCCCTTCGAGCCTGCTCCGCCATTCAGTAAGTTCATGGCTGAACTGATTACTCCACATTTCCACCTACCTCCGATAACCTTCCACCCCCTTGCTTATCAAGAATCTATCTACCTCTACCTTAAAAATATTCTGCTACCACCCTCCTTTGAGAAAGAAAATTCCAAAACTCACGACCCTATGAGAGAAAAAAATTCTCCTCATCTCTATCTTAAATGGACGCCCCCTTATTTTTAAACAGTGACTCCTAGTTCTAGATTCTTCCACAAGGGGAAACATCCTTTCCACATTCACCCTGTCAAGACCCCTCAGGATCTTATATGTTTCACTCAAGTTGCCTCTACTCTTTCTAAATTCCAGCGGATACAATCCTAGCCTGTCTAATCAACCCTCCCATTCCAGGTATTTGTCTAGTAAACCTTCTCTGTACTACCTCCAATGCATTTACATCCTTCCTAAATAAGGAGACCAGTACTGTACACAGTACTCCAGATGTGGTCTCACCAATGCCCTGTATAGCTGAAGCATAACCTCCCTACTTTGTATTCAATTCCCCTTGCGATAAATGATAACATTCTATTAGCTTTCCTAATTACCCACTGTATCTGCATACTAACATTTTGCGATTAATGCACTAGGACACCCAGATCCCTCTGAATCTCAGAGCTCTGCAATCTCTCACCATTTAGATAATATGCTTCTTTTTCACACTTTCCCACATTATACTCTATTTGCCAGGTCTTTGCCCACTCACTTAATCTATCTAGATCTATTTGTGTCTCTTATGTCCTCTTCACAAGTTACTTTCCTACTCATCTTTGTGTCATCAGCAAATGTAGCAACCATACCTTCGGTCCCTTCATCCAAGTCATTTATCTAAATTGTAAAAGGTTGAGGCGCCAGCACAGATCCCTGTGGCACACTATTGGTTACATCTTGCCAACTAGAAAATGCCCCATTTATGCCTGCTCTCTGTTTCCTGTTAGCTCGCCAAGCTTCTATCCAAAAAACCTGGAACTGCCAGTTAATCATGTGACCAGCTGGTCTAACCAGTCCTGGATTGTATCACCTTTGCAGTCTCTGGAATGCTCCTCTTACACAAAATACCTCATGATCAAGGTCCATTTTGGATTGGATGTGTCAGGGAATGGTCCTTTGTCCTTCCAAGCACTGTCTGTTAATATGCAAGTGTCTTTTCCAGCCACGGCTGATCTGTTTAACAAGTCCTTTACTCACTCCAGCAACAGTTTAAAATCAATGTTCATGACAAAATTAATGTGCCTTATTCTTGGCAGGTGGGGGCCGAGCATGACAATTATCACAGTACAATTCTTTTAGCATTGTTTATTTTATTCTTCTTGGGAAACCTAAAGGAAGAGCCAAGACCCACATCACAAGAAACCACCAAGGGCTGGCAAGAGAAAAGCGTAGATTCAACAATCCCACTCTGCAGCGCTGGTTGTCTGACCTGATCTCGCTCTCTCTCTTTCTTTCTCTCTCTCTTCAAACACAGCCCCCTCACTGGGAACTTGGGTTCGGTGAGGATGAAGTAATCCTGGAAGTCCTGGTGAGGTGACAGCAGGTTTGGGTTTTAACAGCCTGTAGATTGTAGGAGGAAGGGAAGAATGAGTGAGGTAAGGAGCTCCGCAGTACTGAGGTCCAAGGAAAGAAAGGGGTAGAAATTCGTCTTGGGTGCCAGCTAGTTTTATACTTTGTCCGAGTTTCTTATCCGTTGAAGTCCAAGACGAATTTATAGCCCAATACATCGGAGCTGATGAGTCACAATTTCAGCAAGATTTCATTGGCATGCTAAGACTAAAGATTCGATATTCCTCTACAATATGGGAAGTTTCAAGGACTCATCCAAACTTTTTACTAGAACCCTTGGTTAAAGCTAGGCAAGCAACAGACCTGTGCCTTAGAAATCTTAGATAGACAAACATGCACAAATTCATATGATAGAAACATTTATATTTTTACAAAGCACCAAGTCAAAACCTGATCATCACGGGGTAATCTGACCAAAGCTAAGACATGGCAAGATAATTCAAGAAGAACTTAAACATATTTGAGGTCAGCCAGTTGAAAGCAAATCCAACAATAGCCACCAACTTTCATTTATATAGTGCCTTCAACGTGAAAAATTTGCTTCACAGAGGCAATATACACTCCACCGGAAAACCACACGATCTCCTGGGAGAGACGAGAAAGTAGATAAAAACCCAGGCCAATACAGGGGGGAGAAAATTGGAAAAATTGACAGCAAGACAAAGAAGTAGATAGTAGGAAGATTGACCAAAAGCTTGATTGAAGAGATAGGTTTTAAAAACGGTCTTAAAGGAGGGGGAGAGAAGTGGAGCGGTGGAAATGTTTAGAAAGGAATTTCTAGAACAGGCGGCCTAGACAGCTGAAGACACAGTCACCAATGAAGGGAAGGAGGATGTCCAAAACTCAGTCAGAGGAACAGAGAAGTCATGAAGGATGGGATATTGGGGAGAGGGGTAGGGCAGTCGGAGGCTACAGACATGGAAAGGCAAAAAAAATACCTAAAAGGATTTAAACATAAAGATGAGAGTTTTAAATTGGAAGTGTTAGGTGACCAAACATGGTCTGGAATATGATATGGGCTGAAGTCTTTTGGATGAGCTGAAATTTACGGAGGGTGGAGAATAGGAGACCAGCGAGGAGACCATTAGAATAGTCAAGTTTGGAGGTAGCAAAAGGAGTTGATGGGCTTAAACAGGGGCAGATGTGTATGATGTTATCAAGGTGGAAGTGGACGACCTTTGTGCTTGAGAGGATATGGGGTCCATAGCTCAGCTCAGGATCGAATAGTTCACCGAGATTGCAAATATTCTGGTTCAGTTGTGGACAATAGTTTAGGGCGGGTGCAGGTGAAATCAGTAACAATGGTATGGAATTTGTAGTGGAGGCTGAAGACGATGGCTTTAGTCTTCCCTAAATATTCCTTGCCTCATTATTTTAATGTAGGCATGAACCGTTTGTTTTAATCAGTTATAGCCTCTGCTAAAATAGCACACTGAGCAATATCGTCCATGCACTAATATCACCAGCCATCAATTCTAGGCCTGTTTAATCTTCCGGTCCCAATTTCCCACTACCCTTGATGTCTTTAAGTTACTGGTTGGAGAAAACATAAGAGCTGACATTTTGTTGTGAATCTCCTCTTCAATAACACCATGAAATTCTGCTCCAGTAGCACCGTGAATGGGCAATCAGCAGCTGTGGGCAGCATCCCCAAATCTTGGAATCACCAGATGGGAACTGGGAATGATGAGGGGCAAGCTAAACAAAACTTCTGTTCTCAGGCCATCATTGGCAAGTAGATTATGGCATAGAAGCAACAAAAGTAAGTTTTAAAATATTTGTATGTGTGCAGATGTCTCTTTTTCTGATGTTCTCCCAATGGTCATGTCATCAAAATCACCATTTGAAGGCCTAGATACATTATGATTTTCAGTAATGGTTTTCATGGCTGATAATGATTGAATTTGAGCCAAGAGATCACTATCTTCCTCGTTCTGCCTTTATTTCTTGTGCTTTCTTGATCTTCCTGTAGACTGGACTGGTTTACTTACATCCTGATGATACCATGCTGACAATGATGGACGTTGATGTACTCGAGCTTTGGACCAGGACAGTGACCAAGATTCCCACCACAAGTCCAGCCACAGGATTAGACAGGATTGCATTGTCTTTAAAAATGTCACCAGCCACCTTGCCTGAAAGACAGAGAGCTCATTGGCACAAGCCCAGCAAGATATTAACACACATGTCTGTCGTGTAATGCTGGTTAATTTAAGTTATCTCTAATGCTTTGTGTGTTACAATGGCCTTATCCACTTTTTGAAAAGAGACGGCTTCAAGATGACCTATCTCAGAGATGTTGGAGTAGAAATTGGGATACATTGTGCCCATTTCTGCAGTGTAAGTTGCGACAATGTTGAAAATACTGGCCCCTTTAATTAGCCAGGGCATACTTCAGAGTTAATAGAGAGCAGGTTGCTTCTGGAGAGGGAGGGGGAGAGGGAGAGGGAGAGGGTATTTGTACTGAACTGTGGATAGAGAATACAATAGTTGTGGATCATAAACTGTCTGCTGCTTCCTGATTTTGGTGAATGGATGTTTACCAATTAATCAAGTTGGGCCCAATACTGACAAATTTAGCAGTGGGAGGACCTCTGTTCAATCTCTGTGTGCCTTTGGGCTGCTGCCAAGATTCATAGGCCCATAATTTAGGCATCTTGGGCAGCTGCCTGAAACAGGAAGGTATTCAATCCCAGAGGGGATTGTTTCTCTGAGGTGGGGACAAATGGGGGGAAAGCAGTCATTTTTAAAATCTTTCATTTTCAGCCTGTTAAGGATGCCTGGCTCTTCCAATCAGGGTGACATGGATTTACTCTGATTCCTCATCAACTCTTTCAGGAGGGGATTCTCTGTGGAGCCTCTATAGATGTCTTTGCCTGTTCCTGGGATTTGATACAGGGCCCATGTCCTCTCCTGGAGATAGCCAGGAATCCCATTTGATCACACTTCTGGCATTGGACTAGGGCATGGTCTTTTATCCTTCCAAGCACTGTCTGTTAGTATGCAAGTATCTTTTCCAGTCACGACTGATCTGTTTAAAAGTTCTTTCCTCGCTCCAGCAGTGTGGCTTCCAGGCCTGGCGGAGGCAGGCTCGCCCCTGACTTTTCAGCCAGTGAGCAGGGCCACCACCTCAATGTAAAATTCCGGTTAGAATTCCGGATCACCTTTATCCTTTGTATGAAAGAATGCTTGCTAATTTTCCTCCCAAAACGGCCCGCTCTAATTTTATGATTATGTTCTTCTTTCCTGAATCCCCCATGGAAGAAATAGTTTCTCTGTATCTAAGCTATCAAATCCTTTTAACATTTTATACACATTGCATTATTTCCAGCTTCTTTCAGGTACTTTGAAAATGATTGTCAACAATGACCATCTTCACTTTGTCCCCCATAAATTTTAACTGCAGCTGCAAAGAAATTGAAATGAAGATTTTTGAATGAAACATCTAGTACCTCCAGCAAGTTGAAAGGCTGCACTGAGAACATCGAGAGAGCACACAAACATGTAGAGAAAGCTAAAGAGGAGCAGCATCTTCATCATCGAGCTCAGAATAGATTTCACTTTCCCTTTTGCATCCAGTTCTGAAAAACAAACAGACTTCTCAGTTTTTTGTCAGTTGTGTCAAAAATTTACTTTATTGTTGACTTGACTCAGCAATTCTAAATGTTTGATGTCAGCTCCATGTGTTCATTTGTGCTTATTCAGAATATAATAAAGGACACAGCAGCAACTTCATCACCATCAGATAGCTTCATCATTCCGGGTCTGACGCTTCCAGCTGGCGAGTCTATTTACCCACAATGTAGCCATTACCATTTTCATTCTGCTATTTCCATACTGGAGCCATGTCTGATTCAATGCTTTGTTTGCTAGAACCTTTGATTTTTAAGTTCTTGCCTAGCTAACCTGTGTTACTGGACTAGTAATCCAGAGGTTGAGGCTAATAATCTAGAGGACAGGAGCTCAAATACTACCCTGGAAGTTTTGAGACTTTTGAATTCAGTTTATAAAAAAAAAAGAATAAAAAGTTAGGATCAGTTGTTGTGGTGAATGTTGTGCCTCTTCATTTTTTGGGTTCAGTGCTAAGGGCTTTCTTATCCATCACTTTTCAAGTGTGCACTTTAATCTGTCCTTTAGGTTTACAGAATCTGACTGACCCACTGTGTATATCCAGCGTATTCTATGTGCTCTTATTAAGTGACCATTAATTTTGCATCAGAACTAATTTTGTGCTGTATGTGCTCACGCACTGGAGCCTCTCCCTTTGGGAGTGCATGATTGCACAAGTGGTCCTATTAGCCAGCACTGATCGACAATTCGTGGTTGCACGTCCATCAGCAAAATAACTACAAAAAAGAAACAAACTCCAAGTTCAGGAATTATGTTCCCTTGAGTTGAAAGCACTCACTTACCTCTCCATTGAGGCACATTGGAATTGTCCAGCTTGGAGAATGTCCAGGCCATAGCTGAATGTGTGTCAATCTCAAACTTGTCCATGTTGTCCACCAGGTTGACTGTTGAGCCTGGGCAGAGGTACCCATGATCCGAGTGTGGAACTCCTCCGACCACAGGGAGAGGGTATGGTTTAGTCCCAGCGACCCCGTTCATACCTGCCATATTTGAACGACACAGTGATAATTGTTTCACTTTGTATTAAACCAGTTGCTTCTCCTTCCGGTGTAGTGTAGCACTCGGAGGGCTGCTAGCTCCCAGCCCCTAGAATTTCTATTCTTTCATTTAAATAGATTGGAAAATTAGGGACTGCAGACTGACAATTTCCTGAACAGCACCCCCTGAAAGTAACTAGCAGCTTCCAGTTCGGGAGGTGAAGAGGCGGATATGAGCCCTTATACAAGTAAAGAATGCATAAGAACAAGTTAAAGACTCCTACTAGTGATTCAACAAGCTTTTCAGTGCTTAGTTGAGCCATAGAGTTAGATCTGCCCTCTCAGGTGGACTTAATAGATCCCCTGGCACTACTTCAAAGAAGGGCAGCGGGTTCTCCCTGATGTCCTGTTAATATTTGTCCCTCAATCAATACCACCAAACAGATTTTCTGTTCTTTATCTTATTGCTGTTTGTGAGAGATTAGCGTGTAGAAATTGGTTGCCTTGTTTCCTAGATTACTTCACACTTCAAAAGTGCTTCATTGGCTGTAAATTATGTCAGGAAGTCCTGAGGACATGAAAGACGCTATATAAATGTACGTCATTATCTTTTTCATTTTAGGGAGGGGAAAATTTGCCAGGTTTCCTACTCCTGACCACTATTCCACCTCAACTCAATTCCCATTGACAGTCCTGCCCTGACCTACCTCTTGACGGGGACTCAGGCATGAATGAATGAATGTACAGCTGATGAGTGGAGCTGCCACTTCAAAATGACAGCAATTTTTAGATATAAATGAAATTCCCATGCTCGCCCAATGAACTTAAGTTCTGAGGGACCTCCGTGATCCAATAGTTCATTGTATGGTTGATAGTGAGGAAGATAGCTGTAGACTGCAGAAAGATGTCAATGGACTGGTCAGATGGGCAGAAAAGTGGCAAATGGAACTCAGTCCAGAGAAGAGTGGGACTAGGTATTTGGAGAGGCCAAACAAGGCAGGGAATACACAATAATGGTTAGAATTCTGAGCAGTGTGGAGTAACAGAGGGACTTTGGAGTGCATGTGCTCCGATCCCTGAAGGTAGCAGGACATTTAGTTAAGGCAGTTCGAAAGCATATGGGATACTTTCCTTTATTAGCTGAGCCATGGAATATAAGAGCTGTGAGGTTATGCTGGAACTGTATAAAACACTAGGTAGGCCACAGCTGAAGAATTGTACTGTTCTGGTCACCATATTGCAGGAAGAATGAGATTGCACTAGAAGAACTTCAAAAGAGATTTATCAGGATGTTGCCAGGAATGGAGAACTTTAGTTATGAGGAAAGATTGGATAGGCTGGGGTTGTTTTCTTTGGAACACAGGAGGTTGAGGAGAGATTTAATTGCAGTGTATAAAATTATGGGGGGCCTAGATAGAGTGGTTAGGAAGGACCTATTTCTCTGAGGAAAGAGCTCAATAACCAGGAGGTATAGATTTCAAGTAATTGGTAGAAAGATTAGAGGGGAGCTGAGGAGAAACTTTTTCACCCAGAGGGTGGTGGGGGCTTGGAACTCACTGCCTAAAAGGGTAGTGGAAACTTTCATCACATTTAAAAAGTATTCGGGTAATCTCTTGAAGTACCGTAACCTACAGGGCTATGACCCAAGTGCTGGAAAGTTGGATTAGGCTGGATAATTTGTTTTTCATCCAGCAGAGACACAATGGGCTGAATGGCTTCCTTGGGTGCTATAAATTTCTATGAGTTTGCAGGTTAGCAGCTACATGTAAATCCCTGAACCACTGGCCTTGGGACAAGGCTATGTGGCCCAGATCAGCAAAACAGCAGGTAATAACTGGCTTTCTTTCTCTTTTTCTATCCACTTTGAAGTGGGAGCATGAAGTGTGAAGGACATACACTAAATACAAGACTTTTATCATTATATGTAGAGTTGCATAGAATCTACAAGACAGAAACAGGCTATTTGTCCAACCAAAACAATGCCAATGTTTCTACACACAATCTAGTTACCTCTTCCCACACTGGTCCTGTATCCCTCTATTCCATTCTTATAGAAGCTTAAATTGCTTTGCACCATTGCATAATCTGACACGTCTTATATATACTCATACTTAGAGTTTCATGTCTTAGATATTGTTTATGAATGTTATAGCAGAAAAGGGTCCTCAATAACTATGAGCACCCACTAGAGGTGAGTACCATTGATAATTGCACACGACAGTCGGGGGGAGTCAGGTGCACCCCCACTTGGAAGGGGGAGAGGACCATGGTGCACCCTCCTGGGACTGGCTGGACTGGCTCCGGGATGTGACGCCATCACGCTCCAAGGCTGCACAGTAAAGAAGGGCATGTCATTGTCTGAGAAACATTACTCTCAAGACCTGCCCAATAAAGAAGCAACTGCAATTATACCAGAAACGTCTCTCCCAGTCCACATTCTGCAAGGAATCAAGTTGCTGGCAGGGTATCCCATAATAATTCTAAAAAAAAGGAAATTTGCAGGAATTCCTCAGCTGTCGAAGCAAAGTAAATGTATATCATATTGTATGGGATATTTACTATGTATATTGTATGGGATATATATCATATTGTATGGGATATTTATGACGTATAATGTATGGGATGTATATCATATTGTCTGGTATATTTATTATGTATATTGTATGGGATGTATATCATTAATATGGTATGGAATGTACATCCTGCATATTGTATGTAATACATATTATGTAAATGCAATGGGTGTATATAATGCATATGGTGTGGAATGTGTATCCTGCATTTTGTATGTAATGTATATTATGGATATTGTATGGGATGCCTATTATGACTGTAGCAGCTATGTTTCAGTTGGTAGCTCTCTTGCCTCTGAGTTAGAGGGTGAGGCGAGGAGAGTGATCAGCTCCCACTTCAGAGACTTGAGCACAAAACCTAGTCAGGCACTCCAATGCAGTACTGAGGGAGTGCTGCATTGTCTTTCAGATGAGATGTTAAACTGAGGCCCTGTCTGACCTTTCGGGTGGACATAAAATATCCCATGGTACTGTTTCAAACAAGAGCAGGGAAGTTTTCCTTGGTGATCGAGGAAATATTTATTCCTCAACTGAAATTACAAAAACAGATGATCTGGGCATTATTACATTGCTGTATGTGAGATCTTGCTGTGCACAGATTGATGGCTGCATCTCCCTACATTACAACAGTGAGTACACTTTGAAAGTTGCCTGTAAAATGCTTTAGGGCATCTGAGTTTGTGAAAAGTGCTATATAAACATTCTTTCGTTTACTCACTTTGATTTTGTGGAACCTTGCTGTGCAAACAAGTCAATCTTCAAAATAGTAGAAGTCCCTGGAAGTCTTCTCTGGTGTAAATGCCTGCCCTCACACAAGGCCAGAGCCACTGACCCAAATTCCAGGTCGGAGGACTCTTACATAGCAGGAGACGGCTGCTGCAGTCTGCACTGATCTTCCCTTCTAATGCAAAACAGAATCTTTATGGAGCAAAATGCGCCAAAGGAAAATACCTTTTTTACAACTTTTTAACTCCCACTGGAACTACAGAAAAGATCATTGATCCCCTCTCTTACGAACAAATGAATTAGGAGTGGGAGTAGGCCACTCGGTCCCTCGAGCCTGCTCCACCATTCAATATGATCATGGCTGATCTGATTGTAACCTGAACACATTCCCACCAACCCCCGATAACTTTTCACCCCTTTGCTTATCAAGAATCTATCTACATCTGCCTTAAAAATATTCAAAGACTCTGCTTCCACCGCCTTTTGTGGACAAGAGTTCCAAAGACTCACCACCCTCTGAGAGAAAACATTTCTCGTCTCTGTCCTAAATGGGTGACTCCTTATTTTTAAACAGTGACCCCTAGTTCTAGATTCTCCACAAGGGAAACATTCTTTCCACATCCACTCTGTCAAGACCCCCTCAGAATCTAACATATTTCTTCAGGATCAATTACCTTACTCTAGCGAAGATCTGGGACCTATTAAAGGGACTCACACCAAGTCGTAATTGGCATAACTTCCTCTCAGACCTTTCAAGGGCATTGAAGGAGAAATGTCCTTTGGAAACCCAGGAACTCTTTACAAAATTGCCCCTTGATGGGGTGGGAGGGAAGGCTGACATGAATGCCAGTTTTCACACAGCAAGCTCCCACAAACAGCAATGTATTAATGATGAGAATCTGTTTTATTGAGGTTGGTTGAGAGATAAACATTGACCAGGACACCAGGTGGCACTCCCCTGCTCTTTTTCAAATAGTGGCAGAGGATCTTTTACATCCACCTGAGTTGTCTGATGGTTGGCATTTAACATTTTCTTTTTATCCTTTCATGGGATGTGGGTGTCACTGGCAAGGCCAGCATTTGTTGCCCATCCCTAATTGCCCTTGAACAACTGAGTTGTTTGTTAGGCCACTTCAGAGGGCAGTCAAGAGTCAACCACATTGCTGTGGGTCTGGAGTTACATGTAGGCCAGGCTGGGTAAGGACAGCAAATTTCCTTCCCAAAAGGGCATTAGTGAATCAGATGGGTTTTTGCAACAATGGTTTCATGGTGCCAGTACTGAGACTAGCATTCAATTCCAGATCTTCTTTAATAATTATTTGAATTTAAATTCCTCCATCTGCTGTCGTGAGATTTGAGCCTATGTCCCCAGGACATTAGCCTGGGCCTCTGGATTATTAGTCCAATGACATTACCACTACACCAGCATCTATTTCATCCAAAAGACAACACCTCAGACTGTGCAACACTCTCCCAGTAGTGCACTGGAGTGCCAGTCTAGATGATATGCTCAAGTCCCTAGAGTGGGATATGAAACCACAGACTTCCATCTCAGAAGTGAGAGTGCGACCACTGAGCCCAGCAGTGATGATGAAAGCCATTAACAAATCTCCAGGGAACCCTGTAGTAGAACTTAGATGCTGCCTCCTGCTTTGAGACTGCCACAGAATGGCTAAACATTCATTAGGATCAACTCTCTAAATGGATGAACCAAAGAAAAAGAGACAGATTTCCTTAACCCACTGTGTGCTGATAGTTACTCTCTCCAAGGCAACACTAGCCCTGCCTGGACGCATTTTGCATGACTTCCAAAATAATGTTGAGCATGAATAAGAAGGAACAAGTTGTCCGTTGAACAGTATAAGATGCTGCTCTCTGGAAAGAACAGGCCATCCTGCCTCAACGTAATCCAAATGTATCCAAAATTTAGATTGTTCAGAATACCTGAATTTTCAACCCAATCAGACGTATTCAGCTTTTTATATTTTGGTGCTCTGTCTCTGCTTGGATACTTAGTTGGGTTGTGACTGAGTGGCTAAGGGCTTGTGATGGTCACAATGGCTAGAATAAATGATGATGCTGCTTTATTCTGCTTTCTTCAGAGCAGAAAATGATCATGCA
Source organism: Heterodontus francisci (assembly GCF_036365525.1). NCBI lineage: Eukaryota > Metazoa > Chordata > Chondrichthyes > Heterodontiformes > Heterodontidae > Heterodontus > Heterodontus francisci. Next base: position 27,330,325 of record NC_090382.1, read on the forward strand.
GTTACAATTCCAGAATTAAAGAATAAAGAATTAATTTCAACAATACCTCTAGCAAATGCATGAGATATGTTAAAATTTAAAGCCAGTGTCTGGTTCTACTCTACCTCTGTAACCCATCCAGTGTTATGTTCTCTTTCATGCCCTCTGGTCTTCTTGCTTCATGTGCATCTCTGTTCCACCACTGAGGGTACAGCCTTCAGCTGCCTTATGCCCATTCTCTGAAATGTCTTCCCTAAATGCGCTCAGCTTTCTTCCTTTCGACCCACCCTAAAACGTCTTCTCAAAATACACCTTTAACCAAAAATCCAGTCTTCTCTTGACTCCCACATGGGCTTTACATCTGCTTCTTTCCTGCCCCTCCACAAAGCACCTTGGGATTATTTTTCTATGTTAGTCACAGGCTTTTTATGATATTTCACTTCAGAAATAGTCACACAACTTAAAGAGATATTTAAAATATCTGTCTAAATAAATAAGTATATCAGAACATAAATCATTAATGTCCAATGATGTTAATATGATTTTACTCAGTATAATGTAACCTTTTTTAAAAGGCACCTGTACAGGGAGGCTGCTAATAAGAACTGATCAGGCAAAAGGAACCTCAAAATTACATTCAGGATACAGATATACTGGAAGATTAATTGTCCAGGTTGTTTTCCACACAGTCTGAATTTTGAATGATGTTTAATTGATTATTCTCCAGTCAACACACAGCTGTTTAAGCACAGTTAATTTCTTCAGCATATGTTAGCTTATCTTCTTTGAATGAATTGAACTCAATTATTTATCTATTAAATCATTATGTTAAAATAGCACAGATGGGGTCTTGAAAATGTGTTAAAAGGCGTTCAGTAAAAATATTGCCCATGATTAAAGAAAATTTAATCCAATACTACAATGACATCTTGAATTTTAATAATGTGAGTGATTTATTTATTTTCTTTCATTTGACTTTATTCAAATAAAAAGGGGGAAATAAATACACATTTATGACAATATTTGAACTACTTCAATTCAAATACAAACAACATTAGCAATCAAATTTGCAAATTATAGATTCATTGTCACTCTAATATATGCTTGTGCCTTACCTGATATTGGAACAGATTTCCACGCACAAATTCTCACATTCAAACAGTTGACCCAATTTAAGAAGAAAGAATTTCAACACTTGTTTTTTATACTCAGAACAAGAGAGCAAAGTCTGCTCCGCCAAACTCACAGAGCGTGCACCTGCAATAACTAATCACTGCTTAAGAAGCTGGACATTCTTAATTAATGATCAACTTTTGATAGAGAAAGTGCTGACACTGAAGGACCTGGAATTTTGTATTCAACTAAATCACAGTTCAGACATGAATAATGCAACTTGTCTAATTCGGTAACGTCGCCTAGATGGGCAGAAGCAACATGACGTATTTGGTTGTTACTGAGGAAAAGTTTGTTAGCTGACAATTGGAACACACACAGGGGATATTTAACTCTCCGTAGTTTGTGGGAAAGGAAGAGAGGCAGTTAAAATGGAGTGGTTCCACTTCCTGATTCATTCCCAGTTTAGCACTGTTGGTTTTGACAGTGAATAAGCACAAATTAGGGTCCCATAACTTACAGGGGAGTCAGTTGACATTTTAACCCGCTCATAAATTGGCCTTACAGCATTAAGTCAACATCAAGCTCTCTCAGGTATAGCACAGCAAACGTTCCTTCCACTCTGTCCCAACAATGTGCCTCAGCCCAAGAATAACACCCCTTCTTGCACTGGAGGGACCTTTCCCAACAACAGTCATTGTGTGGCCTTCCTGAGTGAGTCCAAATCCATTATCTTGGTCATATTAGCAGGTAGACAGGCAGAGGAGGTTTTTGACCCTATCAGTCTTAAACTCCAATCAATCTTGTGTTTTACATCGGTTTATATATTGGTAATTACATCAATTGTCTGTTGTAAATTTGGCAGAAGAACTGTACACACTCTGAAAGTCCTTTGCCATGGTATTTGGAGGAGCGTGTAGAGTCCTTACCCCATGCACACATAGACGTAGATGTCATTATAGACAGCAATTTTACAAATTTTCAGTGGAAAGGATTGTTGGCTAGGACACCATGGGCTAACAATTGTTTTGTGCTGTTATTTGGGCATGGGGTAGTGATTCGCAATCTGCCCGCATCCCTTGAGATGGAAATGGGCAGCACGCAAATTTGGTGCTGCCATCCCATTTACCTCATTGTAGCGTAGGACCAAGTGACTGCCTCTGCAGTCAGCAGAGCTGAACAGTGTTTGCTGACAGCATGTGGTGCAACCAGCCTTCTGTTCTTCAAGACAATCTGTCCCTGCTATAAGAAAGCTGCACTGCAGGACAGGAGGCTGCTGCTGAATACTATTGCTGCACAGGGTGGAGAGAGGACTCCAGGGTCATGGATGCAGCACTGGAAGCATTAATGGTGGAGGAGGAAAGGAGGAGGGATACCATGGTTTCACAGGGTGCCAGGAAGTCCTCCTGGACAAACCTCAGAAGGGACTGGGAGCAGGTGGCCATAGTGGCCAGTTCCAGTCATCTAGACTCGAGGACCTGGCAGCAGTGCAAAGTGAAGTCCAATGATCTCACGTAGATGGTCACTGTCTGTGAATACATCTTCACATGACATCTCCTACCCACCACAGCACCAACCCCTCACACTGCTCAACGCAGCACACCTCCATTACTCAGCCATCAGCTGGCAGTCAAGACTCAGGCCCTAACATCCAGATATGCCACCTCATCCTCACACATTTACCAATGCTGCCAACCTCACATTGATCTCAAACAACCTAAACATACCTCCAGAAATTCAGCTACACCAGGTACATCACCCAAACACAGTGCAACACAATCATTGACATTCTGCCCTCCCTCATGCAGGGCAAGGTGATACACAATAGAAGGCAGCAAAGCAGAGCTTGTGGGATCAAGGGCACCTGCATCTCCTGAGCCCTGTGGAGAGATGTGACAAGGCCTGTGGTATCTGGTGTGGCTGAGAAAATTCAGCATGATGATTTGTTTCTGCCTTCTGCCCTTTCTCAACTCCCAGTTGGCCCTCATCCTGCTATCTGTCATGATAAGCAAGCCGCTGATGGTGTGACTCTGAACCTGTATGGCACTGCACTTCCCTCAATCTAACCTTTCCCTCCAGATTTTCTGTTTTCAGACACCCAAGAACTGATACCTGACCTAGGAGGAGGAGAGAAAGCAAAAACACATCACTGATAAAAAGAGATTTCACACTTGCAGCCATATCAGATTCTGGCACTGCATGTACCTTAAAGGCTAGTATAGACTTGTGATCAGTATGTGGTGAGTCACCAGGCATGAGTGGGCGGCAGCAAGACTGGGATAATGGATGGCTAATGTGCCAGCTCACAAGAGGGTGAAGTTGCAGATAAGTTCTGCTAGAGGGAACTCAGATGAGGACCTCGATGGGGCGGCATAAAACAGAATGCTGAGAAAAATACACACAGAGGTTCTGGGTGTGTTGGCTGGCCTGTCAGACAGACTCCTGCCACTGTCAAGGAGCATGGAAGAGCCAGGCACCAACTTGGCAGAGAGTATTATGCAGAACTTGCCCTCTCTGCAGCCTCTGCTTCAACTCTCTGTTGTGCTGTACCCAAAGGCACTGCCACTGCAGCCCCCATACCTGCTGCAGCCTTTGTGTGGATAGGTCAACTAATCCTATACCCTCCCTGTGAGGATGCAGCAATACTCCATGGGGAGGCAGTAGCATAGTGGTATTGTCACTGGACTAGTAACCCAGAGACCCAGGGTATTGCTCTGGGGACATGGATTCAAATCCCACCACAGCAGAAGGTGGAATTTGAATTCAATTAATAAATCTGGAATTAAAAAAAAAGCTAGTCTAATGATGGCCATGAAACCATTGTCGATTGTTGTAAAAACCCATCTGGTTCACTAATGTCCATTAGGGAAGGAAATTTGCTGTCCTTACCTGGTCTGGCCTACACGTGACTCCAGACCCACAGCAATGTGGTTGACTCTTACATGCTCTCCGAAATGGCCTAGCAAGCCACTCAGTTGTATCTAACCATTACAAAGTCAATAGCACTGTGGGTGTACCTACCGCACATGGACTGCAGCAGTTCAAGAAGGCAGCTCACCACCACCTTCTCAAGGGCAATAAGGGATGGGCAATAAATGCTGGCCTGGCCAGCAATGCCCACATCCCATGAATGAATTTTAAAAAAACACTCCCTGTTAAATCGAGGAACACCTCCAAAAAACTCCAGAGAACCTTCAGACACTTTGCAATAGCAAGACTTCTTCAAAATCGCCTTAACTGCAAGTTGGCTGCCTGGCCCTTTAAGTAATGTTCGTGCAAGGTCCAACTTGAAGCTGAACACTTTTTCTTTTGTGAGAGACGTGTGAATTTGTTGCATAGATCTGCGGAGTGTAAATTTGGTAAATGGGCATCAAACAGTTAGGCTGTGTGATGTCTTGAAAAGATGCATTCGATTGCTTTCTGCACTCATAGGGGACCCTATGTGAGTGCCATCCTTTAGATGATGCTCAATGTGGCAGAAATGGCTGGTGGCGTAGTGCACACCCCAACAGTGGGTTCAGCTTTAATAGTGCCACTCCCAGCGGTGCTACTAATCCAAATTTCCCATGATCCTTTACCCTCAACTTGAATAAGACCTTGATTTAATGTTTCATCCCAAAGGTGGTAAACTTTGAAATGTTGCATTCCTTCAGTGCTGCATTCAAGAGGGCTTGATAGGCTGAATGGTCTCCTTTGGTGCTGAATGATTCGATGATGAAACCAAGTCTTGAAAAAATTAAAGAAAATTTCAGCATCAGACAGAATGAAGCAGAGGCAAATGGTGTCGATGGTCAGAAAGTGGCCTTAACAATAGACTAGATATTAGCTTTGAAGCTCAGCTGAGAGTCAAACAGGATGTTGAGGTTGACAGCTTGCAGATTCGATCTGAGTTAACAGCTGGGTGCAGACTGAATCTAATCCCCAGATGTCACATTACTTGTAGGATTTAATAAAGATCTTCCTGTCCCTTTTATACATTGAGTTAGTCGAGGACATGATGTCGGATGGGATGCTAGCTGTGATGAAATCATGAAAGGAAGGAGTTGAGTGTCATCAGTTTATATATGGAGGCTGACTCCATGTTTGTGAATAAAGTTTTGAGGGACAGTGAACAGATGACTAAATGAACCAAAGATGCAGCCTGGAGATGACCGAATACAGGCATGGGAAAAGATGAACAGGCTGTGATAGGACAGGTATAGGATGGAACCAGGAGAGGGTAGAGTCAAAGGTGGTTAACGGAAAAATATGGTAGAGGAGGAAGGAATGTATCAGTAGCTGAAAGGAAGCCAGAAAGGGCTATGCCATGGTTGCAACCACACCAAATATTATTTGTGAATTTGATCAGATAATCTCTGTGTGCTGAAAAAAGAGGAGACAAGACTTGAAAGACTCAAACAGAGTGAGCATGGACCAAGATGATGACTTGGGTTGAGTTTGGTGGAAAAGAACTAGTGAAAGGTCAATTGAGGGCTGATGGAGAGCAACCAACATTTGAATTGGTCTTCCAGGTAACACTATGAAGAAATAACCTTACATTCCTGAAAGGTACTGTTGGATGATATAATGGAGGAAATGTAGGTTTTTCTTTTCCCTAGATGGCTGAGGCAAGATTGGCTGTCTAGCATTCTTCATTTGCATTTCTTTCAAGATCACGTGATATGATTCATTGGGCTAAAGATTTGTCACCTGGGCATTAAACTTGGTTTGTGCATTGGCCACCCATTATAGAAATTGCCTCATTTTAATTCCTATTACCTCTGTCATAAAAATTTTGGGTTAAAGTCCCATTGCAGAAGAGCACCTAATCCAAGTTGACACTTCAGTGTAGTATTGAGGGAGCACTGCATTGTCAGAGGTGTTGTTCTTCAGATGAGATGCTAAACTGAGGCTGTGTCCACCCTTTCATGTGGATGTATAAGATCCCAAACAGGATGTTCAGTGAAGAGAATGGTAGATCTTCCCAGTATCTAGGTCATTATTTATCCCTCAACCAACATAACTGAAACAGAGGACTGAATTTTAACTTAAAAAACAGGAACATTTGGGACAGATGGGGAAGTTTAAGTATCAAAAATCTGTTTCCACACCCAAAACCCGCCTCCAACCTGCTCATTTCTGGCTTTAACTGAGGTTAGAAGGTGGGCAGACAACCAACCCGATCCAAGCAATTAAAACTCCATATCGTATGGGAGATTTCCTGAATATTGGGTTCTCTCCCAGTCTTCTGACTGATCCGGTCGCTATTGGCCAGGTCACTGAAAATTCTGGCCAGACAATCTGGTCATTATCACATTGCTGTTTGTGGGACATTGCTGTACACAAATTCACTTCTATATTTCCTGCATTACAATAGTGACTGTACTTCAAAATTACTTCATTGGCTATAAAGCACTTTGGGACTTCCTCAGGTACTAAAAAGCTTTACATAAATTCAAGCTTTTCTTTTTAATGATCTACGGTCTGTATAGAATCCACAAACAATGCATGAGTATAAACTCTCCTAATTAAACCATTAAAAATGCAAACTCTTCTCATTGCATCACCTCTGAGGTAGGCTGTGACATCAATTAGCATTAATTATGCCAATTACACATTAGAGGATGGGTAGTGTGCTGGGTTGTAGCACAGCATGAAGCTAAAAGCCATTCAAATTAGAGAGTTTGGAAGGTTATAAATGATCTTAGTTGGTCAGCTGTCCTTTTCCCCCTAATTTAGCAGTTTATTCATATGAAAGTGCTCATTGAAAGCATCCTGACTTTATCCGTCCACCATTGGTGCGTTCAGCTGCCAAGGTCCTAAGCTCTGGAATTTCCTGCCTAAACCATTCTATCTCTCTCTCCTTCTTTAAGATGCTCCTTGGAACCTATCTCTTTGTCTACATTTTTGATTACCTGTCCAAATATCTACTTATTTGTCTGGGCTGGATTTTATGCAGTTGAAGTGGGTGCTGACTCTGGGCCAGAAAGGTGAGGGGAACACTGCCTCGAGTGTTTTGGGGACCCCTGGCTGCATTTTACATTGCACAGATAATTAACTGTCCAGTGCTGGGGTCCCCATCCCTTTAAGGACGGGGATCCAGACTCCAAGAGCTGCTAGCCAGCCAGAGGTCTGGCAGCTCAGTAGCCCCAGCAGTGCCACTGGGAGCAATGGCCAATGCTGGTACTGCAATAGGCCTGGGACCAGGAGCAGTGCTGGAGACCTTCATGTATAATATGGCAATATGTAGATCCCATTTTGTTTCATGACACTTTACAATCAATGATTTGATGGTGCGTACCATTTTCTCTGCTAGGCCATTCAAGCTAGGGTAATGCAGTGAAGAAGTGATATGGTTTACACCTCATCTCCTGCATATGTCTTAGAATGGCTTGGCAATTTATTGCGAACCATTGTTCGATAATATCTCCTCTGGGAGACTAAACAAGCTGAAAATTGCACTAATGGTATTGGCAACTGATGCGCTCGAAGTGTCCCTTAATTGGCTTATTACCGGAAATTTAGAGTAGTAATCGGTGATCAACAAGTAATCATCACCTTTGATTGAGAAGAGATTGGTGACTGTTCTTGACCAAGGAGTGGCTCTTTGTGCTGGTATGGTTGGTGCTGCTGGCATCACATAACTTTATCACTCACTCAATGCCACTGTTGATACCCAGCTCGTTGACAGTCTCACACGCAAGTATTCTAGACTTCTCAACACCCATATGGCCATTATGTACCTGTGAGACAATGTCAGGGTGAAGCGTCTGCTGAATTATCACTTGCCTGCCTTTGAAGATAACACCGCTAGAAATGCCCAACTCATCCCCATATGACCAGAAAATTCTGAGCTCCGCAGGAACCACTTGTCTGTTGTCAAGCTATCCTCTAACAATGATTTGCCATAGAGTATTCAAGACTGGGTATTTTGAGGTTTCTTTCCATAATTCTTCATGCTTCTTCTGCCCGAAATGCATCAAATCTGTCGGATATGCATCCTCTATCTTGCTGTCAACCTCTTCAACCTGGATGTCTAGTGGAACATCTTCTCACTTTCTGGGATTAGGTAGTCTGATTAAAGTGTCAGAGGTCACCATGAGAATCCCTGGCTTGTATTTGACTTCATAGCCATATCCTTGCACTTTTATCAACAACCTTTGCAGCCAAGGAGATGCATTTGTGAGCAGCTTTTGCCAGATCATTGCTAATGGCTATGATCTGTTTCAACTACAAAGTGTTTCCGGAAGAGATAACTGTGAAACCTTGTGATTATGAACACCAGTGCTAGTGTTTGTCCTTTCTATATTAGAATAATTGGCCTGTGTGTGGGATAAGCTTTTTGAACTGAAAGTGATTGGACATCTGTCCTGCAACAAGCATGCTCCCAGGTCATTTTGTGAGGCATCTACTTCAAGAATGGTATCCTTGTTGGAATCATAGTGTTGCAAACATACATCCATTGAAAATGACTGCTTCAACAAATCGAGTGCATGCTGGTGTCCCTCGTGTCATAGAAATGGTGTTTCCTTTCTGAGGAGTTCCCGCAGAATTAAAGATTTGTTGGAGAAATTTGAAATGTAAGGAGCGAAGAAATTGAAGAGCCTGAGACACCTTTGCAAGTCTTCTTTGTCTTGTGGGATTGGCATGGGCTGAATATCCTCTACCTTTCTGGTATCCAGTCTAATGTCTGTGTCTGAATAAATAGAGCCAAAGAAGTTAATGTGTCTGTGGAGAGAGAAGCAGAGTTAATGTTTCAGGTCTTTGACCTTTTATCAGAACTGCCAGATAACACAAAAGATGAAATGAGACTGCGGAGAAGAACAGCTTTAAGATAAGGTGAGGTGGTGCTTCTGTTTGCTGTGGCTTGTTCAGTTCTCTGGGTAACTGACAATTGAATTAAAAATAATTATCTGCCACGTATTTAAATTCAAGCTAAGAAATTTCATTTCTTTGTGGGAAGAATATGATCAGCTTGATCAGAAGTTGGGGCAGAATTCGTAACTGTCAGGTACCTGGTCCATTTGTTCAGCAGTGGTAAATTCTGATGGAGGGGTGGTCAGACACCCTCCTAAGCCATGATCTCAGTTTGGGATGGGGTGGGGTGTGTCTGGATGGCATTTGAAGGCCCTCAGAATCCTGCTCAGATATGCCAGATAAGGCCCAGTAGTACTGTCACTTCCAGGAAGCATATCTTTTACATTTGTTGGAGGTTAGTTTGTTTCGTGCCCTCAAAATGATAATTCGAAAAGCAATTTGTATCAACCATGCGATATTTGCATCAAATTAAACTTGGTACAGGGATCTGAACTGCAGCTGTGTATTTAGAACTTCTTATATACAGTGTACTGGCTTTAAAGTGGTAGCCACTGACTAAAAATAGACAAAACATCTTGTGGGCCTGTTGAGTTGGGGATAGAACTTCCACCTGCTACTTTGGCCCTGCCATAAAGCCATCCTAAATCCTAGGAATGGGATCATTATCATAATGGGGGTGTCCGTCCATGCACAACAAGGACTCCCATCCAGTGGAGAAGTCAGAATCCTGGAGTGGCACCCTGCCTCTCAAACAGAAGGAGCCATTGGCCGGTCACAACAAGTAAATAAAGAACGGGGTTGCCTACGTTCACTCTCTATGGGTGGCAGTACTGTTAGGTCTTACAGTGGTGCGGCTGTTAGGATTGGTAAGGGGCAGTCCAGGAATACAGACATGACATGCTCTAATCCCAAAATGTGGTCATGGCACAGGAGGGTGGACAGAAATGAGTGTTCTTTCTGTTATGATCCTGTTAGGGACTGATAACTTTTCAAAAGAGAAAGTCGAATTCCCATTAATTACACCACAAGACTTCATGTTTTAAACAAAAATTTTACTGTACAAGAGTTAAACAAAGCAAAACACAACTAACTTAACACTGCAATTTGGAAGCACTTATATTTTAAACTTAAAATCTCAACAGAACATAAAGATGTATACTTCAATCTCTAAATCTCAGCAGAACACTCCTATTCGACTGTTACTTCCACCCCAAGAATTTCCTATAAGTTTTCCTGGGACCAATACTAAGTAACACAGCTCTTAGGAATTCACTTTGACTTCCTTAATTTCTCAGCAGCCTTCTGAGGTATGACATCACCTCCCGAATCTGGATTTCCCAGCTTGAGCACTTGCCTACCTCAAAACAGAAACACCCCTGGTTCCTGATAGCATCTTTGCTCCTAAGTCCAGCTGACCCCCAAAACGAACAGCTTTCCAAAAGCCAACCTGAAGCTAACTTACTGACTGTGTCAGCAAGCACACTGATCAAAAACCCAACAAGCATCCCCTGTATCATCTATCACCATAAAATAGTGGTACATATGGGATGTCCCAGATAGCAATTTAAACTAATTATTTCCAACTCCAAATCTTCTCTTTGATTCCTGATATTCACATGAATAATTGATATTGCTAACAATGACAGAACAAATTCTCCTAGACTTTCTGGTTCCAACTAAACAAGACCACTTGTGCTTTTATGGCTCTCGCCTCTCTAACTCTGGCTCTGTAAGCACACATGGCAAGATTTTTTAAAAATTTTAAATATTCTGCTTGTTGTGGGAAATCATATGAATTATTTAAACACCTGACTGAGGTAGCTGCAGACAAACCATCTCCATCAACAAGTTTAAGAGGCGTTCCTATTGTGTAGGGTCTTTACACTTTCCATTATGACCTTACTAAATAAACATGGACTACCCTTTGATTTATAACTACCCTAGGCTTGTTTGCCAGCTTCTCAAACCAGGTGTTTTCATTTGTCTTGCATTAGAAAAAATCAATTCCCAAATTAAAAGTTACCTCTAGAAATTAACACAAACCATAAGCCAGGTGATTGTAACATCCCGGCATCAGAATTTGCCGCTGTTGAATGAATGAGGCAGCAAAATGGAATATCCCAATTCTACCCAAACTTCTGGTCCTTCTGCTGACTCTTTGCTAAGAAGGAGCAGAATTTCAGAACTATCATTTTTTCCACAATAGGAATGATTATGGGAGGGTATTTTTATTTTAATGTTTTCTGAACTGTATTTCTTATAACTGACATCAGGAGGACAGATGTTAGAGCTGCTGCAATGGTTTCAGAAAACCTTGACAAAGAGAGGGAAAATGCAGGCAGCGGTCCCACTCTTAAGTGATATATACCCATCACCATTGGAACGTACATGCGCCTGGATGTCAAGTGAGGGAAGAACTGCCCTTGGTTGGGATCTCCCCAGTTGTCGAAAGGCCTACAATGGTGGCATTGATCACTATACAGATTTTTAGACCCTTTTGTGCCTCTATTTGAAGGAAAGATCTGTGCCTCAAGACATGCGTGACGCACATACAAAAACAAGGGGAATTGCAGTGACTGCAACAATTACTGAGGCACCTCTTTGCTAAGTATTATGGGGAAGGCTTTTACTCACATTGCTCTGACAAGATTGCAGACCCTAGCATCATGCATCTATCCTGACTCTCAGTGCAGCCTCAGAGCCAGCAGATCAACAGTCAACATGATTTTCTCACTTCGGCAGTTACAGGAGAAGTGCCGTGAACAGCGCATACCACTCTAGAAAACCTTCATAGACCTCAGCAAGGCCTTCGATCTTGTCAACAGAGACAGACTCTTCAAACTGCTGTGGAAAATAGGCTGCCATCCTGGTCTCCTGGGTATCATTGCTTCTTTCCACAAGAACATGCATAGTTTTGTCAGTTACAATGGAGCAGCATCAGATGCTGTCAAGGTCAGCAGCGGGGTAAAGCAGGGCTGGGTCCTGGCACCAACTCTCTTTGGCGTATTCTTCTCTATGCTGCTATTGTGCACTTCTTTAACTCAAATGTGGGTGTCCACCTGTATACCAGAGCTGACAGCAAGCTGTTCCACTTGGCACGACTGCGCGCCAAGACCAAAGTGTGTAAAGTCCTAGTTGCTGTTTACTGATGATGCTGCACTGACATCCCATAATGAAATTCACTTGCAGCAACTTGTAGATTGGTTTCCTCAGGACTGCAAGGAGTTTGGACTGTAATCAGCATCAGGTAGACCAAAGTCATGGGACAGGACGTAGAGACTACACATTCCATCAACATCAACAACCTCACAATGGAGTTCGTTTACATCTTCACTACCTCGGATCAATAATCATCAGCAATCTGTCCCTTGATGCCGAAATCAGCACCAGGATTGCCAAAGCTGCAGCTGTCATGTCAAAGTTGAGAAGGTGAGTGTAGACCCACAGCAAACTAGCCAAAAACACAAAGCTTTGTGTGTACTAGGCTTGTCTTCTCAGCACACCCACGTTTACTGTAGCGAAGCATGGACAACTTATGCAAGCTCAGAAAAATGGCTGAACAGCTTCCATCTTCGCTGCCTCAGATGAATATTGGGCATCTCCTGGCAGGACAGAGTGCCGAATACAGAAGTACACCAGCGTGCAGGGATCCTCAGCATGTTTGCCCTCGTGAGTCAGAGGCAATTCCATTGGCTGGGTCATGTGAGCCGAATGGATGACAGCCACATCCCCAAAGACATGCCCTATGGTGAGCTTGCCATCGGCACAAGACTAACAGGTCGCCCATGTCTGTGATACAAAGTTGCCTGCAAACGAGACCTTACGTTGACTGGCATCAGTGTCAATGCACGGGAAGTCCTTGCTGCTGACTGCAGTGCCTGGACCCAAGCAGTCAGGAAAGGCATGGAAAAAGCAGAGGACAAAAGAAATGACCAGATGTTAGAAAAGAGAGCCCGACAGAAGGAAAAAGCATCAGTCAACCTTGGGCCAATATTATTCATCCGTGCCAGGTGTGGAAGGGATTGCCACTCACGAATCAGCCTCCTGAGCCTCAACAGATGTTGTTCAATCCAGAAGTGATGTACACCCCGGGCACAGTTCATCGTCTCCCGAGATAGATGAATGCCATCAATATTGACCTGATTGGCTTTTACTGCACTGCATTGAATGTGGTGTACAAGGCCCAAAAATTCACTGACCACAAGATGATCTGCAAGATTCAGAAGTTATATGTAATAGTTCAACCCGAGAAAGTGCATACTAATGTGGGCCTTCTTAGAATGAATTACAACAACTTCCATTTAGATATTGCCTTTAACATAATGAATCATCCCAAGGTGCTTCTTAGAAGCATTATCAATAAAATTTGAAACTAAGCTGCCACATATTATGGCACATGACAAAAATTTGGTCAAAGAGGTAGGTTTTAAGGAACATCTTAAAGGAGGAGGGAGAAGTAGAGAAGCAAATTGATGTAGGAATTCCAGAGCTTATGACCTAGGCAACACAAGGCACAACTGCCAATGGTGAAGTGATGAAAATTAGGGGTGCTTAGGAGCCCAAATTGGAGAAGCACGAGATTTCAGGTGGTTGTAGGGCTGGAGGAGATTACAGAGATAGAGAAGAGTGAGGCCATGGAGCAATTTGAAATCCAAGGTTAGAATTTTAAAATCAAGGTGTTGCCAGACTGTGAGCCAATGTAGGTCAGCAAGCACAGGAGTAATGGGTGAATGGTACTTGTTGTGATATGAGTTGATTTGGAAAGATACATTGAATGCAATATTGGAGGACTTCCAGTCACTGCGGGACCACACCCCAGTGTGAATCAGCACCTTTGAGGGAGGGAGCTTGGAATAAAAGGAAAAAGCAAAGCGAAACATGAAAGTTATTATTACCTGAGGCACTCCTAGGACTGAGTGAAATTAACAACTTGTCCCAGGTCTGCACACCTGAATATTTTAACAACGAAGAACTATTGAATCATAAAATAAATCAACTTTCTGTTCTCTTCCATAAGTGGTATAAACGTGATCATGAGTTAGTCTGCTAGGCACAAGATCTCCCCTTCTTGCTGTATAAGCAGTACTTTGGCATGGATCCTTGGCATTTTTCCAGTAGGGCTGGTTTCTCCTGCTCATTCCAACATCTCATGATAAGACTTTTGTATAATTAGCTGGTGTCGGTTGAATGTTCAAAGCACATTGCCTGAAAGGTGCCTGCTCGAATTTTGAGACAGACAAAAGAAAGAAAGCTTTGCATTTATATAGCACCTTTCATGACCTCACAACATCCCATTGCTTTACAACCAATGAAGCACTATTTGAAGTGTAGTCACTGTTGTAAGTTCAGAAACACAGCATGTTTTGCTCTATTTCTTGATTATAATGACCCTAAATCAAATGACTTTGGACAGTCTCATTACACAGACTTGAGCTCACAGCTGAAATCCAGGAATTAATAGCAAATTTATCACTTCATTTTATTCCCTTCCTTGCTGATGAACATTTTCAGAGTTTATGGGAGGAGTTTTAACTACGAGGTGGGAAAGAAGCCAGTGAACACTTGGATTATCAGGGAGTTGCAGTGGGAGGCCAAGCTGAATTTAGCAGCCGGGCCATATTAACATGTCACTGGCTGACTTGCTAACCAAGACTACTGGAGAGTCATTGGGAAGTGGCAGCCTGGCCAATAAAATCAGGCAGCTTAGAGTCAAGATAAAAGGAAGAACTGCCTTTCATGAGCAAAAGTACTTTTGAAGTATTGTTGTAATATGTTGTAATGTAGGAAACAGAGCAGCCAATTTATGCACAGTAAGATGGCACAAACTGCACCAGCTAAAGACCAGATAATCTGTTGTTTAGTGATGCTGGCTGAGAGATAAATATTGGCCATGTCAGCAAGAATAACTCCAATTTTCTTCTTCACAATAGTGCTGTGAGACCTGATACATTACTGGGTTTGTATTAATAGCATTGTAGGGTGTTCTAGAGAAAGTCTTAGACTCCGATAAAGGTTAACTAACAACTCTTTATTACTTACAGTTAATATATACACTCTCCACAAGCCACCTAAGCTAGCATCCTTTGTGCTGCTATATCTTCTCCATCCTATCTTATGTGAGTGCTACATCATTGCTTGTACAGTGAGAGGGGTGTATCTCACTGTCTTCGGTATTAACCCTTTACATCCTTATACTACAGGACCTTTTACATCCACCTGAGAGGGTAGACAGGGCCTTGGTTTAACAGATCATCTAAAGAAAGCACTTTCAACAGTACAGCACTCCCTGAATAATGCACCGAAGTGTCAAGCTGGATTATGTGCCCAAGCCTCTGGAGTGGGGCTTGAACCTACAAACCTCTAACTCAGAAACAAGAGTGCTGCCCACTGAGTCTGAGCAAGGATAGGGATGTGGGGATTAGGTGTTCAGGAACAGTCAGTGGTTTAGAAGGAGTCAGAATCCAAGGGAGGCCTACACTTTCCTAGTGGGACCAAAGGAGCACACCTGTTCCTCCAGGGGCCCTCAAACGAAATAAAGACACTTACCTTAAGTGGCCTCTTCTGGTGATCAGAAAATCTACAGTGACTTTCCTGCTTGGGCCAAGGTTAAAATGGCAACTGGTTTCCAGTAATGTTACCGGGACCCAATCTGCATATTTAATGATGGACCCCACCAGCTTTAAGTGGGTGCCCTTGCCACCTGCAATTTAAAATTGCAGTCGGGGGATTGGGGCAGGAGGGGGAAGTGAATATTTTACCCATTAGTGTCAAAATATTTTCTCCCCAAGTTTAGTAACCATATTGAAAGGAATGTTTCCATTATTCCTTCCCTGTCTTGTTTGCCAATCTTCCCTCAGTGTCTTGACTGCATGCCACCTCTTCAATTGCCAAAGTGTTGTCAATGGGCTGTCTCCAAAATAAGCCAGGTGGTAATGCCATCCTGGTGATGGGAATTTTTAAATGGCTTATTCAGGGTAGCAGAAAGGATCATTAGTGACACAAGAGTTCAGGATTTTAACTGTTGGGCTAGGGAGGTACTGAAAGAGGTCAGGAGTTTCTGGGAAACTTGATGGCAAATATCTTGAGGCACATTAATGTATCTCCACACAGCTGAACTGAGTGGCATTAACAGAAACATGAGACCAAGATGCCTGCCCACACTTTTGGATGAGGAATAGACCAAGTTAAAAACAATGGAACCTGATCCTTAGGATTGAAATCAGGAGAAACTAAGTCTAAGAAGTTTTGCAACTCGTGATGCCACAAAGCTAGCAGGTCAGCCATGTGATCTTCCTTCTTTTGCGCTGTATACCAGGAGATGGCAGCTCAAAAATTCTGTCCTGTCCTCTCAACAGTTTTTCTCAACATAGGGGTGTTTAACTTTGATGTTGGTGTAAAATGGGTGATATTGAATTGGCCGCACATTATACATCCAAACGATTTTCCCTTCCATTGATTTCAATGGCAAAATTAGACCCACATAGTCAGACATGCTCCCTTCCTCAATGCTACCACCAACTGCAACCAAAATGTCTCCACAAACAACTGAGAAAGAGGCAGAGTGTCTTTCCTTACTTTAATTTACATTTTTTTAAAAAGTTGAATTTGAAAGCAAACAGTATTTGAGGGAAAAGATTAGGAGGGGAGGAGGAGAGTAGTTTAGGGGTGTATTTATGGCCTAGTGCATGCAAGTAAAGACTTGTGTTCTCAGGAGAGCTGCCATGATGTCTTCACTTTAAAGTATTTCACCATGACTTTTCTCTTTCATCCAGAAAGGCAAGTCCCTGAGTAGCTCCTGAGATGACAAGGCTTTCTTCTGCAGTCAGAGCTATGGCATGTAGCTGGTTTCCCAGGAGCGGAGCACTGGTATAGAGAGGCCCAGTCAACATCCAAAGTAATAATTGAACACACCACTGCCAAATGCACTTCAGGTACCTAGATTGACCTGGAGATGCCCTACAATATAGTCCAGCTGCTGCACAACTTTATTTTACAATTAGCCCTTATAGAACCAGAGCAAGATAAGAATTCTTATTAAGTAATGTTGCTGTGATCTGGAATGCACTGTCTGAAAGGGTGGTGGAAACAGATTCAATATAACTTTCCAAAGGAAATTTGTTCCTAGTAGAGAGAGTTCCAGATTTCCACCATCCTTTGTGTGAACAAATGCTTCCTGATTTCACTCCTAAATGGCTTAGCTGTAATTTTAAGATCATGTCCTCTTGTTCTTGATACCTGCAACAGAGAAAATAGCTTATCTGTATCTACCCCTATTGAATCCTTTTATCATTTCACACACCTCAATTAGATCAATGCTTAACCATCTAAACTCAAGGAAAAAAGCCAAAAGCAAAATACTGTGGATGCTGGAAATATGAAATAAAAACAGAATGCTGGAAATACACTGTAGGTCTGGACAGAGAAACAGAGTTAAAATTTTAGGTGAGTGACCCTTCATTGGAACTGGTAAAAGTTAGAAATATAATAGGCTTTAAGCAGGTTAAACAGGGGAGGGTGCAAAAAGGCCAAAAGGGAAGGTCTGTGATAGGGTGGAAGTCAGGAGAAATTAAATGAGAAAAGAGTTAGTGGGGCAGAGCCAAAGGGAATAATAATGGTACAAGTAAAGGGACAAAAGATGCATCCAGAGGAGGTGTGAATGGCAGAATAAAAGCAAAGTTTATTCAACCCAACCTGTCATTATTTAACCCTTTCAGCCCAATCTGGCGAATTTGTACTGTACCCTTCCTGAAGTTTGGTGCCTAAAACTGAATTTGGTCTCTAATAGGGGCCTGACCAATGTCTGCACAATTGAAGCATCACTTCCTCACTTATTATGTTCCAGTTTAATTCAGATAAATTCTGACCTTCTTTCAAAGTGCCAGCACAGCCATGATGAACCGAATGGCCTCTTTCTGTGCCGTATGATTCGGTTACACTCTTTGATTTCGCTTTATACTTTTGCACTTGTTTTTAGTGATTTGTGTACTTGGACACCTAAAATCCCTTTGGTTCTCCACAGCTCCTACTCTCTCTGCATTAAGAAAATATTTGTCTCTCAGATCCAAAGTGCGTTCAGTCATATCTTCCCACAGTGATCTCCACTTGCCATAGTTTTTCCCCACTCAGTCAATAAATGCAGTTTTGCCCACATCGTGAGATTAAATAATAAAACTTTATTTCTTGTGAGGTTGTCAATGTTCTGAGATGAAAGACACAACTAAACTCATCTTTCTCTTCTGCAATTGTTACTGAATATTTAAAACTCTAACTATCTAATAACAGATAATCAAACAGACCTCAGAATAATAAAGGTTTGGATAGTACAGTTTTAATAACATGGCATCAACTTAATGTTCTTGTCAAACTGCGTGGACACAGATTGCAAAAGCACTTTATGTTTCCACCCTTTTATTGCTTCAAGGTTAAGCTAAGGTCTCTGTAATTGGTGAACACTGGCTTAAGTTGCAGAACAAATTGCAGCTTAAGTGATACCTATTTAAAAGCTTTGGATGTTTGAAAGTTCTTTCCAAATTGACATTTAATCTCTCTATTGCAGACACAACCAGTTTCTCTATCCTGCAGAAATGTCC
Source organism: Heterodontus francisci (assembly GCF_036365525.1). NCBI lineage: Eukaryota > Metazoa > Chordata > Chondrichthyes > Heterodontiformes > Heterodontidae > Heterodontus > Heterodontus francisci. The sequence goes on from NC_090382.1 coordinate 27,348,804, forward strand.
AGGGGAATAGAATGTCACCTTGTCATTTGTGATTGTATTTTGTTGGAATGCTAGGTATGGGCTCAGTATTGCACACTCAACTCTGAGTTAGAAGGTTGTGTATTCCAGTCCCACATCAAAGAATTGAGCACAAAATCTAGGCTGACATCCCAGTGCAGTAATAAGGGAATGCTGTACTGTCAAAGGTGTCATCTTTTGGTTGAGAGGTTAAATCGAGGCCTGGCCTATTCTATCAGATAGATGTAGAAAGTCCCAGGCTATTATTTTGAAGGGAGGGCAAGTTTTTCCGAGTATCAGCGTCAATCAACATTACTGAAACAAGCTATCTGGTCATTCACTCATTGCTGTGTGTAGGGCCTACTTGTTCACAAATTGTCTGCTGCATTTCCTATATTACAACAATGACTATACTTCAGTGGTTGTAAAACACTAAAGTGATGAAAGGTGCTATAGAAATGCAAGTCTCCTTTTTTAACCACCACAACTTTCATAGTGGCAAATAAGAAATGGATGGTAGTTGTCTTTATATTTAAGATCAAAAGGGAATAGAAAGCAAATAAAGGCCCATTCAGCCTCTTCCTTTCTCACACACAACAAGCAGTCTCCCCTGTTACAGTTTTCACCTATGTACATTTCTCTGATCTCCACATCCAAAACATGCATCTAAGTCATACAAGGGATGATTCCTTCACACTCCTTGACATTACAGTGGCTCATCAAATCAATTATGAGCCTGCCTACTTCTGGCATATGAACAGAGGATAGAATGGGACCAGCTAGTCCATCAACCTTGTCCTATCCCACATGGTGCAAACTACTCACACTATTAAGCCAGTTCGACTCCACCCCAATTTTCTCCACATAAACTCCTGGGAGAAACAAATAAAGAACAGCAAGGAAAAGTCTTGGGCCAATTTAGAAAAAAGAAGATTCTGGGAATTTCCTCTCCGACACCTGTAGGTGATTAAGCAAGTTCAAGGAGACTGGTACAACTACCTCCATGAACTAATCTACATTCTGTAACATGAGATGTTGTCAACTAGCAGGAACCTGTCCAGTTCTCTTTAAGATACTGGGAGTGAATCCACACCCAAGCTTTTTTCACTGAGCAGTCAACTCTTTGTACTTGACTCCTGGGGCAGGATTTTCCCTGCGGGCTGTAGGACCCCACCGTCAGGCTCAAACAGGGGTCAGAAGCCCGCACTGGGTGGGAATCAGTCACTTATCTATGAATTTCCCCAAATTGGCCAATTAATGGCCAGAGGGAAGCTTGCCTTCCAATTAAGGATCGAGGGCAGGCTCTGAAAGCTGGAGAGCCAATTGGAGGCCTTCCAGCTTGGAAGAATCAGCAGAATGCCTTTGCAGATAAGTGATGGAGAGGGCGTCCCAAAAGGGTAGCCTGCAACTGTAACTGAGCCCAGGCAGGTGGAGGTGGAGGGGTGCCTCTAAGCCTGCCTGAAGTGCTGGCCCCCTGGTCTGCTGCTGGGAGACCAGCTCAATGCAGTTGCATTGTCCTCCGCCACCTATGGGGACACTGCCACTTCCAAGCAGTTTTGCATTGACCCAAAAGTCACAGGGACCAATCTCAGTGGGAAAGTTGCATGTGAAGGCAACACTGGGATTGCAAACCAGCACCACAGGGTTGTAGCCAACTCCAAGGTAGCAATGTGGCTTCCCATGCGAAGTCGGAGTCAGATGCAACATGTTTTTCTGGTACAAAAGACATTCAGTAATCATGCTCAGCAATTGCGTGTATTTGAAGATAGAAGCCAAATAAACAATGGGGTATTCGCCTCATGGGACAGGCATACCCAGAGTGCAGCCCATGATGTTAGAACTTATTTAGACAACAGCTTTCTCCAAAGCTGAACCTTTTCAGATTGGGAAAATAAAATCTTTGATAGACTTTGTAAAGGGACAAAATCACATTGCATAATACTCATAATAAAAATTGTAGTCATTTCTCCACTGGTTATCTGAAATCATCAACCTCTTTTTGCATCTTCTGATAATGTGGTGAAAAGACCAACTGCCCAGATTTACTGGTCGAAATTTTTCTACTTTGTCAATCATGCCTTCTAAAATATGTTCCCACTTTTTAAAAAAAAACTTCAACTAATTTTGGTTGAGATTCAGGATTTTTCTGTAGTGGAGGATCAGTCAGCATCATTTTACAGAGTTGGAATGAGCTTTCACACTCTTGAATCGACTTTCTTATGATTTCCCTTTTCTAGGTGTTGGAGGGTGAGAACAAAGGGGGTCGTAGACTGAAACTTAAACCTTGGTCTGACTGTAAAAGGGGAAGTAAAAGATTGATAAGGATATACTTATCAGGAAAGATTGAAGAGGCTGGAGCTCTTTTCTAGAAAAGAGAAGGCTGAGTAGTGCACCGATAGAGACCTTTAGATTTATGAATGTATTTGATAGGGTAGTGTTACGGCCGACCGCTCCTGTCAAAGTCTCCAATCAAAATATATGATTCTGACTGTGGTGGGAGAGATGCACTGATAATTCAATCTTGTCGCTCCACAGATCGCCTAACATATCATTTAAAAACTTTCCAAATTAAAGAAATACCCAACCAAATTGTACCATCTATTAACCCCCGAATGAGGCTAACCAAACCAGGTGTCTTTCAATAAACAAATTAACTCTTTAATTAGAAGAACTAAGTTCTTAAACACTATGAAGATATAAACAACATTTAAATAGAAAAAAATTAGAGTCCTTGCGAACTTACAGTCCAATGTTGCTTGAAGTCCTCACAGGATGTTCCTCAAAGTCCTCACAGAATGTTGCTTTCCTTCTCCAGCGAATTTCAACAATTAATGACTTGCAAACACTTTCAACAGAATCAATCTGACTTTAGAGTTTTTGAGGGAAAAAAGATTGTCACAGTCTAACTTCTCTTTCTTAAATTTAAATTAACAGAGATCTCTGTTTTGGCTTGATGTTTTAGAATTTTGAGAGATAATAATTAAACAGACTAAAATCCTATTCCTTCTGTTTAAATGGCTGAGAGCTCATTCTCAGGTGTGCTCATCACAGCTGTCTGTGTCTTCCGTCTGTGTGTTGGTTAGAACAAACTGTCTTCCTAACAGCCAGTTCAAAACTGAATTGTGACAATTGTATCACATCAGGCTCACTCCCAGTGGCTATTTCTATAGTAACAAGAATGCACCCTTTGAATCACAGTTTCCAAATGGCTGTTTCTAAGGCAACAAAAATGCATCTTCCTATAACTCCTAAGGCTTGTCGGCTCTTAAAGCAATTCTGATCCCTTGCAAGACTTAAAGGCAAAGCGCATATTCCGAAAAAAAAAACTACAGGACCATGACAGTAGACATAGAGGAAGATGTTTCCACTTGTGGGGAATCTAAAACCAGGGGCCATAAGTAAGAGATAGTCACCAATTAAACCAATAGGGAATACAGGAGAAATTATTTTACCCAGAGAATGTAGAACTCGCTACCACAAGGAGAAGTTGAGGCAAATAGCATAGATGCATTTAATGGAAGCTCAGTAAGCACATGAGGGAGAAAGAAATGGAAGGATATGCTGATAGAGTTAGGTGAAGATAAGTGCGAGAAGGCTAGTATGGAGCACAACATTGGCATAGACCTGTAGACTGAATGGTCTGTCTCTGGCCTGTACATTCTATGTAATTGAGAAGTTCTTCAAACTCACTGCTCAAGAGTTATCAAAGTACAGAAAAAAATTGGACAAATCTATGATATGCTCCCTGCCAACATGTGAAACTTGAGCCTTGTGGATATATTTGAAGCTAAGAACTTATATTTCAGTTCAGGAAGAATTCTGTATCTGGGTGTCATCCATTTTGGACCAAAAATGATTAGATCCTAGTCGTATTTACATGGTGAAAAGCTTGGAACAGTGGAAAGAGATTCAGTGGTCCATCTGCACAGATCATTAAAATTAAGTAGTCAGGTAAAAAAAAATGATCAAGAAAGATCATGGAATGTTAGCTATTTTAACTTGAGGGCTAGAATATACTACAGCTGTAGATAGCCCTGATTAGACCACATCTGAAGTACATTACTGGGCACTGCGCCTTAGAAAGGATATATCGGCCTTGGAAAGAAATTCTCATTCACGCAATAAGTGGTAGAAGTGTGCAACTCTCTGCCACAAATAGCAGTAGATGTTAGCTCAATGAAAATTTTAAAATAGCTTTTTTCTAGTCTAGAATATTTAGGGGAGATGGAGTCAAGGCAGGAGAATGGAGTTAGGATTGTACGAATCTGTAACTTTGAGTGAAATTTGTAGTTGAGATTTCTGAGGCTATCCAACCCAGGAGCATCAATAGTTTAAATGAAATATGGAAAGCTATGTTGCACACAGGTATACAGAAAACTGACCAAATCTGACCAGCATGCATTGTGAAAACCAAAAAGGCATTTCGAACTAAAGTAACCTGTTAACAGCTACAAGCTGTTTTCATTACAGTCACTGGTGAAAAATTACTTTAAGGCCATGGAATGTTTAGCAACAAGCAGAAAAGTTGTAAAAATCAAATCGAAACCAATAAACAGACATACTTCCAATCTATGTTTTGCTTTGATGTCAGTTTAGAACTTTGGAGAAGCTTCACATTCACAAAAACATGGAGTTAAGGGGCCAGGTTTTTAAAGTCAATTGGTGCAAGAGACATTGCATGTGCAATTTAAAGATAGCGTTCTCGGAGGTCGGCACCAGGTCCCTCCACCTCCGGAAAACAATGCCATCTTTAAAGGGATACCAGAAGGGCGGGAGCAGCAACACTGCATGTCTCTGATTAAGTGCCTGTTGAGCTCATTAAGGAGCTCATTAACAGGGTGGTCGGCAGCAATTTTGAATTTTTAAAGGAAGGGAACTGGGAGAATGCCATGTCTGGACTTCGGCAAAGTTTAGGAGACATGAACAATGTGGCGGGCCATGAGGCCGATGGAAGGTCTGATTGAAATAATGCAGAGGCACAAAATAAAGCTCAGCTGTTTAAAAAGTGCCACAGAGTAGCTATTGCTGGAACTGGAAGATTTGTTTTTCTCAGTGGTGAGTGGTAGGAATCTTGAGCTTATTGGCATCACTTGGGCAGGTGGGGTTGGCAGGTGAATGCAGTGCTGAGAAGGTTTAGATGGGAGCAGGCTTCTCTGACATTGGACAGAGCAGCCAGGATGAGCTGTAGCAGATGCAACAGACAGCAGGAGGCTAGATGAGCACAGCGGGGGGGCTGAAAGGGGAAGAAGGCACTACCCAAGACATTGGGTCTATTCCCCAAGAGTCAGCTACCAGCAAATGACAGAGCGCCAGTGCCGTAAGAGGCTGCGCCTATCCAAGTAGATGGTCTCGGACCTTTGTGTTATGATTCACAATGACCGGAGGCCTCACAGCCCCCATAGCAGCCTGCTGTCAAGGTCACTGTTGCTCTGCATTTCTATGCAACCAGGTAATTCCAGGGATCAGCTGCAGACCTAGGTAGCATCTTGCAGTTGGCATCTCATCATGCTATTAGGCAGGTCACGGATGCTGTATTCAGGAGGACGAGAGACTACATCCACTTTGACATAGATAGGCCTGCACAGGCACTGAGGGTATTGGGTTTGACCATCGCTGGATTCCCTAGGTGAAGGGAATTATTGATTGTGCCCATGTGGCCAACAAGGCACCCAGTCACTGGCCAGTGAGATCCATCAACAGGAAGGGCTTCCACTCCCTCAACGTCCAACTGGTCCGTGACCACAACAAGAGCTTCCTCCATATTTGTGCTCGTTTTCCGGGCAGCTGCCATGACAGATTTCTAAATACCAACGACATAAAGGGATATGGGGGAAATGTGGGAAAAAGGTGTTGAAGTGGATGATCAGCCATGATCATAGTGAATGGCGGAGCAGGCTCGATGGGCTGTATGGCCTACACCTGCTCCTATGTTCCTATCCTCCACCAGTCCAGGCTGCCTTGAATCTTCACTCCATCCCAAAAGTGCATGGATGGATCCAAGGGGACAGGGACATCCCTTGAAGATCTGGCTACTGACCCATCTACAGAAACCCCAGACAGAGACACAGAGGCAATACAACCAATGCCAACTGCTCAGCAGGCCAACCACTGAACAGGCATTCGAGCTTCTGAAGATGCAATTATGGTGACTGGACCAGTTGGGTGGTGTCTGCAAGGTTGTCTGTCATTGTAGTGGTCTGCTGTGCTCTCCATAATATGGCCCTTCAGAGATATGTGGACCTTGAGAACAGTGAGGCCCTGGAAAGAGACAGCTCATCGGGGAAGGAGCAGGAGGTTAGAGAGGAGGAAGAATTCAGGGTGGAGGTGATAACACTGAACAGTGAGGTGCCCTTGCTGCATGATCAGGTGACCTGGTCCTGCCACCTTCTGGGAAGAGGGACTCTATCCTCTCCATCATTGCCTGCAGCATTAGCTTCAGGTTGCCATTGATGAAGCAACTGTTTGCCCTGTTCCTGGTACCAGGCCTTCAGCTCCCCTGTGACATCTCACTTCCCTCTGGGTCACTGGAAGGCAGATCTTTTCCTCAGGACAACCAATGACCTCAGTGATGGCTGCCATTGGAGTCTATATGAGTCCTACAATTGATCTGACCCACCTCCATTCTTAGCCCCACTGACTCTAATTGGCCAGGAAACCCATCTCCAAACCAATTAAGGGCTAACCCATTTGAAAATCTGAAGCTGAATTAGTTTCAGGTTTCTGACACAAAACCAGACCCGGTTCCTGTTTCCCACCTCCTAGCATAAATCCAGCCCATACCTTCTGGAAACACAAAGCTAAGAGATTGAAATGACTGAACATGTTTTTAAAAAATGTGAATTTAGCTGGCCTAAGTGGTCCAAAGTGTTTTGAAAAGCTGCAAGAGAGTGACACAAACTGACATTGATGATGTTGTTATGTCTGTTTTTGTTATGTTTACGCCAGCTTTCTGGATATTTTTATATATATATCTGATTTATCTCAGAGCAATGCAGATATCTCACTTGTATTAAATCACCAACTGGTTTATTTACAGTACTTTAAATATCTCAGCACTACAAGATCTCAGTACAATGTCTTCTTCAGAAGAGTCGCTGTTTTTCTGTAGAACATTCCAGGTCTATCTCTTTTTAGTTTCAGTTTCAAACTCTTAAGCTCCACCCTTAGGCTTAAGCAATTAATTACAGTGAACATAGATAAGTGGACAGATTAATACAATCAAACCCGAATCAATCAAACACTACATTTTCCCCACCTTTAACTAAAGACATTATTTTTGAATTAAAATATTCGAAACATGAAACATATATGCATGAATTTATTTCTTAGCATTCAATTTGTCTGTTTTCTCTAAGTACAGAAATAGTATTTGAGATAGGAAGAGGTCTTAGATCTGCAAGTAGATTTACGAATTTAAGGTTGTGGATCTGTTTGATCAGCTTGTTGAGGCGGATGATTGATATCACTCATAGGAAAAGGAAATGTATCCTCTTAAACACTGTCCTCAAAATATCCTGGTCTGCTCCCTCTCAAACTTAGAAACATAGAAAATAGGAGCAGGAGTAGGCCATTCGGCCCTTCGAGCCTGCTCCGCCATTCATTATAATCATGGCAGATCATCCAACTCAGTAGCCTGTTCCCGCTTTCACCCCATACCCTTTGCTCCCTTTAGACCCAAAAGCTATATCTAACTCCTTCTTGAAAACATACAATGTTTTGGCCTTAACTGCTTTCTGTGGGGATGAATTTCACAGGCTCACCACTCTCTGGGTGAAGATCTGAAAGGTACCCAGTCCCACATCTCACTCACCCAGCCCCACATTCCACTCACCCAGCCCCACATCCCACTCAGCCAGTCCGATATCCCACTCACCCAGTCCCACCTCTCACTCACCCAGTCCCACATCCCACCCATCCAGCTCCACATCCCACATCCCACTCACTCAGTCCCCTCAAGCATATCGCATTCCCCTTGGTGTCATCCAACAGATAAGCATTGGTACCTAGCAAACACTTAGCCTGCTTTGGACCTGATACTAATGAAGCAAGCTTGTGGTCGCAATTCGGCTGTTTGATTCAAACCCAATCTCCAACTTTAAATTGTGGTTCCCTTACACCTTTAAGTCAAAGTATCCTTTTGCTTTACCTTGTTGCTTTGTGATTTCTTCTGCTTCCGCTCTGACATTCTCATTAACTAGCGATGATGGCTTAAGAATGGTCAATGGCATGTGAAAGTTACGGCCTATCATAAGTTTGGCTGGTGTCCTTGGAGAGTGTGCAGGCTTTACTCCAGCTGCTTTCATTCTGTAACTTAGAAAGTCAATCTCGGGTGTCTAAATATGCATTTGTCCTTGTTGAGCATCAAACGTGTTTTGCTAGTCTAGAGAGCAAAATAATAATAAGTGATAAGTGTTGATCATCTTCAGCTTTGTCTCTTCCATGGACAATGATGTCATCAAGTAGGTTGAGGGTCCCCTCAACATCTGACAAGACTGAAGAAACAATGTTCTGGAATGTACTTGGTGCTGAAATTAGTCCATATGGCATTCCGTGGTACTGAAACACACCTTCATGGGTAACAAAAGCTATAAGATATTGGCATTGTTCTGCTAGAGGTATCTGAAGATAATTCTATTGCATATCAAGCTTTGTAAAGACCATTGTCATAAGAGTTTTGTTTTCTCTAAAAAAAAAACTCAGAGGTCTGTGTGCCTTTAAGACCTTTTGCTATTTTCTGTGAACAGTGACTGCAAGAAATTGTGGTATTTGAAGTGCAGGCTGCAGGGCAACTTGTATCCAATCAACCTGAAGGATTTATGGCAGTCTTATGTTTTGGATTGTTGGAGGCTTTCAGTTTCATTTTTTGGCAGTGTAAAAGAGACCAGGGTTGCTGTGAGCAGCAAAAGGGGTTACTGCTGGAGACTGGCCAGGAATACAGCCCAGAGAAAAGTCTTTCTCTTGAAGAATAATTCCCGCATCAAGTAAATTCTAATTGCTTCATAAAGTCAAAAGAACTTTGAGGGAGTTGCAAATCTACTATATAGGAGCTAAAACTCTTGTTGCTGTTTATGCCTGAAGAGAGGAAAAGACCCAGAGAAAAGAGGAATTGCTACATTCTGTAGAGAAACACTGCTTTTGGAGAAAGGAAACCTGTGTTTCTGGTGTGGCAGGTTGTTGTTGCCTCCAATCAAGAATCCCTGCCTCGAGAGTGAGTTCTATAGTTGCTGTGCTCTGTGGAGAAGGCTCCTTTGCTGAGAGTATGTCCTGTTGACTTTTGTGTTTTTGGAAGTTCCTGAACTCTCAAGAAACTTTCTACTGTTATACTGCAATAATGTGAGGTTATCCACTTTGGCAGGAGGAATAGATGTGCAGAATATTTCTTAAATGGTAAGAGGTAAGAAAGTGTAGATGTACAAAGGGACCTGGGTGTCCTTGTCAATAAGCCACTGAAAGCTAACATGCCTGTGTAGCAAGCAATTAGGAAGGCTAATGGTATGTTAGCCTTGATTGCAAGAAGATTTGAGTACAGAAGCAGTGAAGTCTTGCTTCAATTGTATAGAATCTTGGTTAGATCACACCTGGAGTACTGTGAGCACTCTTGGTCCCCTTACCTTAGGAAGGATATTATTTCCATAGAGGGAGTGCAATGAAGGTTCACCAGACTTGTTCCCGGGATGGCAGGACTGTCCTATGAAGAAAGATTGGGGAAACTGGGCCTGTATTCTCGAGAGTTTCAAAGAATGAAAGGTGATCTCATTGAAACCTATAAAATACTTAAAGGGATAGACAGGGTAGATGCAGCGAAGATGTTTCCTCTGGGGAGTTTAGAACCAGGGGACACAATTTCAAAATAAAAGAGAAGCCACTTAGGACAGAGATGAGGAGAAATTTCTTTACTCAGAGGGTTGTGAATCTTTGGAATTCTCTACCCCAGAGGGCTGTGGAAGCTCAGTCATTGAGTATGTTTAAAGCAGATATTAAAAGATTTCAAAATACAAATGACATAAGGGATATGAGGATAGTGTGGGAAAAAGGCATTGAAGTGGATGATCAGCCATGATCTTATCGAATGGCGGGGCACGCTCGATGGGCTGAATGGCCTATTCCTGCTCCTATGTTCCTACTGCTATTTTAAAATGTAAATAGGCCTGATGTTACAACCTGTTGCCGAAAGAGCTGTGAGAGGCCTGTGGTAGACAAACTACCTTGAATGCCTACCCACCACAGACTGTATATTAATTTCACCTAGAGACTTTGAGTGGCATCTGACTATTCAACTCTGGGACACTTCACCAATTCAGAAACAGCCCACCAGGACTTACAGCCCAGTTATTTTATTATCCCTAAGAAACTGTTATAAAATCAATATAACCATTTCCCCGGTAAAATGTTGGTAATTGAATGTATGTGTGTGCATGAGGGTTAGGAAGATTAAGGAGTTATAAAATATTTTCATACATACAGATTCATTGTTATCATTTAAAACTTGGTTTATTAATGAATAGTTAGTTTTGTTGTTGTTTAAAGAAACTAGTTTGGCGTGCTTTATTCTGGGGATAAATAAAGTGGTTAATTTGGCTATTTTTCCAATAGATGGGAAACTTTACTAATATGCTTTACTAACATCATCACCCTCTATAAAAACAAAGGTGACCGCGGTGACTGCAACAACTACCGTGGAATCTCCCTGCTCAGCATAGTGGGGAAAGTCTTTGCTCGAGTCGCTCTGAACAGGCTCCAGAAGCTGGCCGAGCGCGTCTACCCTGAGGCACAGTGTGGCTTTCGTGCAGAGAGATCGACTATTGACATGCTGTTCTCCCTTCGTCAGATACAGGAGAAATGCCGTGAACAACAGATGCCCCTCTACATTGCTTTCATTGATCTCACCAAAGCCTTTGACCTCGTCAGCAGACGTGGTCTCTTCAGACTACTAGAAAAGATCGGATGTCCACCAAAGCTACTAAGTATCATCACCTCATTCCATGACAATATGAAAGGCACAATTCAACATGGTGGCTCCTCATCAGAGCCCTTTCCTATCCTGAGTGGTGTGAAACAGGGCTGTGTTCTCGCACCCACACTTTTTGGGATTTTCTTCTCCCTGCTGCTTTCACATGCGTTCAAATCCTCTGAAGAAGGAATTTTCCTCCACACAAGATCAGGGGGCAGGTTGTTCAACCTTGCCCGTCTAAGAGCGAAGTCCAAAGTACGGAAAGTCCTCATCAGAGAACTCCTCTTTGCTGATGATGCTGCTTTAACATCTCACACTGAAGAATGCCTGCAGAGTCTCATCGACAGGTTTGCGTCTGCCTGCAATGAATTTGGCCTAACCATCAGCCTCAAGAAAACGAACATCATGGGGCAGGATATCAGAAATGCTCCATCCATCAATATTGGCGACCACGCTCTGGAAGTGGTTCAAGAGTTCACCTACCTAGGCTCAACTATCACCAGTAACCTGTCTCTAGATGCAGAAATCAACAAGCGCATGGGTAAGGCTTCCACTGCTATGTCCAGACTGGCCAAGAGAGTGTGGGAAAATGGCGCACTGACACGGAACACAAAAGTCCGAGTGTATCAGGCCTGTGTCCTCAGTACCTTGCTCTACGGCAGCGAGGCCTGGACAACGTATGCCAGCCAAGAGCGACGTCTCAATTCATTCCATCTTCGCTGCCTTCGGAGAATACTTGGCATCAGGTGGCAGGACTATATCTCCAACACAGAAGTCCTTGAAGCGGCCAACACCCCCAGCTTATACACACTACTGAGTCAGCGGCGCTTGAGATGGCTTGGCCATGTGAGCCGCATGGAAGATGGCAGGATCCCCAAAGACACATTGTACAGCGAGCTCGCCACTGGTATCAGACCCACCGGCCGTCCATGTCTCCGTTATAAAGACGTCTGCAAACGCGACATGAAATCGTGTGACATTGATCACAAGTCGTGGGAGTCAGTTGCCAGCATTCGCCAGAGCTGGCGGGCAGCCATAAAGACAGGGCTAAATTGTGGCGAGTCGAAGAGACTTAGTAGTTGGCAGGAAAAAAGACAGAGGCGCAAGGGGAGAGCCAACTGTGCAACAGCCCCAACAAACAAATTTCTCTGCAGCACCTGTGGAAGAGCCTGTCACTCCAGAATTGGCCTTTATAGCCACTCCAGGCGCTGCTTCACAAACCACTGACCACCTCCAGGCGCGTATCCATTGTCTCTCGAGATAAGGAGGCCCAAAAGAAAAGATGCTTTACTAATAGTACCTGTGGAGTTGTGGGACTGAATTAACAGTGCATTACTCCCACCTTGGTTGTAACACTGTGGAATCATGAAATGATGTTGACCCTTGTTGGATTATAGAAAGTGGATACATGGCTGGTGAGATATTTTTATTGACTGCCTTAAGGTCAATGCATAGTCTAAGTTTGCCATTTTTGGTCGTGCAATGACTAGATTTGATATCCACAGCGTTGAATCAATTTGCTCAATGATACTGTCTGCTTCTAGTTGTTTCAGCTCCTGCAACACTTCGGCACAGATTGCAAATGGCAACCGTCTCAAATTTTGTGAAACTGGTCGAATTGATGTGTCAATGCGAGGAGCATGATCGTACACCTTGATCTCCCTAAATCCACTAAATAAGCAAGGATACTGGCGTGTATAGTCTACATTATCTATCCCATTATCCCAGGTGGTCTCATGGGGTCTTCAAGTTTGAATCCAAACCTATCGAAAAGGTTTACCCCATAAGGTTTAGGCCTTTAGTTACATAGAAAGTGAACCTGTCTAGGGTGACGTTTTTGTCGTATACTGGAACTGTGATCATCCCCGAAACTGGAATGATAGTGACGTCATAAGCTTGATGATTGTCTGTTGCAGGAGTGAGAGAGAATTGTGAAAAATACCGATGGTGGAGTTTGTCACTCAAAATAAATACTTTCGCGCCAACATCAATAAGAAGTGACACTGAGATGCCTGCGATCTCGAGTGAGCACTCCTTAAAATGACCTGGTGCTTTACATTTTGTGATGGTAAATATATGTTGTACCTCACTCTCAGGAAGAGATGTTTCCCCCTTGTTGAATTGATGAAGTCTTTTTCTTTGATGACCTGCATATCTTTGCAAAATGGTTCCACTTCAAATATGAGTTACACTTTTTTCCTCTTTTGGACACGGCATTGTGACTCAATGAGTATTTCCACAATGTGGGCACAGCTTATAAGGTAACTGGCAGTGATGAGGCATATTTTGATGAGGTTGCTGAGGTCTTCTTGTTCATAACCCTTGCACTGAAGCTGGTTCGGTAAGCTGTGTCTGCAGCCCTGAGTCTAAGGGTGCATGTGTGTGTAACCTCTTTGAATCTAACATAGCTGATTCAATCGAACTGTAAGGTTATGGGTTTTTCCAAGATTAGATCATCATCCTCCATGAGGAGATGTTCCTTAATTTGTGAAATTGAAGTCTTTTTAATTAAATAGTCACAAATTAGTTTGTTGGTTAGTGTGCCAAATTTACATGCAGGCACCAATTGCTGCAATGCTGTCACATATTGTTTAATGGGCTCACCATGTCTCTGGGATCTCTGTCAGAATGCGCATCACTTCATCATCACACTTTTATTTGGCCTGATGTATTTTTTGAGGGCACTTACCGCCGTATCAAGTGTCGATGTATCTTCTGTGAGCTGCTCGAATATGCGCTGGCCTTCTGCTCCGAGACAATGTACAAGTATCACTTTCTTGCGATTTGCTGCTACATCGGGCCTGTTCATCTCCCTAGTGAGCAAGTAGATCTTGAACTCCAAAATCCATCTTTTCCAGCACAAGGGAGGATTTCCCACCATTGAAAAAAATGGTTCTGGAGCAGATAACATTAAATTTTGAGGAATCATCCTCATAGCCATGCTTTTGTTATGTTTACACTGGGTTGCTGGATATTATATATATCAGGTTAATTTCAGAGCAACGCAGATATTACACTCGTATTAAATCACCAATTGATTTATTTAAAGTACTTTAAAATATCTCAGCCCTGCAAGATCTCAGTACAATGTCTTCTTCAGAACAGTCTTTGTTTTCCTGTAGAACATTCTAGGTCTGTCTCTTTTTAGTTTCCGTTTCAAATTCTTAAGCTCCACCCATAGGTTCAAGCAATCAAGCACCGTGAACACAGATAAGTGGACTACTAAAAAAAATCAAACCCAGATCAATCAAACACTACAGATGTCAGAGTTTGTCTTCTTTTGAAATTCAGAGAAATGAACAACAAGAAGCTATGGATTTTTATATGCTTTATCAGATCAACTCTATCTTTAATTAGCAACAACTTGTAAGAAGTCAGTAATTTGAGGGAGTCTGATTGTTCAATTATCTTTTGGTTGTAAAATGTGTGTGTGACCAGGAAAGAAAGCTGCTATTGTGTTCACTGATAAAGATCTTGAAGGCATATGTAACATCCACAGGGGTGTTGAAGTTACTGAAGGAAATGTAACCATATGCTCATCGTCAAGGCTGTCTCTAATATCATAGTTTGAACAACAAATTAGATGCCTCATTGGACAATTGTAGCTTAAAGTGGATTTTGAAAGGACGGTACAATCTTGTCAATAAAACATCCTCCCCACCTTAGATAGAAAGATATAAAAATTGTTGTAAAGAGTGATTCGGTGCTACAGCCAAGCAACTTATTCAGTTGCTGAAGAAACATTCCAGTAATAGCTGTAAATCATGAGGTGGAAGGAAGAGAGGAACTTGCTGAAATTGCTATCACCAGGGAAGCCATACTGTGCAAACTGATGGAGCTGCAGGCTGACAAGTCCCCGGGTCCTGATGGGCTTCATCCTAAGGTCTTAAAAGAGGTGGCTAATGAGGTAGAAGATGCATTGGTGTTAATTTTTCAAAATTCGCTAGATTCTGGAAAGGTTCCATCTGGAAAGTATCTGGAAAGCAGCAAATATAACCCCTCTATTCAAGAAGGGGGGAGGCAGAAAACAGGTAACTATATGCCAGGTAGCATGATGTCTATCATGGGGGAGGTGTTAGAATCGATCATTAAGGAGGCTATAGCTGGACACTTAGAAAAACTCAAGGTTATTGGGAATAGCCAGCATGGTTTTGTGAAAGGGAAATCATGTTTAACCAATTTATTGGAGTTCTTTGAAGAAGTAACTTGCACTGTGGACAAAGGAGAGCCCGTTGACATACTGTACTTGGCTTTCCAGAAGGCATTTGACAAGGTGCCACATAAAAGGTTATTGCACAAAGTAGGAGCTCATGGTGTAGGGGGTAACATATTAGCATGGATAGAAGATTGGCTGGCTGGCAGAAAACAGAGTATGCATAAATGGGTCCTTTTTCTGATTACCAGGATATGATTGGAGTCCTGCAGGGGTCTGTGCTGGGGCCTCAACTTTTTACAATTTATATCAATGACTTAGATGAGGGGAGCGATGGCATGTTTGCTAAATTTGCAGATGACACAAAGATAGGTAGGAAAGTATGTTGTGAAGAGGACATAAGAAGCTTGCAGACTGATATAGATAGGTTGAGTGAGTGGCCAAAAATCTGGCAGATTGAGTATAATGTGGGAAAATGTGAAGTTGTTCACTTTGGCAGGAAGAATAAAAAAGCAGAGTATTACTTAAACTGAAAATGACTGCAGAATTCCGAAATGCAGAGGGATCTCGATGCTCTAGTGCATGTGTCACAAAAAGTTAGTATGCAGGTACAGCAAGTAATAAAGAAGGCTAATAGAATGTAATCCTTTATTATGAAAGGAATTGAAAATAAAAGTAAGGATGTAATGCTTCAGTTATACAGGGCATTGGTGAGACCACATCTTGGACACTGTGTGCAGTTTTGGTCTCCTTATTTAGGAAAGGATGTAAACACGTTGGAGGCGGTTCAGAGGAGGTTTACGAGATTGATAACTGGAATGAGCAGGTTGTCAAATGAGGAAAGGTTGGACAGACTGGGCTTATTTTCACTGGGGTTTAGAAGAGTGAGGGGAGACTTGATTGAAGTATGTAAGATCCTGAATGGTCTTGACAGGGTGGATGTGGAAAGGATGTTTCCTTTTGTGATTGAGTCTAGAACTAGGGGGCACAGTTTTAAAATTAGGGGTCGCCCTTTTAGGACAGATATGAGGAGAAATTTTTTTCTTTCAGAGGGTTGTGCGACTTTGGAACTCTCTGCTTCAGAAGGTGGAGGAGGCGGGGTCATTGAATATTTTTCAGGCGAAGGTAGATAGATTCATGTTAGGCAAGGGAATCAAAGGTTATCGGGGTAGATGGGAGTGGGAATTTGAGACACAATAGATCAGCCATGATCTTATTGAATGGCGGAGGAGCAGAATGGCCTACTTCTGCTCCTAATTTGTATGGTCGTATCATATGTTTAATGGGTTTTCCATCCAAAGGCTTCACATTCATCTCCCTGGCTGCATCCCTTGCATCTCCTGGACCTTCAAGGGTAACAAAAGCAAAATCCCTTGACTTATTTGTTTCCCGATCTTTCATCAGCAGGACTTCTACTATTCTTCCATAATTGCCAAACACTGCTTCGTGTCTTTTCATTTGTTTCAGTCTTCGGACCATCAATGAAGAGTTTTCCAGATGATCTGCTGCCACCTTGCGTAACATCTGTAAGGCTAAACAAGCTTTCTTACTGAGTAGCGAAACAGGCTTGTTTCCTAATATATTGGGTTTTGGAACAGTGTTGTTTCTGTATGTTAAAGTTGTTTGTATTTCTCCTGCAACCTACAGCTGAATTCCTCCTGGGCTGTATGATTTCTTGCTGGTTTTCCTAACCCTTTCCTTCCTCAGCCAAAGTGTTTGGTCAGACAGGATAGAAGCTGCTGCTCCTGTATCTAACTTGAAATTGGTTTTATTTTCCCCCACTATGATTTCTGCTTGCCAGCAATCATCCTTTTAATCTTGCATTTCTCCAAGGAAGGGAGTGTTGATATTTGTCTTTCCTTTATTTCTCCTCTATCTTTTTACTCATCTGCAGCGTTTGTTTTCTGCTGTGACAGACATGCTGAAAGTACCCCCTTTTCTTGCACCAGAAACATTCAGCTTCCCGAGCTGGGCAATTTTCTTGCCGGTGCCACTCCCGGCCACACCTACTGCAATTCAGTGTTGCTGCCTGTCGGTGTCTTTCCCACCTCTCAAGCTTTCTGGCGCCATTACACTCTGTCTTTTCTATGGACTTAACTGATTGCAGAATTCTTGAGGTTGGACTCTCCAATCCCCCCGAACAAGTCATCGATCAAACTTTCGGATGTCTGATTGCCTGCTCAATAGAATGGCTTATTTCAAAGTCAAATCCTCTTTTGACTGAAGCTGGTCTGACAGCGCTTCATCTATAACCTCGACTACTGTTCTGTCCCAGATCAGTTCCTCTCACAGTCACAATCCTCAACTACTTTATACAGATCATTAGTAAATGAATCGATACTTTCACCAACCTACTGGTGTGTTTGTTGAACTTAGCTTTTCCGCAATTACGTTCTTTCTGATCTGAAAGTATCCCTCCAATGCTTTAATCACGTCACCATACGGGGTTTCTTTTTCGTCGATCCCCAGGGTAGTCAGAATGTCATCAGCACTGTCTCCCATAGCGTAAAACAAAACACTAACTTGTTCTTTGTCCAGTCGTGCCACTAAACCCGACTCGGAACGGTATCTGTCGAATCTTCGAATCCATCTCAGCCACAGTTCAGCCTGGTTGCTCCCCTGCTGCTCACTCGAAGGTCTCTGGAAATGGTATCAACTTTTCCATGTTTTTCCTCAATGTTTTTGATTTCTTCTGTTTTCTATGCTACAAAAGTCACTTTTACCGCTGCCACCATATACTATTTTGTCAGTGTGCCATTGATATTGAACGTGGATAGTAGACTTTGGGTCAAAGTAACAGGGGTTTATTTACAGGGCTCCTATCTCCAATGTATTTACATGAACACTGAGCAACACGAGGTTCAGACTCATGACATCACATCCTATGATGTCTACCCAGCAACAACTTATGTCCATTCTACTACATTCACTACCTCATTCTTTGTAATGAAAACAAACTGACAATGAATACCTTTTCATTTGCTCTGAAAAAAAATAACTTTGTCTAAATTGACCATCAAGAAAATTCATTTTGACTAAATTGACCATCAAGACTATATCACATCTCTTTTCCAACCATCATCTCAGATGCTGAGGCTGTATGTACTTTAAAGGTAACTTAGAGGTGGGTTTAGCATGTGGTGAGACACTGGGCCTACAGCCAGGGGGAAAGGGGAACGCAGGTGCCAAGTCATTGGAGGGTGAGGTTGCACATGAGTTCTGCTGTAGAGGACTCAACTGAGGACTTCGATGTGGAGGTTTCTTGTAAAACACTGACAGATATGCACAATGAAATGCCTGGTGCATTGGCAGGCCTGCGTGGAATATTGGATGGTTTGATTGTTAAAGTTGGTTAGGATGCTTGATTTGTGATAGTTTTATTTTAGTATTGTGGTCAAGCTGTGATGGTCAGTAACAGAGGGAAGGAAAGATGTGAGACTGTTGACCAATGGGGAATTGGGGTTGCGTTCCCTAGCATCGCAGTCAGATGAGCCAATCACGGACAGCGTGGTGGGAAAGGGAACGTGTTGGTTGCCTCCTCCCTTCCTCCTGCTCCTCAGCTGGTCGCCATATACCTGGTGGTAAGAACTGTGCCCTCATGATAGTGAGATTGTGCAGGATACAGCAGGGCACAAAGAGTCATGACACGTGTTCTGGAGAGTACTGCATGGCTCCTCCAGAGCTGTCCAGGCAGTGGAAGCGTTGCTTAAATATCCCAGTAGTTTGCTCAATGACATTTCATTTGGAAGCCTGGTTCTTGTTATATGCATGCTGTCCACGTGTGCATGGGTTACGCACTGGAGTCATGAGCCAAGTAATCAGCAGATTGTCTTGTCACTCAGTAGCCACCCTCTGGTTTCTCGTGGCTGCTCAAATATTGCTGCTACAGTGGCCTGGCACAGAATTAAGGCATCATGACCACTGCCAGAATACTGGGCATTGGCCTGCAGAATATATTGAGTATGGTTGCACACCACTTAGACATGGAGGGAGTGGAAACCTTTGAAGTTACGATACATCTCTGAATTTACATGCAGCAACAGCAAAGCGATGTGTATGCAGGCAATGGTACCCTGCACCATGGGGAAGTCTGCAATCCATGCTCACTCTGCCTGCTTTTCGCTGGAAAGAGAGAATGCAATAGATTTCTCTCTTTACATACAGAGCATCTGTGAGCTCCCTTATACAACAATGGATGGCAAACTGCAATATGGTGGAGATGCCACCCGCTCCAACCTAGAAGGAGCTCGACACAAAAAAGTTCATGGCCAGGGTCACCTTTACAACCTCTGGCAATGATTTTCGTGCCCTGCTCTGAAGCTGCAAGTGGCAGATTTTAGTAAGCACCTCCTTAGAATTGGAGACATCAAGCACACTGTTCCTCGCTGAGGTTATGTGGAGAATTCTCCCTGAAGGCCTTTGATGGATATTGCCTCCTTCTGCTTGCTCTCCTCCCCCTCCTCCGTCTTCAAGCAATTTGTCCTCCGATCTGTCACCTCTGCTCATCCTCCTGTCATGTTGCAGATCAAAGGGGATCGAAACTACAGCACACACGACTAGGAACAAGTAATCAGAACAGGATTTTTTTATTCGTTCATTGGATGTGGGCATCGCTGGCTAGGCCTGCATATTGCCCATTCCTAATTTCCCTTGAGAAAGTAGTGGTGAGCTGCCTTCTTGAACCGCTGCAGTCCATGTGGAGTAGGTACACTAACAGTGCTGTTAGGAAGGCAGTTCCAGGACAGTGAAGGAATGGCGATATAGTTCCAAGTCAGGATGGTGTGCAGCTTGAAGGGGAACATGCATGTGGTGGTGTTCCCATGCATCTGTTGCCCTTGTCCTTCTAGGTGGTGAGATCGCAGGTTTGGAAGGTGCTGTCAAAGGAGCCTTGGTGAGCTGCTGCAGTGCATCTTGTAGACGGTATACACTGCTGCCACTGTGCGCCTGTAGTGAAGGGAGTGAATGTTGAAGGTGACGGATAGGATGCCAATCAAGCAGGCTGCTTTGTCTGGAATGGTGTCAAGCTTCTTGAGTGTTGTTGGAGCTGCACCCATCCAGGCAAGTGGAGAATATTCCATCACACTCCTGACTTGTGCCTTGTAGATGGTGGACAGGCATTGGGGAGCCAGGAGGTGAGTTACTCACCACAGAACTCCCAGCCTCTGACCTGCTCTTGTAGTCACAGCATTTATGCGGCTGGTCCAGTTCAGTTTCTGGTCAATGCTAACCCCAGGATGTTGACAGTGGGGGATTCAGCGATGGTAATGCTATCGAACATCAATGGGAGATGGCTAGATTCTCTTTTGTTTGAGATAGTCATTGCCTGGCACTTATGTGGCACAAATGTTACTTGTCACTTATTAGCCCAAGCTTGGATGTTATCTAGGTCTTGCTGCATCTGGGCGCAGGCTGCTTCAGTATCTGAGGAGTCGTGAATGGTGCTGAATATTGTGCAATCATCAGTGAACATCCCCACTTCTGACCTTATGGCGGAGGGAAGGTCATTGATGTAGCAGCTGAAGATGGTTGGGCCTAGGACACTACCCTGAGGAACCCCTGCAGTGATGGCCTGGGACTGAGATGATTGACCTTCAACAACCACAACCATCTTCCCTTGCGCTAGGTATGACCCAACCAGTGGAGAGTCTTCCCCCTAATTCCCATTGACTTCAGTTTTGCTAGGGCTCCTTGATACCATACTCGATCAAATGCTGCCTTGATGTCAAGGGCCATCACTCTCACCTCACCTCTGGAGTTCTCTCTTTTGTCCATGTTTGAACACAAGAGCACAAGAAATAGGAGCAGAAGTAAACCGTATAGTCCATCGAGCCTGCTCCACCATCCAATATGATCATGTGATTCTTATTCTCACAATCATGGCTGATCTTGGGCTTCAATTCCAATGCCTGCTCACCATATCCCTTGATTCCCTGCGAGAATAAAAATCTACATATCCCAGCCTTAAATGTAATCAATGATGGAGCATCCACAACCCTCTGGGGTAGAGAATTCCAAAGATTCACAACCCTTTGAGTGAAGTAATTGCTCCTCATCTCAGAGCTGATTGATTGACCCCTAATCATGAGACTGTGTCCCCGTGTTCTAAATTCACTGACCAGTGGGAACAATCTCTCAGCTTCTATCCTATCAAGCTGTTTCAGAATCTTGTATTTCTCAATTAGATCGCCTCTCATTCTTCTAAACTCCAAAGAATATAGGCCCAATGTACTCAGTCTCTCATCATAGGACAACCCCCTCATCCCAGCGACCAATTTAGTAAATCTTCACTGCACCGCCTCCAGTGCAAGTATATCCTTTCTTAAATGTGGAGACCAAAACTGCACACAGTATTCCAGCTGCGGTCTCACGAAAGCCCTACAATTTTAGTAAGACTTCTTTATTCCTGTACTCCAATCCCTTTGCAATAAAGGCCAACATGCCATTTGCCTTCCTAATAGCCTGCTGTACCTTCATGTTAACTTTGTGTGTTCCGTGTACAAGTACCCCACAAGTCTGTCTGAACATCAACACTTACCAGTTTCACACCTTTTAAAAAATATTCTGCTTTTCTATTTTTACGACCAAAATGAACAACTTCACACTTTCCTACATTATACTTCATTTGCCATCTTATTGCCCACTCACTTAACCAGTCTATATCTGTTTGCAGCCTCTCAACATTGTGCCTGCAGCTTACCTTTCCACTGAGCTTTGTATCATCAGCAAACCTAGATACATTAGTCTCTGTCTCTTCATCCAAGTCATTAATATAGAGTGTAAATAGTTGAGGCCCCAACACTGAACCTTGCAGCACCCCACTATTTACTGCCTGCCAACTTGAAAATGCCCCATTTATGCTCACTCTTTGCTTCCTGTCTGTTAACCAATCCTTTATCCACGCTAATATATTACCCCCAAGAGCATGAGCCCTTATCTTGCCTATTAATCTTTTATGTGGCACCTTATCTAATGCCTTTTGAAAATCTAGGTATACGACATCTACTGGTTCCCCTTTATCTACCCCACTCGTTACATCCTCAAAAACTCTAATAAATTTATCAAACAGGATCTCCCTTTAGTAAAACCATGCTGACTTGTTCTCATCATACTATGCTTTTCCAAGTGCAATGTTAAGACTTCCTTAATAATAGTTTCCAGCATCTTCCCAACAACTGATGTTAGGCTAACTGGCCTGTAGTTCTCTGTTTTCTCTCTACCTCCTTTCTTGAAAAGTGGCATAACATTTGCCAACTTCCACTCTGACAGGACCAGTACTGAATCTAAGGAATTCTGGAAAATCATTGCCAGTGCATCCGTTATCTCTACAGCTATCTCTTTTAGAATCCTAGGATGTAGGCCATCTGGTCCCAGGGACTTGTCAGATTTTAGTCCCTCAAGTTTCTCCAATACTTTTTCTCGACTGATATCAATCTCCTTAATTTCCTCACTCTTTTTAGCCCCTAGGTTACTGCGTATTTCTGGTATGGAAATTATGTCTTCTACTGTGAAGACAGACACAAAATATTTGTTCAATGCCTCTGCCATTTCCTCATTCCCCGTGAAGATCTCTCCTGTCTCTACCTCTAAGAGACCAACATCTACTTTAGCTGCTCTCTTCCTTTTTATGTACTTATAAAAACTCTTACAATCTGTTTTTATATTGCTGGCTATTGTTGGACCAAGGCTATAACGAGGTCAGGAGCTGAGTGGCTCTGGTGGATCCCCAACTGAGCGTCAGCGAGCAGGTTATTGCTGAGCCAGTGCCCCTTGTTAGAACTGTCAATGACCCCTTCCATCACTTTGCTGACGATCGAGAGTAGACTGAAAGGGCAGTAATTGGCTGGATAGGATTTGTCCTGCTTTTTGTGTATAGAACATAACTTGACAATATTCCATTTTGTCAGCTAGATGCCTCCTGAGGTCCCCAGCATTACAGATGCCAGTCTTCAGCCAATCTGATTGTATCTATTTGATATTAAGAAATGGCTGAAGGCACTGGGTACTGTAAAGGCTATGAGCCCTGACAACATTCCGACAGCAGTATTGAAGACTTATGCTCCAGAACAGCTTGGAAAGGGGCATGGCTAGTTCTGAAGCATAAGTATTCATAACTACAGCCAGAATGTTGTCAGGGCCCATAGCCTTTGCAGGATCCAGTGCCTTCAGCCATTTCTTGATAACAAATGGATTCAAGGACTGTTCGGTGACAGATGCATCTGCGACAGGTAGATTGGTGAGGACGAGGTCAAGTAGGTTTTTCTCTCTTGTTGGTTCTCTCACCACCTGCCATAGACCATGTCTCGCAGCTATGTCTTTTAGGACTCGGCCAGCTCGGTCAGTACTGGTGCTACCGCGCCACTCTTGGTGATGAACATTGAAATCCCCCACCCAGAGTACATTCTGTGCCCATGCTACCCTCACTGTTTCTTCCAATTGGCAGTCAACATGGCGAAGCACTGATTCATCAGCTGAGGAGTGGGTGGGGTGGGGGCGGTAGGTGGTATTAAGCAGAAGGTTTCCATGCCCATATTTGACCATATTGAGACTTCATGGAGTCTGGAGTCAATGTTCAGGACTCCCAGGGCAACTCCCTCCTGACTGTATACACTGTGTCGCCACCTCTGCTGGGTCTGTTCTGCCGGTGGGACAGGCCATACCCAGGGATGGTGATGGTGGTGTCAGGGACATTGTCTGTAAGGTATGATTCCGTGAGTATGACTATATCAGGCTGTTGCTTGTCTAGTTGTGGGACAGCTCTCCCAACTTTGACACAGGCCCTGCGATGTTAGTAAGGAGGACTTTGAAGGGTATGCCATTGTCATTTCCAGTGTCTAGGTCATTGCCGGGTGGTCCATCCAGTTTTATTCCTTTTCTTGGGCTTTGTTGTGGTTTGATACAACTGAGTGGCTTGCTAGGCCAGTTCAGGAGGCATTTAAGAGTCAACCACATTGCTGTGAGTCTGGAGTCACATGTAGGTAAGGACAGCAGATTTCCTTCCCTAAAGGACGTAAGTGAACCAGATGGATTTTTACAACAATCGATAATGGTTTCATGGTCACCATTAGACTAGCTTTTAATTCCAGATTTATTAATTGAATTCAAATTTCTCTATCTGCCATGGTAGGTTTGAACCCATGTCCCCAGAGCATTAGCCTGGGGCTCTGGGTTACTAGTTCAGTGACATTACCACTAAGCCACCGCCTCCCCAATCCTTGAGTTGAAAACTAAGGCTTTGACCACATGCATTTCCACACCCTGTAAACTTCACCAACTTTAAGCGGCAGTACAAACCACCAAATGCTTCAAGTAGCTCAGCAGCAGCCAGTAGAAAGTAATCAACAAATAACCTGAATGTAGTTGATGATCCCTTTAAATAGGACTGATGTGGAGTTTTTCCTGCTGCTGAACATATGTTCAGCTCTGTGAGGTTAAGAAAGGATGTTAGCTGCAGGATTGACATCAAAATGGTACCACTAGAGCCAAATTGTTTTAGACTGACTGATCTCACAATCTGCCTATTCTGCATACTTCCAGTATACAGTCCCAGCACCAAAGCTACAACCTACCCAAAATGATGTCTGGTACAGCCCACAGCAGAAGTATGTGTGCATTGCACAAATGCCATTTTCGACAGGAAGCAACACTCATAGTGCCACAAATACAGACACTATGCTACCATATTTTGCAGAAAATCTGTTTTCGTGTTATTGGTTGAGGGATAAATATTGGCTAGGACAGCATCACAAATTTATGATGAAAGGTCACAGACCTGAAATGTTAACTCTGCGTCTCTCTCCACAGGTGCTGCCAGACCTAATGAGTATTTCCAGCATTTCTTGTTTTTATTTCAGACTTCCAGCATCTGCAGTATTTTGCTTTCATAACACAAATTTCTTGTTTGTTTTCAAATATTGCTTTGTCCTCCATAGAATATTCCATCATTGAGTTACCTCCACATCATATATTGCAAAGAGGTTTCTGTTACATTAAAATAAATGATTCATAAAATGTAGAGAACTTTTGAGCCAGGGAGCCATGATAGAATTATATTGATATATAAAATAATAGCTAGAAGGTTAATATTCACTTTTCCTGATGAGTCCCTAAGTCATATAGTTCAATCAATCCCCAGATAGAATCAGAGAATTTTAGAACATAGAAGGAATCATTTGGCCCCTCAAGCCTGTGTTAATTCTGAAAGAGCCATCCGCTTAGATTTATTTTTCCACCCTTTCCCACTAACCTTTCTGACTTCCCATCTGCGGTGAGTGAATTGGTTTTAATAGCTGCTGAGCCATTTACAGTAGTCCCTTCGCATCATGTGAGGGGGGAGCTTGCTGGCTCTGATCATTATCCAGCATTCTATATTGCAAAGTACACATGTGGATATTGGGTGAGGGTAGTATCGGGTGAGGACAACATCCAGGTAGGGCAATATCACTTAAGAAACACATCAGGTTGGACAGCAGAGCGTGAAGACACCGTCAAGTGAGGACAGCATTCGGTGAAGATATCATTGGTGAGGAAAGCATCAGATGAGGATAGCATCAGGTGAAGACAACAACAGGTGAGGACAACATATGGTTAGGACAACATTGAGTGAGAACAGTATTGGCTAACTACAGCATCAGGTGAGAGCAATGTTAGAGCGGACAATATTAGGTGAGCGCATAGTAGGGTGAAGACAGAAGTGTGTGAGTATAGTATCAGAACACAACAGCGTTGGATGAGGACAGCACTCTCAGATGAAGCATGAGGAAGTCTGACTAAAGAAAGAGTTAATATTTCACAAGAAGTTTCCAGTGACATTTTACAGTAAACTCTCTGAGGCCTTTAATTAGTACCATCAAATCTGACTTAGTGTGGGGCTATTTATACATTGTACAGTACTTGACCAGGTAATTGTTACTCCCTGGGAGATCAACAAATTCAAACGAGAACATTCTCGGAACAGTGACTAAAGGCCTACAATCTAGAGCAGTAGAAGTAGTTTCTTCATCTGTTAACGCTGGTCAATATACAAAGATGATCTTGTTTCAGTACTATAACCCAAACATTAACCACATTCCTTTTGTTTGTAGGTCTGGAAATATAGCAGTGCTGAATTTATCCCATACTGGCGTATCAAAGCCACGGTTATATAATCTTTCCTTCTGCTGATTTTTTTTTCATCAAGGCTGAAGGTTTTCCTGTTGTAACTTAGGATAAGGCCTGTCATTGTGAATGACAGTCACAAAAAAAGAACAAATGTCAGACAATTACATTTACAAGAACTCTTCTTGGGGGCTTGCCTGTCAGTTTAAAGCAGTTCCAGCTTTCTCCTGAGTTCTAAAAAAAAAGATTCAGGCCCTAGGTGCATCTTAATAATGGTGCCCTCAATTCAATAAGCCGTCAGAAAATTATCAAACGCTTGAAAAACCAAAACTGCTGGAAATTCAGACCACATCTGTCAGCAGCTGAATTACATAGAATATACAATACAGAGACAGGCTATTCAGCCCAGCTAGTCTCTCTGCTGGTGCTAACACTGCATTGCAGTACTGAGGGAGTGCTGCGCTGTTGGAGGTGCCGTCTTTTGGAGGAGATGTTAAACTAAGGCCCCTTCTGCCCTCTCAGGTGAACGTAAATGATCCTCTGGCACTATTTTGAAAGAGGGTAGGGGAGTTTTCACCAGCGTCTGAACCAACAGGCTGGATTTTGTTCTCCCCCAGGCATCGGGATCCGTGGCGGGGGCAGGGGGGAGTTGCTGAAGATGGATCCAGATGAGGCCCGCCACGGATCTTGAGGCTGTGAGAGCCCAACCCGATCCTACCACTGGTAGTGAGGCTCCTTGATGCTCCCTCCGCTGTTAGGCGATGGGACCTCAATTAAATTATTCAAATCAAAATGAATACATTTAAATAGACTTACCTGCGATCTTGAGGGCTCTCCGTGATCTTTAGCACGGCAGCCGGCATTCCGGGACTTTCAAATCCCTGTCCGGGGAAACGTGGCGCTCCAGTGGTGGGGAGGGGGGAAGAGGTAAGATTTCCAGTGCAGGGGCGGGAAACAGGGTCAAATGAACATAGTGGGTGTAGGGGATGGTGGGAAGGGTTGACCTTTAATCATTGTGCAGTTTGGGGGGGGATGTAAAAGGTAAGTGTTTTGGGGGTGAAGGGCAAATAGTTAGTGTAATTGTTATTGTGGCAGTAGGAAAGGGGCGTCATAAATTTAGTTTAGTTTAGTTTAGAGATACAGCACTGAAACAGGCCCTTTGGCCCACCGAGTCTGTGCCGACCATCAACCACCCATTTATACTAATCCTACACTAATTCCATATTCCTACCACATCCCCACCTGTCCCTATATTTCCCTACCACCTACCAATACTAGGGGCAATTTCTAATGGCCAATTTACCTATCAACCTGCAAGTCTTTGGCATGTGGGAGGAAACCGGAGCACCCGGAGAAAACCCACGCAGACACAGGGAGAACTTGCAAACTCCACACAGGCAGTACCCAGAATTGATATTCATTCAATTTTGGGGGGGTTACTTCATTCAAAATTTAAATGTGCTGGTAGAGCTGGCTGCCCTTCAAAAATGGCGCCAGACAGCTGATGCCATTGCTGGTGACAGACAGCTCGTCTCCTCCACATGATTGAGGGGGTGGGGTACTAGCCGCCCCGGCCATTTAAATGAGCCTCCGCGCGGGAGATTGCGGCGGCTCTTTAGCGTGCAGCCTGCGTGATCGGGCACCATTTTGTGAGCTCGTCATTGAGATCAGCGGCGAGCTCTTAAAATCCAGGCCCCATATTTATTCTTTAAACAATGTCACTGAAAACACAGATTATTTGAACATTATCACATTGCTGGTTGTGGGAATTTTCTGTGTGCTTTTGGCTGCCACATTGCATACAGCATTAACTACACTTCAAAAGTATTTTGTTGTCTTGTAAAGCACTCTGTGACATTCTGAGGTTGCAAAAGTCACTATATAAATGCAAGTTCTCTTTTTCTTCTTGATAAGACTAACCAAAAATAAGGGGTGTGGGGGGAGGGGGTGGAGTGAGGAAGTGGAAGAGTGAAGAAGCCAGCTCATGGATTTCATAGCAGTAAATGAATGAAGAGAGGGCCAGTTAGATTAACTTCAACTGAAGAGTCAAATTTGTAAGACCCATTAGAAACAAAGTCAGGAGCTTCCCTGCTGAGTAATTGTATCTGCATGAACCATGCAGACTATAAAGGTCTCAGGTGTGTTCTTTAATACGTGCTGTTATATAAAATCTCAGCTAGGGTACAGTACTGTATCATAATTGACCTCAGTGTTTCTGAGTGAGAAAGCAGAAACAGCAACTAGGACCCCTCTTCCTGATCACTACATGTATGTTATTTACAAAAATCTAAGTTCAACTGTGATCCCTCCTATGGCGCATAGCCTGCTGGGGCTCACTGTTCAGGCTTACATTTGAATAATGGCAAGTTTGGTGAAGTAATATCTGGCTGCCAGTGGCCTTGGACCCATAGCTCTCAAGAGAACAGGAAGAAAACATAACGACAATATGACCCCTGTAGGAATGGCACCGGATGTAACTCATTACAAACTAATGAATGGATAAACATGTCCCAATTTATATCTTTAGGGCAATAATTGCCTTCAAACTCACCCGTCTCTGCCTCTATCTCAGCCCGTCTGCTGCCTTTGGCACTTCTATACTTGACTATACAATGCTTTCCTCCCAAACCCTCTAAAATCATTAGGTGAATCAAAATGCTGTTACCTCCATTCTATCTTATACCAGATCCCACTCACCCATCAGTCTTTCCCTCACAAACTTACATTGGGTCTTGCTCTCCAAGGACTCCAATTGAAAATTCTTATCACACCTTCCATGGCCTTTCCCACCCCTATCATTGTAACCATTTCCAGTCCTACAAGCCATCCTCTCTAAATCTTTGTTCCTCTCACTCTGGCCTCTCATGCATCTCCCCTCATTTTGCTGCACTATTGGCAGCCATGCCTTCAGACAACTAGGCTCTTGCTTTTGTGCATCCTGCCCTTCCCTTGCCCCTTCATTGGTGGCCATGTCTTCAGCTGTCTAGCTCTTCTACTCTGAAATTCCCTTCTTAAACCCTTCTGCCTCCCACTTCCCCCTCTTCCTTTAAGCCCTTTATAAAACCCACCACATCTTATGTGCATATATCATAGATTTGTAGAATCTCTTAGCACAGAAGGAGGCCATTCGGCCCATCATGCCTGCAATAGTTCTGTAAAAGAGCAGTCGTGCTTATTCCCAAATTCCTGCCTTTTGTGTGTAACTCTGTAAGTTCCTCATCCTCAGGTACCTATCCAACTCCCTTTTAAAATATTTTATGGAATCAGCATCCAACAGCTTTCCAGGTAGAATGTTCCAGATCCAGACAACTCTCTGATACCTGAGTGAAAAGATTCTCCTTATTGCTTTGCCAATAATTTAAATCTATAATCATTAGTTATTGACCCACTCGTCAGAAGAATTTGTTTTTCTCTTCCACTTTATCAAACACCCTCCGAATCTTTCCATTGAAATGGCATTCATTTTGTGTTTAAGTGCACCTCTGTGAAGAGCCTTGGGATGTTCTTCTGTGCTATGGGAGCTAGATTCCAATAACTTCCCGATAACAGCTGTTAGATTAATAAGCCTATAGTTTCCTGGTTCCTCTCTCAAAACTTTCTGAAATAATAGAGTCACATCTGCAATTTTCCAATCTAAAGGGACAATTCCTGAATACAGGGAGCGTTGGAAGATTATGGCTAAAGCACCTGCAATTTCTTCACCTACTTCCTTTAAAACTATGTGGTGGAAATTATCAGGTCAGAGGGATTTATCAATCTTCAGTACCATTCAGAATCACAACAGCACAGAATGAGGCCATTCGGCCCAATCGTGTCCACACCGGCCCTCCAAAGGAGCAATTCACTCAGTTCCATTCCCTGCCTTCTCCCCCTAATCCTGCATATTCTTCCTTTTCATATAACAGTCTACTTCCCTTCTGAATAATTCAATTGAACCTGGCTCCACCGCACTGTCAGGCATTCCATTCCAGACCTTAACCACTCTCTGCGTGAAGAAGTTTCTCTTCGTGTCACTTTTGCTTCTCTTACCAAATACTTTAAATCTGTGCCCTCTCATTCTTGATCCTTTCACGAGTGGGAACAGTTTCTCTCTGTCTACTCTGTCCAGACCCCTCATGATTTTGAATACCTCTATCAAATCACCTCTCAGCCTCTCTTCAAGGAAAACAATTCTAACTTCTCCAATCTATCTTCATAACTGAAGTTCCATATCCCTGGAACCATTCTTATGAATCATTTTTGCACTCTCTCCAATGCCCTCAGGTCTTTCCTAAAGTGCGGTGCCCAGAACTGGATGTAATACTCCAGCTGAGGCTGAGCTAGTGTCTTGTACAAGTTCAACATAACTTCCTTGCTCTTGTACTCTATGCCCCTATTTATAAAGCCCAGGATACTGTATGCTTTATTAACCGCTCTCTCAACCAGTCCTGCCACCTTCAATGT
Source organism: Heterodontus francisci (assembly GCF_036365525.1). Classification (NCBI taxonomy): domain Eukaryota; kingdom Metazoa; phylum Chordata; class Chondrichthyes; order Heterodontiformes; family Heterodontidae; genus Heterodontus; species Heterodontus francisci. Next base: position 27,379,442 of record NC_090382.1, read on the forward strand.
CTTATGCACATAAACACCCAGGTCCCTCTGCTCCTGCACCCCCTTTAGAATTGTACCCTTTATTTTATATTGTCTCCATGTTCTTCCTACCCAAATGAATCACTTTTCATTTCTCTACATTGAATTTCATCTGTCATCTGTCTGCCCATTCCACCAACTTATCTACGTCCTTTTGGAGTTCCACACTATCCTCCTCACAGTTCACAATGCTTCCAAGTTTTGTTTCGTCTGAAGACTTTTGAAATTGTGCCCTGTACACCAAGATCTAGGTCATTCATATGTATCAGGAGAAGCAAGGGACCCAACACTGACCCCGGGGAGCTCCACTACAAACTTCCTCCAGCCCAAAAAAATCCATTAACCACTACTCTCTGTTTCCTGTCACTCAGCCAATTTTGTATCCATGTTGCTACCGTCCCTTTTATTCCATGAGCTATAACTTTGCTCACTAGTCTGTTGTGTGGCACTATATCAATTGCCTTTTGAAAGTCCATGTACATCACTTCAACAGCATTTCCCTCATCAACCCTCTCTGTTACCTCCTCAAAAATCTCAAACAATTTAGTTTAAAAATGATTTTCCCTTATGAAATCCATGCAGGCTTTCCTGAATTAACCCACATTTGTTCAAGTGACTATTACTTGTGTCCTGAATTGTTGTTTCTAGAAGTTTTCCTTTGAACAAGAGTGTGATGTTTTCAATTCTGCAGTCCTCTGGCACCATCCCCAAGTCTAAGGAAGACTGAAAAATTATGGGCAGTGCCTCCGCAATTCCACCCTCACTCACTTCCCTCAGTATCCTTGGATGCATCTCATCTGGTTCTTTATCCACTTTAAGTACAGACAGCCTATCTAATACATCCTCTTTATCAATTTTAAACCCTTCTATTTTCTGAATTACCTCCTCTTTCACCATTGCCTGGGTTGCATCTTCTTCCTTGGTAAAGACAGTTGCAAAGTATTCATTTAATACCTCAGCTATGCCCTCTGTCTTCATGTGTAAACCCCCTTGCTGGTCCCGAATCGGGCCCACTCCTTTTGCTACCTTTTACTATTTAAATGTCTATAGAAAACTTTGGAATTTCCTGCAGTCTCTTTTCATGCTCTCTCTTTGCTTCTCTTATTTGCCTTTTCACTTCCCCTCAGACCCTTCTATATTCAGCTTCATTCTCAATTGTATTTTCTACGTGGCATCTGTAATAAGCGCACTTTTTCTTCATTACCTTAATCTCTACCTCTTTTGTCATCCAGGGAGCTCTGGATTTGTTTACCCTACCTTTCCCGTTCAAGGGAAGATTCCCTAAACTATCTCTTCTTTGAAGGTAGCCCATTGTTCAGCTACTGGTTTTCCTGCCAACTTCTGGCTCCAATTTATTCGCCCCAGCTCCATTCCTACCCCATTGAAGTTGGCCTTCCCCCAGTTAATTATTCTTACTCTGGATTGCTCTTTGTCCTTTTCCGTAGTCAGCCTAAACCTTATGATACAATGATCACTGTCCGCTAATTGTTCCTCTACTGACAATTGATCCACTTGGCCTAACTCATTCCCAAGAACCAGGTGTAGGAGTGCCTCCTTTCTCGTTGGACTATAAATATACTGCTATAGAAAATTTTCCTGAACACACTTTAGGAACTCTTGCCCCTCACTGTCTTTAATGACTACTATCCCAGTCTGTGTTTGGATAATTAAAGTCCCCCATTATAACTGCCCTATAATTTTTGCACCTCTCTGTAATTTCCTTGCAAATTTGTTCCGCCAAGTCCTTCCCACGAGCTGGCAGCCTAGCGACAACACCGAGCAATGCAACTGCACCTTTTTTGTTGCTTAATTCTAGCCAAATTGATTCTGTCCTTGACTCCTCTGGCACATCCTTTTTCTCCAGCACTCCAAAGCTCTCCTTAATCAATACCACCACCCCTCCCCCTTTTTTCCCTTTCCTATCTTTCCTGAACACCTTGTATCCAGGAATATTTAATACCCACTCCTGCCCTTCTTTGAGCCAAGTCTCTGTTATAGCCACAACATCATATTTCCACATGGCAATCTGCACCTGTACCTCACCAGTCTTATTAACCACACTCCGTGCATTCACATACATGCACATTAATCTTGATTTAGAATTTATTCCTTTCTCTCTTACTCTGACCCCACCTAATAACTTACTATTGCCCACTCTAATGCTATCTATCTCCCCCAGTCATCTGTGCACCTTGGTATTCCTCTCTGATATTTGCTCCTGGTTCCCACACCCCTGACAAGTTACCTGTTTTACTTCCCTCCGATCTGAGCTCCCTCTCAGGTTCCCATCCCCTGCCAATCTAGTTTAAACCCTCCCTAACAGCACTAGCAAATCTCCCTGTGAAGATATTAGTCCCAGTCCTGATAAAATGCAACTCGTCTATCTTGTATAGGTCCCACCTGTCCCAGAACTACCTCAGAAATCTGATGCCCTCCCTCCAACACCAGTTCTCCAGCCACGTGTTCAATCACTCAATTCTCCTATTCCTATGCTCACTCGCATGTGGGACTGGGAGTCATTCTGAAATTACTACTTTTGAGGTCCTGCTTTTTAATCTCCTTCCTAGCTCCCTAAAACTGTTTTCAGGACCTCATACCCCTTCCTACCTATGTCATTGGTGCCAACGTGGACCATGACCTCTGGCTGTTCACCCTCCCCTGGAAGAATGTCCTGTAGCTGTTCCTTGACATCCTTGACCCTGGCAGCAGGCAGGCAACACACCATCCTGGAGTCCTGTTTACTGCTGCAGAAATGCCTGTCTGTTTCCCTAACTAACGAATCCCCTATCACTACTGCTCTTCCACTCTTCTTAAACTCCCATTTGTGCGGCTCTGTGTTGGGTGCGTCATCTCCAAAAATCTCTAAAGTCAGCAAAACGATCAATAAAAATTCTCAAAAACAGGAAGTGACATAGATCAGCCTTGCAAGGTTCGGTGCTTACCTCCTAGCTTGATCCTAATCTGTTAATCATCTCCTAAACGTCTGCAGTTCACCAAAAGAATTGATGCACGCAGAACAGCACTACTATGAAGCCAGGGTCAAACATTTTCAGCCTTGTTTTCTTCAAAATGATTATCAATTTCTGAGTGACTTTCTAAGAAGCAGAGGAGGACTCATCTCTATGCAGATTTGTTCTATGCACGATATTTGGTGAAGGCAAAAAAGCGGTGTAAGAAAATTGTAGTTTTGTGCCTTCCTCATACACTCCTTAACATAATATGAAATGAAAAGTTAATTTAAAACCCGAACAAGTAAATAGTTTGCTTGCTTAACTGATCAAAGCTTGTCCTGGGCACGGACAATGTGGATATTCTGTATTCGGTGTATAGTGGAGAGCAGGAGAATGATGTGAGAAACCTGGAATATAGGATGTTATTCACCAGTTTTATTGCTGACTTCTATTTAACCTTTGAAAGACTTGTTTTTGTATAGTGTCTGCTATAACCTCAAGATGTCCCAAATTTTTCACTGTCGTAATGTAAGAAATGTGACAGCCAATATGTACACATTGGGGGAATTTTATGCTCCTCCCCACAGTGGGTTTGGAGGCAGGGAAAGCATATAATCGAGTGGTATGGTGGTGGGGGTGGGGGTGGGGGGTGGGGGGCGACGGGAGTCCCTGCCACCTTCCTGCTTCTGCCCAAATTAAGTCCAGGGCAGGAAGGTCTGTGAACGGCCTTTCTGCCCAGCCATCAATTGAGGCCCTTAACTGGGCAATTAATGCCCAATTAAGGGCCTCATCCCGCATGACAAGTTGCTTGCCAACTCTAGGGTGGAGGGCGGCTCTCATTAAAAGGCAGTTAGTCCCTGAATAAGGGATCTGGCATCTGGTAGGGGTTCCCCTGAGAGCCACCACCCTGCCTTTGCTACCGATCCCCCTACACCCTCCTCCCCCATGACACCCACCCCAGCAGACCTCTCCCACCCTGACCTACCTGTGGCCTGGTCCAGCGCTGTTTCTGGGCCTCGGGTGGGTGCTCCGCCAACAATAGCCACCGCCTCCAGAGTGGCATTGATTAGTTAAAGAGCTGCCAGTCTCTGAATGGCCGACAGCTCTTGGAGGGTGGGAATTCCATCGCCAGGGTCCTTGATCCCATGGAAGACCCACCACTGTCCAGTTAAGTGCATAATTGGCACTTGATATGACGGGCGTCTCACAGAAGAGGTGACACAGGGTTCTCGGTGTTGTTTTTGCCAGATGGTGAGAACCCCATGGCCCGGATAAAATCCCAATCAGTAAGTCTCACAAATGGCAATGATAGAATCACCAAATAATCTGCTGTTGTATTGTTGGTTGAGGGACAAAGATTGTTTAGGGAAGATCTCCACTGCCACTTTTCTTGAAATAATGCCATTCTTTAACGTCCACTTGAGAGGATAGATGGGGCCTCGGTTTACATCTCACCTGAAAAACAGCACCCCAACAGTGCATCATCCCCTGAATGCGAATCGCACTGAATGCGAGCCGATATGATGTGGTCAGGCCATAGTTATAAGGAGACACTTGAGTTTATGGAATTATTTCTACAGGAGCAGAGAAGGCTAAGAGGAGATTGAACAGAACTTGTTTTTTATTTAAATTATGAATGGTTTTAAAGATTATTTCTTTTGTTGGGACATCAGTGACAAGGGGCTAAGCATTCTAAAAAATATTACTAAAAGAGTGAGCAGAGAGTTTAGGATCAATTTCTTTATGTAGCTACATATTAGGTCATGAAATGCTTTGCCACTGACAGTGGATGAAATATCAAAGAAGGTTGATGAAGCTAGTGTGCTCAACACTGGGTACATGGATAGTCAAGTTGGGGTTCATTAAAGTGGCACATAATAGACTTGTTAGCAAAATCAAATCCCATGGGGCTAAAGGGGCAGTGGCAGCATTGGTACGAAATTGGCTAAGAGACAGAAAGTGAAGAGTAGTGATGAATGATTGTTTATCAGACTGGAGGGCAGTATACAGTGATGTTCCCCGGGGGTCGGTATTAGGACCGCTGCTCTTTTTGATATAAATTTATGTTCTAGACTTGGGTATAGGAGGCATAATTTCAAAGTTGCAAAATATAGAAATATAATAAACAGTAAGGACTTGTGAGATGGGCAGACACAAGGTTAATGAAATTTAATGCAAAGAAGTGTGAAGTGATGCATTTTTCTAGGACTAATGAGGAGAGGAAATATAAAATAAATGGTACAATGTTAAAGGGAGTGCAAGGACCTGAAGGGCCACTTAAACAAATCTTTGAAGGTTGAAAGACAAGTAGATAAGGCTGTTAAAAAAGTTATGTGAGATCCTTAGCTTTATTAATAGAGATATAGGTGTAAAAAAGCAATCCAAAACCTTTATAAATCACTGGTTAGGCCTCAACTAGAATATTGTGTCCAGTTCTGGGCATCACATTTTAGGAAGGATGGGCCAGATCTTGTGCTTGTCCTGCAGGTGGGTTTTGTGGCAGGTGGGGGGGATGGACGTGGTGGGCCAAAGAATTGGAGCAGAACTGCCTGCCACAGAACCCGACACCGGGATTCCCGGTTCCAATCTTCCCGGGGGCAGAATAGGCCGATGACGGCCTTCCCGCCCAGATACTAATTGAGGTGCTTCAGTGGCCTATTAATGGGCAATTAAGGTCCTCTTCCAATCGCTGCTGGGATCTTACCAGTGGCGGGGGGTGTCTCCTTCATGGGTAATTTGTGGCCCATGGAGGACCCTCCCCCCAGGAACAACTGTACCCCCCAGGACCCCCCTCCCCCTGGACCAAATAACCAATCCCCCTACCCCCTCACTGGGGTCTTCCGTACTGGCCCCGATGACTCCACCTTACGTACCTGTTCTGGAGTTCCACTACTGGCAATGGCCACTTTCCCAGTGGCACTACAGACGCTGCTGAGCTGCCAGTCCTCTGACTGGCTGGCAGCTCTTGGAGGCAGGATCCCCATCTCTATTAAGTCTTTAGTGGGGCTAGGATCTTGCTTCCTAAAACTTTGACCCCAAAAGACTGGAGGATTGCTCTGGTGGCTGAAAAAAATGCAGAGCAGGGGATTCCCCGCCTTTTCAGCCCGGTGCCAGGAGCCCCACCTCCTGCACAAAGTCCAGCCCAATGTCAAGGTCTTGGTGAAAGTAAAGGGGAAATTTGCCAGAAAGATGCCAGGGATGAGGGACTACTTATGTGCATAAACTAGAGAGATGGTGTTGTTTTCCTTAGAGAAGAGAAAGTTAAGGGAAGATTTAACAGAGATGTTCAAAATTATGAAAGATTTTGGTCGAGTAGATAGGAAGAAACTGTTTCCACTGGCAGGTGGATCAATAATCAGAGAACAAAAATTTAAAATAATTGGCAAAAAAAAGTGGAAATTAAGAACATTTCTTTTACAGAGCAAGTTCTTATGATTTGCAAAACACTACCGAAAAGGTGGTGGAAGCATATTCAATAGTAATTTTCAAAGGAGATTTGGATATATACTTGAAAAGAAAAAAAAAATTGCAGGGCTATGGGGAAAGAGTGCGATAGTGGAACTAATTGGAAAAGCTGTTTCAAAGACCTGGCACAGGCAAAATGGGCTGAATGGCTTCCTTCTATGTTGTATCATTCTATGATTCTAGTTGCAGCCAAGATCATTTCAGCTCTTAAGGGGAAAGTGGATGAATATTTGAAGCAGAGGAAGATACAGGGATATGAGAATGTATGGCAGTTTTGGAAAAGAAGCGTCCTTCCATGTATTATCTTGATCTGGGCATATATTGTCCACCTTTCCTTGTTGCTGGGTCAATATCCTAGATCCACTGCCCAGCACCATTATAAAAGCACCATCACCACAAGGACTTCAGTAATTCTCGAATCAGGTCTATCATTTCCTTCTCAGGCAACTAGCAATGGGCAAAAATGCCGGCCTTGCTATCATCACCCACAGCCTGAGAATAAATAAGGGAAAAGATACAATGGATTGAATGACTGCTTTTTCCTCTAAATTACTGTGCTTCTAACAGTGTAAGTAATGGGTTTAGTTGAGATTTATAAGGAATTATGAGCAATGATCCATTCCAAACAATATCACATTAATTATTAATCTCCATCAGCTATTTATTGACAACGTGCATCTGGTGCATTGAGCTATTTAGAAATTATAAGCAGTTTAGCCCAATTATCCATTTTGGTGATGTCCCTCACACAAGCAGTGGTCCTAATCCCATGTGTCTGTCCTTTTCCCACATCCCTTTATTCCTGTTTCTCTGGTACATTTACCAGTGTCACCCATATTGTCTGCACGCTTTCCATCTGTGCTGCAGGGATCGTGGAATATGATGCCAAGCATTCAACAAAACTGAGCATAATTCCTTACTGCCACAAGTAATCATCAACTGACTTTTATATCTAGAGCACGAGAAGGCAAAGGGATAGAAGTCATTCTTCATCTGTACAAATCCCTGGTTAGACTACACCTGGAGTATTGCTAGCAGTTCTGGGCACCACATCTCAGGAAGGATATATTGATCTTGGGAGTACAGCATACATTTATCAGAATGATACCTGGACACTAGGACTGATTTTACCAGCCCCACAACGTCAGGGGTCATGGCGGGGGGCCTGGAAAATACCGCCAGGAGAGTCCCGCCACAAGCCTTGATGCCGGAAAAGCTCTACCCATATTACCGCCGCCAGCGAGGCCTTGTTGCAGCTCCCCTGCCTCTCAGTGATGGGAATTCAATTAAAATATTATAATTTATTTAAAGTACATGAATAAAGATCTGTTTGGAGATCCAAGACGGAACTCTAGTGGAGTAGGGGGAGGAGTAAAGTTTTCAGGGCAGGGGAGGCATGGGGAAAACTCTTGCTAACAGTTGAGGGATGATGCGAAGGGGTTGAAGGTTAAAGTGAAGAAAGTTCGAGGGGATAGGTCAGAATCGAGAGTTGACGTTTTTGAGGGGGAGAGGGCAATTTATAAATTGAGTAGACATTGGGGGGGGGGGGGTGAGGTTGGAGAGGAGAAGTTTTAAATTTATTTTTTAAAGACCTGTACCTTTAAAAATTTAAGTAGCGCTGAAAGGCTTGAAGTCCTTTAAAAATGGCACCAGCGCCTGCGTGTCATCGGGGGTGGACATTCTACCTCCTCCTTGTAAATGAGCCACCGCACTAAATATCATAGCGGCGCAGATCTCGCACGTGCGCCATACCGTTTTTGAAGCTTGCCACCAAGATCGGTGATGAGCTGGAAAAAATTCAGCCCAAAGGGTTAAATTATTGAAGAGAGGTTAAACAAACCAGGGTTGTATTCCCTGGAATTTAGAAGATTAATTTGTTATTTGATTGAAATTTTCAAAATATTAAGGAGAGCAGATAGTGTAGATCGAGAGAAACTATTTCTGCTGGTTAGCTCTAGAACTAGAGGCCATGGTCTACAGATTAGAGCCAGACCTTTCAGAGTGAAATTAGAAAACTCTTCTTATTGCAAAGTATGAATGAAAGTTTGGAACTCTCTTCTGCAAAGAGCAATTGATGATAGATCAATTGTAAATTTTAAATTTGAGATTGATAGTTTTTTGTTATCCAAAGGTGTTAAGGAATATGGGACAGGGCAGGTATATGCAGTTAGGGCAGATCAGCCATGATCTCATTGAATGGCAGAACAGGCTCGAGGAGGTAAATGGCCTACTCCTGTTCCTGTGTTCTTATATTCCTAACTCTCAGCATTTCTTGTCAAATTTATTTAATGTCAATTAATTTTTATCATTGATCTACAGCGATAATTGTTACTAGTGTTCAATATGATTCAGCCTGTCAGAGAACAATTGATCCGAATCATTACACATTGTTGTAAAATGCATAAATTCAGCTTTTTATGATGTGTTTTGGAGGGAAGAATGAGACAAGGCAGTATAAGCTAAATGGTACAATTTTAAACCAATTGCCGAGACCTAGAGACCTGGGGGTGTATGGACATCAATCTTTGAAAGTGGCAGAACAAGTTGATAAGGTGCTTAAAAAAGTCGATGGGATCCTGGGCTTTCTTTATATAGGTCTAGAGTACAAAAGGAAGGAAATTATGCTAAACCTTTATCCATCACTGGTTAGGCCTCAGCTGGAGTAGTGTGTTCAATTCTGGGCATCACACTTTAGGAAGGATGTCAAGGCCTTAGAGAGGATGTAGAAGGTATTTACTAGAATGGTGCCAGGGATGACAGACTTTAGTTGCATGCACAGATTAGAGAAAATAGGATTGTTCTACTTGGAGAGAGAAAAGGTTAAAGGGACATTTAATATAGCAACATTATGAAGGGCTTTTTTAGAGTAGATAGGGAAAAATTGTTTTCACTGGAAGCTGGGCATAAATAGACCAAGATACCTCGTACATCCTCTTTGTCTTGTGGACTGGACATGGACTGGATATCCTCTACCTTGCTGGGATCTGATCTTATGCCTGCATCAGTGTAGATGGAACTGAAAAAATTGAAGTGATTCATGTTCATGGCACACTTCCTGCTATTAAATACAAGGCCTTCCTTTCTGGCAGTTTGCACGACGATGTGCAGATTCCTGTCACGCTCCTCTTTTGTGCTTCCCATCACCACGAGAACATCCGCAATACAGACACACTCTGGAACATTCTCCGTGATATGATCCATACGTTGCTGAAATAAATCCTGGCTTGATGATAAACCAAACAGTAAGCACAAAAAAAAATCTTACGAATGGAGTTCTGAAAGTCATTAACGCCTGTAAACTTTCAGTGAGATGGATCAACCAGTATCGTGCTATCTATTTAGCTTTGAAAAGAGTTTATCCCTCACAGACTTTGGATTCGGTTCTTCCAAGATAGGATTTTATGAGGACATTGTTTTAACACCGAGTTCAGCCTTCTAGGGTCCAAACATACCCTGATGTTGGCGTCTTTTTTTTAATCATTGCTGTTATGGAACTACACCGATCTGTGTGGTGCTGAATACTTCCTTGCCTTTCCATAGAATCTAACCATCGCCCCTTGATGTTCAATGGCATTACCATCACTGAATCTCCCACTATCAAAATCTTGGGGATTACCATTGACCAGAAACTGAACTGGAGCTGCCGCGTAAATACTATGGCTACAAAAGCAGGTCAGAGGCTGGGGATTCCGCAGCGAGTAACCCACCTCCTGACTCCCCAAAGCTTGTCCACCATCTATAAGGCACAAGTCAAGCGTGTGATGGAATACTCTCCACTTGCCTGGATGAGTGCGGCTCCAACAACACTCAAGAAGCTTGATACCATCCAGGACAAAGCAGCCTACTTGATCGACACCCCATCTACCACTTTAAACATTCACTCCCTCCACCACCAACGTGCAGTGGCAGCAGTGTGTACCATATATAAGATGCATTGCAGCAGCTCACCATGCCTCTTTTGACAGGAAACCCGTGACCTCTTCCATCTAGAGGGACAAGGGCAGCAGACACATGGCAACACCACCATCTGCAAGTTCCCCTTCATGTCACACACCATCCTGACTTGGAAATATATCGCCGTTCCTTCACTGTCACTGAATCAAAATCCTGGAACTCCCTTGTGGATCTACAGAAGGAATGACATCATCTCTCACATGTAGAGTAGCTACTCCTTTGAAACTTCCCACTGTAGCAAAACAATCCAAGTACATTTGTTGCAAGTCTTGGATGGATTCAATAGGATCATATGTGTTTTGGGCATCTGTCCTTGGCACACTGCTAATCTTATGGATTGACACAATTTGAAGCTCGCTGCATGCCAGTGGCCCTGCAATTGCTGCAGCGTTAGTACCAACAATGTAGAATGTTTGCTGTGACCATGAAGAGTTTCCATACCCAGTGTTCGCGCTCCCATACTGTTAAATGAGTCTTGCATTTGTAGGTTGCATCATAACTTCCCATCTTGCCAGGTGCTTGTTCTTCAGTATTTTCAGTGACAAAGTATTTGCACTTGCCTCTGTATCGACCTTGAGTTGCAATTTGTGCTGTGCAGTCTTCTCTGGATATACGATGTCAATGGTATGAATGCTTCCTGCTGAGTAATCGAGTTCATCTGGTGTGAAATTATTACGGTATGAAAGGCTTGCTCACCATCAGTGCTCTCTTTGTTACTCATGTCTGTGTCCATCTCATCTTCCGAATGTATCCCTGTCCCTCTCACAAGGTGGTGCCTGTTTCTTGTCAGATTGTGGTCTGCTGTGACTGCTGACCAGTTTTCAGGTACTAGCCCTCTTGTACAGCCTTGACCAGTGCCATTTCTTGCCACACAGCTTGCAGTTGTCCATGTAAGTGGGACAATTTCTTGGTTGGTGTACCAGTCGCACTTGCTACACATCTTTGTTCCAAGTGCTCGTATACACTGCCTACTTGCCGTAATGGCCTCAAATTTCCTGCCTTCTCTCTGGAGAATTTAAATGTCGTACCCTTTATCTTTGTCTAATTGCTCTTTCTAAAAGTTTCTATTGGGTAGATGCAGTGACCAATTCCATGATCCTTTCAAATAACTCCACTTCTGGGAAATTACAGGCTTTTCCTTTCTCACAGCATCGGCTCACAAACTGATCGATGGTCTCCTTCGATTGCTGCCTATACACCATTAATTCAAGACGATGAATTTGAAAATTAATCTTGACCTTCAGCTGATCCTCAAGTGTAGTCCAGAGTCTTGCTGGGTCCTTTTGGTTGGCTTCAGATAATCCCCAGATGTTAATACGATGCAGCCCCTCATTGCCAATCACGATTTTTATTTTGATCGCTTGCTTGTCCAGTTCTGAGACAGCAAGATCCAAAAAATACAACTCCATGTGTTGCTTAAAGAGTTGAAATTCGTGGAGATCTTGGGCTGTCCTATTTATTGATGGGTATTTGGTAGCCATAGTGCAAAATTACTGGTCTGCAAGAATCCTTAGCTGGAGCTTTCACCTTTAAATGACGCCCTCTTTTTTTCTGAGGCTGTTTTTGAAAAGAAAAACAAAATCAGGTCTTCAGCGTGCACAGTGTCAGTCTTCAATCACATCCTGTGGTTAGTTCCTGCGATCGGGAGATTCTGCCCGCAAAGCGGTTATGGCGGGAAAAAAACGCCACACAATGGCAGTGCCACTTGCTGCCCCGATGTGAACCAACTTTACTTGCCTTTCCTGAGCCTGATTCCATCCAACTCTTTCTTTTTCTTACCAATAACCGTTGAAGTAACAACCCCCCTTCATATACTCACTCACTCTTGAGCACCAAATTCAGCGGATAGTCATCGAACCTGACAGTGTCGTGCTGTCGCTGTTACCTCCGATGAACATCAATGGGAGAAATCACTGTCACTAATGAATGCCGCTGCTGAGCATCTCTGTTGCACTGCTACTTCGATACATTCTGCTATCTCCGCGCTGTGGTCTTGAACTATAACGACGCTACCAGATATGAATGAGTTGTCCAGAGCTCGAAAAGCTTCAGAAACTATGAGCGACCACCATATTGTGCTATTGCTTTATTCAGCAATAAGGTAGCAAACAGTCTTGAGTTGAAAGGTAATTGAATTGTGGGTTCTTTGTTATCAAGGAACAGCTTACAAAAGAGCACCATAATACACATATGACTAGATGACTAAATAAAACTTCAACTGAGCTGTCACGTGTTGGTTGACGTCACTTCCTGCGGTGATGTGTGACTTATTCAGACTGTTAAAGTGATATCACAACAGATAGCTCTTTCAAAGAGCCAGCAGAGGCACAATGAGCCAAATGTGTTGTAAGAGTCTATGATTCTATGTGGTTCTATTCAATGAGGTCTCCAAGTGCAAATGAGTAGCTATGGCAGCTTGAGTTATACTTGTATGGAGTTAAACCATTGTATAAATGCCAGGATTCAACTGTGTGCTAGTGACATTTCAGAAAGGCTCCAAGCTTCTGTGTCAATGTCAGTTGCAAAACCAGAAAGAATCTCATAGATGGGAACCAAATTGTCCCAGCCATCCTGGTTAGAGGGGAAGGGGGAGGTTGAAGGTATTTGGGAGAAGATGACTCCACTGGCACTTGGTCAAATCAGAGAAGCGAACACTCCCCACATGGGTGACTTATGGACAGTTTAATCGTATATAGTTTGTTGTTATATATTAATTTGTTCTGACGTCTGTTTCCATGTATCACCTTGCAAATTATTGAATGTTTAACCACTGAACAACATCATTTCTCTTTAATTTCAATTATTAAACATAAAAGCCTTTGATGAATACCAGGTATAATGTTGATATTAACACAGTTAGTGGCTAGGCTTGAGATGAACTGGGGTCAAAAGAGGACTGAATGAAGTAGAACAACAGTGCTTCTATTTTGGGAAAACTTTGCTCATCAGTGCTTGGAGTAGATTGTGGTGCAAAAAGACAGAGAGAGGTTGGAGAGAGAAAGAGATAGAGAATGAAAAGAGAGAGATAGAGAGAACAGAAAGGAAAGAGATAAAAGATAGATAGAGAAGGCTGAGAAAGAAAGAGAACAATGACAAAGAGAATGAAAGATTGAAAGAGACTGCCAGAGAGAAAAAGAGCAAAGAATGAACAGAGAATAGAATAGAGATTCAAAAAGAGTGAGGAAGAGTAGAGATGTAGTGAGGAGAAGAAAGAAAGAGGAAGAAGAAGAAAGATTAATTGAAAAGAAAAAGGAGTGGGCATAAAAAGAGAAAAGGAACGAGAGGGAGAGAGACAGAAAAAGCTAAGAGAAAAGGAAAAAGACCCAGAGATAGGGAGAGGGGAAGAAGGAAACAGAGAAGTGGAGAGAAAGAAGAAAGAGAAAATAAACATAGGCCTAAAGTTCCTTGGGAGCAAGAACCCTGGGAAAAATGGTGGACTGATCTGGATGGGCACCATAAAGGGGAGAGGTAGAAGTGCTGGGAGTGAAGGGGAGACAGCTTAAAGTGGCAGTGACGATCTTTCAGTGAGGATATGAAATATTGGAAGGCTTTAAGATTAAAACCAGAAGTAACAGGATGAATGCTGACCTGTTTCCAGCTTCCCCTCACTGCGGCTAATGATCATTTAAACACCATGGGGAATCGCGACTTGTGGGTGGGTTGAGGAACTGACAGTAGCAGAGTGGTTAGGGGCAAAAATGGATTTGGGGTCTCAACAACATCATAGAATCTTAGGGATAGATCTTGACTTTGTGTGATAGTGTACAATGAATGGTAGTGAGTCAGGCAGAGATATAAATCAGGCTGCCAATTCACCATCGTCCATTTTACACTATTGCACAAAGTTAAGATCTACCTCCTAGAATCTTACAGAACAGAAAATGTCTATTCAGCCCATCATGTCTCTTCCAGCTCTTTGAATGAGCTATCCAATTAGTCCCACTCCCCCGCTCTATGGGGAAGAGCAAAACTCGAAGCCATCAATCAAATAGAGAATTCAAAAGAAAATTGTTTGCACGAGGTGTGTGAGGATAGAGAAATTACTATCACAGGGAGTAATTGAGGGCGAATAGTATAGATGCATTAAAGTAGAGGCTAGATAAGCAGATGAGGAAGAAGGAAATAGAGAGTAATGCTGAAAGAGTTAGATGAAGAAAGATAAGAGGGGACTCAAGTGGATGTAGACGGTGGCGAGGACAGGTTGTGCCGAATGGCCTCCTTCAGTGCCGTATATTCTGTGTAACTTATGCAACCAGAGTTGTCAACCTTGGGGATAACTGGTGTGGGAAATGGGGACATATGGATGTGAAAAATGATAAGGTAGCAAGTCAATGGCCCAGAAATCGGAGTGCTAAGCTTCCAATTTGGTGAGCAGGAAGCTCCTGCACTTTTCTGGCTTTTTGTCATCATTCACCATATTGGGCCAGGTAGATACATTGGGCTAGATTTTATGGGTCCCTCCAAGATGAGATTGGAGGTAGGGGGGTATCCATAGAAACACGATGGGAGATGGGGGCAGAGGTCCTGCCACTGCTGTTATGAAAGTGCTTCTATTTTTTGATATTTTTTTGAGGACTGGTGTTTGAAGATTGTCGAGATGGATTCCTTTGAAGGACTGAAGAGATTCCATGGGTGTG
This sequence comes from Heterodontus francisci, assembly GCF_036365525.1. Classification (NCBI taxonomy): domain Eukaryota; kingdom Metazoa; phylum Chordata; class Chondrichthyes; order Heterodontiformes; family Heterodontidae; genus Heterodontus; species Heterodontus francisci. The sequence goes on from NC_090382.1 coordinate 27,394,467, forward strand.
TTTTTATTTAAAGGGTTGCTGAAAGGACACTTCAGATTTTTTTAAAAACAATTACTGGAAGAGTCAAGAGGTGCTAAATAAACATCAGAAGCCTTGCTGGCTAATGGACATGCTTACAGAGAAGCCACACGTCTTGGTTTATAGTTGTCAGGAGATTTTGACTTTCTGGTTGGGGCGTGGACTGTTTTGAATGACAGTTGGGGGTAAGCCTGTTAAGAGAGAAGCACCCAGCTCATCTTTTTCCACCTCTTTGAGAAACCTGAGAATCAAGTGCAAGAAATAGAGAAACTGAAGCAGCATTTCAGCTTCCCTGAGAAGCTTCTGTAAGACTTCCTCTCAATATCTCCTGAACGAACTGCTACTGAAAAGATCCCAGTGACCCATCTACATGTACTCGGATGCCAGACTATATGCCATCTGGAACATAACATATCCTTTTTCTTCAAGAATTGACAAGCAATTGGCCAAAGTATTTTTTTTTTGTCTCTTTGTAAAAAGATCTCTGCAGAGAAAAGCATCTTTATTTTTCCTTTAACATGTGTGTGTACGTGTGTTGGGTATTTAGAAGGGAATATATATATTTATTTCAAACTGTGTGTTAAAGCTTTGCAGCTTTATTGACTAAGTCTTGTTTTATAATAAATTAATACTTTTGCTGTTTATCCTGGTTGGTGGATTTTTTTCTGAAACTAAAATAGATAAAGTATATTATTGGCTGTATCAATAACTATCTATTGTGACCGTAGAGAGGTGGGACTAGAGAAAGGCAGTGCACTCCTCCCATTTCAGTTGTAACACCATCCCATCGCCAAGTGAATTTGCCAACGACGGCCTTCCCTCCCAGAGGCCAACTGAGGCCCTTAAATGAGCTATTAATGACCACTTAAGTGCTTCTTCCCCCCACTGCTGGGATCTAACCAGTGGCAGGCAGGGGTAGGGGATGCTGGCCTTCGCCAAATGAAGAGGGAACTTTGTAATATGAGGCACCCTCCCTGTGGGTTTGATGGGGAGGAGGGCTTCCTCCATGGGAAATCTGGGCCCATGGACTACTCCTGCCTGCAAAACCTCCACCTCCCTGGACACCCCCCTCCCCCTGCACTTTATGCCCACGTTTCTCGTTGGGGCCTTCCGGACTGGCCCTGGTGACCCCGCTTCACTTAACTGAGGTCCAGAGTACCCGCACTAAACCAGGGTCCAAGGCCTCTACAGTACAGGCAGTGGCCACTGCTCCCAGTGGATCCACCAATATTGTTGAGCTTCAGGCCCTCTGATTGGCTAGCATCTCTTGGAGGAAGGCTCCCTGTTGTTAAAGAGACGAGGATTCCGGCGCTGGACACTTAGGTTCCGGAACAATGGAGTGTCATGTCGGGTTGGAGGCGGGGGTGGGGGGGGGGGGGTGGGGGGTGCAGAAAAGGCCGAGGAGGGATTCACCCTGCATTTTCAGCCCGGCACTGGGAGTGCCACCAGTTCCACAATATCCATCCCTAAGGCTTCAGCAGCATGGGTCAGGATCAATCAAAGATGGCGCAAATTTATTTAAATAAATCAATCATTCTTGATTTGCAAAGGCCTCAGCACTTCACTTGCCACGCGCTGAACTCACACAGCAGAAGGCGGTGCTAACTGATAGGGCTACTGATTGCGCTTCTCCCAATCATTGCCACGTCCCACTTGCCCAGGCCTGATCCTTCCCACCCACATTCAGTGGTCCCTCTGCCTTCCACCCCAGTCGCTCACTTGAGTACACTCCTAGTGTTGCAGGGCCCAATCGACAATGGCACTTTGTCAAATCTGCTACCTCCTACACTTCACAGCTTATCCATTCATACAATTGAGGCCTGAGGCCCAATGTTGAGGGCTTCTCAGGCCTCATCACTTAGGCACAGTGATTTCCTCCATCCTAAACTTGCCAAAAATGGACATGTCCAAATTTCTAGGACCAATGTACTTATAATGATGTACTTACATTAATGATTTAGACATGAACATAGGAGGTGTGATAAGTAAGTCTGCAGATGACAGGAAAATTGATGGTGTCATAAATAGTGAGGAGGAAAGCCTCAGATTACAGGGTGATATAAATGGGCTGGTAAGATGGGCAGAGCAGTGGCAAATGGAATTTAATCCTGAGAAGTGTGAGGTGATGCATTTTGGGAGGACTAACAAGGCAAGGGAATATACAATGGATGGTAGGACCCTAGGAAATACTGAAGGTCAGAGGGACCTTGGTGTACTTGTCCATCTCACTGAAGGCAGCAGCGCAGGTAGATAAGGTGGTTAGGATGGCATATGGGATACTTGCCTTTATCAGCCGAGAAATAGAATATAAGAGCAGGGAGGTTATGATGGAGCTGTATAAAACGCAAGTTAGGCCACAGCTGGAGTGCTGTGCACAGTTCTGGGCACCACACTATAGGAAGGATGTGATTGCACTGGAGAGGGTGCAGAGGAGATTCACCAGGATGTTGCCTGGGCTGCAGCATTTCAGCAATGAAGAGAGACTGAAAAGGCTGGGGTTGTTTTCCTGAGAGCAGAGAAGGCTGAGGGGGGACATGACTGAGATATACAAAATTATGAGGGGCATTGATAGGTTAGATAGGAAGAAACTTTTCCCCTTAGTGGAGGGGTCAATAACCAGTGGGCATAGATTTAAGTTAAGGGGAAGGAGGTTTAAAGGGGATTTGAGGAAAAATATTTTCACCCAGAGGGTGGTTGGAATCTGGAACGCACTACCTGAAGAGGTGCTAGAGGCAGGAACTCTCACAGCATTTAAGAAGTATTTAAATGAGCACTTGAAACACCATAGCATACAAGGCTACAGGCCAAGTGCTGGAAAAAATTGGATTAGAATAGTTAGGTGCTTGATGGCCGGCACGGACACAATGGGCCGAACAGCCTGTTTCTGTGCTGTATAACTCTGTGACTTTATGACTCTATAAGTGTTGTCATACCAAAAAGGCAAGGTACATTCTAGGCCTATTATAAGCTTAAGGTCTATTGGCCCAGCAAGTGAGTCTTAGTTTGGTTTTCACACTTCTCTTCTTGTGAAGTGATCGCACGTTGAAATCAGGGTAGTTAGAATTGCTGAGTCCTAATTATGAGTGCAAGTGAATGTTGGCTGAGCTCCAGGTGTTTAGTCAGCTTGGGCTCAGCTTCCTTCATTGTCAACAATAAAATTCTAACCCCGGTCTCAGCTCAGTAGAGCCGGCCCAATTTCGTAATTGTGCTGACCTCTGTTAAATGAATCAAAATGAAGAGGAAGCTCGTGGTAGGTATTTGTATTCTGTTGGAACCTGGTGCCCATGAGGAAGAACCCTGCTCATATGTGTATCCTGGCCTGCTTAAATGCCCCCATTAATGTTTAATGTGTTGACTCTTGTCCATGGCAAAATGGCTGCGAGCAGATTCACATCAGGCCTGACAAGCCTCATCAGTCACTGCTGGCACTGTGTCAACCTCTTAAATAACACAGTGAGTTAAATTAACATATAGTGCACAATTCCTTTCTAATACCACTTTGAGATGTCATGCTGGAGAGTCCATTGCTGGAGTCAAAATCATTGATCAAAGAGATGCAGTTAATCTTTCTCCTTTACCTCAGTTCTTCAAATAAAACTGCTGGACACAGCAGGATGAGTTTCCTCTCTCTCATTTCCTGTTTGGGCACTGGGAGCTCCTGAATATGAAATATCAGTGATGTATAAATGTCATAATAAAACATTCCTCATAATTGTCCTCCTTTTACAGCAGTTTGAGAGTACCCAATCAAAAGTATGTGCTTTGAGTCACTAGGCTGCATTTTCTGGTTATAAGGTCCCTGAAACTCTATGGAGATTGCCCCAATCATCTGCTGTAATTTCAATGAGAAATTGACCCAACCCATCCCTAGTCTGATCTCTGGTCCACCGATTCATAAAGTTGATGTTTGGTTTGCAAGAGTATGCGAGCACATTGCAGACAAGAAAGAAAAATGGGATAAAGCCAAGCTATTCTCAATAGGAAGATTTCCCAAATGTTAGGATGGTCATTTATTTACACATCCAGCTTCCTATGGGAATAGGAGCATCTGCAACAATTAATCATCTGCCAAGGTGAGGCTTGGTCGATCCTATCTACAGATGTGGGTGTGTGGGTGCTATTGGCTGGGCATGCACAACCTCTATTGGACAGTACGAGAGAAGGGAATAGTTCCATATTAAATAGGAGTGGAATGAGAAGGGCGATGAGGAATGCAACAACAGGATTACAATGCATGTATGTAATCACACAAAGTGTGGTGAATAAGATTGGTGAGCTACAAGCACAAATAACCAAGTGGGAATATGGAATAGTGGCAATAACGGAAACATGGCTGAAAAATGGTGAGGATTGGATACTTAATATACAAGGATATAAAGTGTTTAGAAAAGATAGAGAAGGAAAAAGGTAGGTGGGGTGGCAGTACTGATTAGCAAAGACATTGTAGTGTTGAAAAGAAGGATGTCCTAGCAGGGGCAAAGACAGAATCCATTTGGTTAGAATTAAGAAGCAAAAAGTGTATGATCAAGTTACTAGGTGTATTCTATAGGCCTCCAAATAATCAGAGAGAGAGAGAGAAAGGAACTAATCTGCAGAGAAATCACAGAGATGTGCAAGAACTATAGTGTGGCGATAGCGGGGGGCTTAATTTACCCAAATGTTGATTGGGATAATGTTACATTAAAGGTTAAAGAAAGGGAGGAATTTCTAAAATGTGTTCAGGAGGACTTTCTTGATCAATATGTTCTCAGCCCAACTAGAAAGGAGGCATTGCTGGATCTGGTGCTGGGGAATGGGGTGGGCCAAGTGGATCAAGTGTCTGTGGGGAAGCACTTGAGTAAGAATAATATTCATATCATAAGGTTTAGATTAGTAATGCAGAAAAGCAAGGAATGATATAAGGTAGAACGTCTGGATTGAAAAAGGACAATTTCAATGCGATGAGAAGGGATCTAGCCAGAGTAAAATGAAAACCAAATCCTGACAGAAAATCTGGAATGGAAGAATGGGTTATCTTTAAGGAAGACATGCTTCAGATAGAGGCTGGATACATTACAACAAGGACAAAAGGTAGGGGAATCAAAAACAGAGCTCCTTGGATGACGAGGGAGATAGAGATTATGATGAAACAAAAAAAAGGGTGTATGTTGCATGCCAAGTGCAATCTTGAAGTGAGAACCTAATTACAAAATTCTGGGAGATTTCTTGCATCTTTCTCAGTGAAGACAGAAAAAGTAATCATTTAGCTTCTCTGCCAGTTCTCTATTCCCCATTATATATTCTCCTGACTCTGCTTATTCTCTTTCTTTGGCCTCCTTGTCTCGAGAGACAATAGGTAAGTGCCTAGAGGTGGTCAGTGGTTTGCGAAGCAGCGCCTGGAGTGGCTAAAAAGGTAAATTCTAGAGTGACAGACTCTTCCACAGGTGCTGCAGATAAAATTGGTTGTCGGGGCTGTTGCACAGTTGGCTCTCTCCGTGCACTTCTGCCTTTCTTCCTGCCAACTGCGAAGTCACTTCGACGCGCCACTCTTTAGCCCCGCCTTTATGGCCAGCTCTGGTGATCACTGGCAACTGACTCCCACGACTTGTGATCAATGTCACAGGACTTCATGTCATGTTTGCAGATGTCTTTAAAGCAGAGACATGGACGGCCTGATCAATATGTTCTGATACCAGTGACGAGCTCGCTGTACAATGTGTCCTTGGGGATCCTGCCATCTACCATGCGGCTCACATAGCCAAGCCATCTCAAGCACCGCTGGCACAGTAGGGTGTATATGCTGGGGATGTTGGCTACCTCAAGGACTTCTGCGTTGGAGATCCGGTCCTGCCACCTGATGCCAAGGATTCTCCGGAGGCAGCGTAGATGGAATGAGTTGAAACGTCGCTCTTGGCTGATGTACATTGTCCAGGCCTCACTGCCGTAGAGCAAGGTACTGAGGACACAGGCTTGATGCACTTGGACTTTTGTGTTCCGTATCAGTGCGCCATTTTCCCACACTCTCTTGGCCAGTCTGGACATAGCAGTGGAAGCCTTTCCCATGCGCTTGTTGATTTCTGCATCGAGAGACAGGTTACTGGTGATATTTGAGCCTAGGTAGGTGAACTCTTAAACCACTTCCAGAGCGTGGTCACCAATATTGATGGATGGAGCATTTCTGACGTCCTGTCCCATGGTGTTCATTTTCTTGAGGCTGATGGTTAGGCCAAATTCGTTGCAGGCAGCCGCAAACCTGTCGATGAGTCTCTGCAGACACTCTTCTGTGTGGGATGTTAATGCAGCATCGTCAGCAAAGAGGAGTTCCCTGATGAGGACCTTCCGTACTTTGGTCTTCGCTCGAAGACATGCAAGGTTGAACAACCTGCCACCTGATCTTGTGTGGAGGAAAATTCCTTCTTCTGAAGACTTGAACGCATGTGAGAGCAGCAGGGAGAAGAAGATCTAAAAAGTGTAGGTGTGAGAACACAGCCCTGTTTCACGCCACTCAGGATAGGAAAGGGGTCTGATGAGGTGCCGCTATGCTGATTTGTGCCTTTCGTATTGTCATGGAATGAGGTGATGATACTTAGTAGCTTTGGTGGACATCCGATCTTTGCTAGTAGTCTGAAGAGACCACTTCTGCTGACAAGGTCAAAGGCTTTGGTGAGATATATGAAAGAAATGTAGTGGGGCATCTGTTGTTTGCGGAATTTCTCCTGTAGCTGGCGAAGGGAGAACAGCATGTCAATGGTGGACCTCTCTGCTCGAAAGCCACACTGTGCCTCAGGGTAGATATGCTCAGTCAGCTTCTGGAGTCTGTTTAAAACGACTCGAGCGAAGACTTTCCCCACTATGCTGAGCAGGGGGATTCCACGGTAGTTGTTGCAGTCACCGCGGTCACCCATGTTCTTATAGAGGGTGATGATATTGGCATCGCAGATGTCCTGTGGTACAGCTCCCTCATCCCAGCACAGGCAAAGCAGTTCATGGAGTGCTGAGAGTATAGCAGGCTTGGCACTCTTGATTATTGCAGGGGTAATGCCGTCCTTTCCAGGGGCTTTTCCACTGGCTAGAGAATCAATGGCATCACTGAGTTCTGATTTTGTTGGCTGTTCGTCCAGCTCATCCATGACTGGCAGAGACTGGGCTGCATTGAGGGCGGTATCAGTGACAACATTTTCCCTGGAGTACAGTTCTAGGTAGTGCTCCACCCAGCGGGCCATTTGCTTGCATTGGTCAGTGATAGTTTCCCCTGATTTAGACTTGAGGGGGGCGATCTTCTTCATGGTTGGTCCAAAAACTCTTTTAATGCCACCATACATTCCTCTGATGTTTCCGGTGTCGGAGGCCAGCTGAATAAGACTGCATAGGTGTTGCCAGTAGTCACTTGCACAGCACCTGGCTGTGATTTGTGCAGCGCTTCTGGCGGCTTTAAGTGCTACGGATGTTAACTCGCTAGGGGCTTTCTTGTAGTTCAACAGTGCAGTGCACTTCGTGGCTCTGACAAGTTCCAGCTCTTCAAAGTGAGATTGAACCCAGTCTGCATTCTGCTTCTCACGTTTGCCAAAGGTGGTCATTGCTGAGTCATTGATGGTGTCTCTGATGTGGGCCCACTTGGTCTCTGCATCCCCTGCAGGAGTGTTTTGAAGGGCTTTTCCAAGTGAATTTAGAAACTTATGTAACAGCTGTGGATAACAGCTGAGGGTGGAGGGGGTGTGAGGGGGGGAGGGGAGGGGGGAAGGGGTGTGGCGGGGAGAAGGGGGTGCGGACGGAAGGGGGGAAAGAGGAAGGGGCTGCGAGGGGAAAGGTGGTGCGAGGTGGGGAGGGGGTGGGGGGCCAGTGCTATGGGCCAGCCGCGATGTGGAGCTTCTTCCCCCGGGATCCGAACAAGGATTTTCCGTACGAGACCAGTGGGGGAGAGGGGGGTGCGAGGCCTCGCTGGGCCTTTGGCATGCATTCATCGTCGCCCCAGTCCAGGCACTGCGGCTCCGGCTCCGGCTCTGGATCGGGCTCCATAGACCTGTATCTGCCTGTAATGAACCCACATTTGTCTTAGTCTAACATTTCCTTTTTACATACCTATAAAAGATTTTGCAGTCTGTTTTTATATTATTTGCTATCTTACATTCATATTCTCTTCTCCCTTTCTTTACCAGTTTCTTCGTCCTCCTTTGCTGTGTTCTAAAATCTTCCCAATCCTCAGGTTTACTACTATTTCTGGCAACTTTATAGGCTTTTTCTTTTAATCTTATACATGCCCCTGCTAGGACATCCCTCTTTTCAACACTACAATGTTTTTGCCAATCAGTACTGCCACCCCACCTACCTTTTTTCCTTCTTTATCTTTTCTAAACACTTTATATCCTTGTATATTAAGTATCCAATCCTCACCATTTTTCAGCCATGTTTCCATTATTGCCACTATTCCATATTCCCACTCGGTTATTTGTGCTTGTAACTCACCAACTTTATTCACCACACTTTGTGTGTTTACATACATGCATAATTACAAAAGGTTAATTACAATAAGAGGGGAGGTGAGAGGGGAGGTGAAGAGGAAAATTAGACTGGCAAAGAGTGGATATGAGAATAGAATGGCAGTCAACATTAAAGAGAACAGTAATCGTGGGTGACGTCAATCTGCATATAGACTGGGTAAACGTAATGAGCACTAATGCTGTGGAGGACGAGTTTTTGGAGTGTGTTAGGGATGGTTTTCGAGAGCAGTATGTTGAGGAACTGACTAGAGAACAAGCTATTTTAGATGTAATATTATGTAATGAGAAAGGGCTAATTGATAATCTTGTTGTAAAAGAACCTTTAGGGATGAGTGACCATAATATGATAGAATTTTACATTATGTTTGAATGTGAGGTAGTGCAATCTGGCCAGGCTGTTGAATTTGAACAAAGGAAATGATGAAGGTATGAGGGACAAATTGGCTGAGGTGGATTGGGAAAATACATGAAAAGGTATGACTGTACAGAGGCAATGGATTGTCTTTAAATAAATATTACATAGTTTACAGCAACTAGACATTCCTTCAAGGCACAACAACCCCAAAAGTAAAGGCAGTCAACCATGGATAACAAAGGAAGTTAAGGATTGTATAAGATTAAAAGAAAAGGCATATAAAGTTGCAACAAATAGTAGTAAACCTGAGGATTGGGAGGATTTTAGAATACAGCAAAGGAGAATGAAGAAACTGATAAAGAATGGGAGAATAGAATATGAATGTAAGCAAGCAAATAATATAAAAACAGACTGTAAAAGCTTCGATAAGTATGTAAAAAGGAAATGTTATACTAAGACAAATGTAGGTCCATTACAGGCAGAGTCAAGAGAATATATAATGGGGAATAGAGAAATGGCAGAACCTAAATGATTACTTTTTCTGTCTTCAATGAGGAAGGTGCAAGAAATCTCCCAGAATTAGAGATCCAAGGGATTAGGGAGAATGAGGAATTGAAGGAAATTAGTATTAACAAGAAGGTTGTATTGGAGAAATTAATTGGGCTGAAGGTTGATAAGGCCCCCAGGACCTGATATTTTACATACCAGAGTTGTGAACGAGGTAGTGGATGCATTGGTGATCATCTTCCAAAATTCTATCGATTCTCTAGCAGTTCCTGCAGATTGGAAGGTTGCAAATGTCACCCCACCATTTAAGAAGGGAGGGAGAGAGAAAACAGGGAATTACAGACCTTTTAGCCTTACATCAGTTGTTGGGTAAATGCTAGAATCTATTCTAAAGGATGTGATAATCTGTTACGACAAGGTGAAAAAGAGGTCTAGGGGTTCCCTTTCAACCTTCACCTGGTCTTACTGTAACAGGGTTTTATTTTTCAACACACTGTGTTTTGAGCTCCCTCGTGGTGAATACTTGTTTACCGCTTTCCAATTATACGGCAAAGAAATGAGCACAAACAGGCTTTAAGAACAGGTTTAAAGAAGAAAAGTGAAATTTATTAAAACTTAAACTTAAGCTCTAATTCAGTTAACGTCTACAGATACATGCCACGCCCCATGCTAGCATGCATACGCGATACACACATGCAAATACAGACAGAAAATAGCAGAAGAAAAATAAAGTGGAGAGGTTTGAGGCAATATCTGAAGAGTTTCTTGTTACTGTGCTTTTGAGCTCACTGTAGAGTCCTTTTGTAGGTAGTTCTTGCTTGTAGGTAATTCTTGCTTTTAGTTGGGGCCCAGTATTCTTCTTAAACCTTGTTCACTGTAGGAGACTTTTCTATCTTGGGGGTTCCTGTGTCTTCAATGGATTCCAAAACTGGTGAGAATGAGATGAGAGCAGACAGGACAGAGGTGTTCTCAATCCAGGAGACAGGAGCTTTCCGGATTCAAATTCTCTGTGGCCAATTTAAAACTCTCAGCTCAAAATTCTGCAACAGCCAGTTATCTAGGTGACTAAACTGGTCTGACCACATCCGCTCTGTGTATTGGGGAGCAGGGGCTGGTTCCTTTGTTCCAACGCTGGCTGCTAGTATGCAAAAATATCTTTCTGGCTAGGGGCCTGGCAATTCCTTGTTATAGGCACGCTTTTCTTCCCAGCACGATTTGAAGATAAATGTCCATGTGGTGAAATTAATGTGCCTCATTCTTGGCAGGTGGGGGCCTGCATGACATAAATGGAAACTTGGATAAGAATGATCTGATTGGGCAGAGTCAACATGGATTTATGAATGGGAAATTATGTTTGATGAATCTGTTGGAGTTTGTTGAAGAAGTTACTAACAGAATTGATAAAGGGGAGTCGATAAACATGGTATACTTGGATTTTCAAAAGGCCTTTCGTAAAGTCCCCACAGGAGGTTGGTTAGCAAAACTAAAGCAAGTGGGATAGGAGGTAATATACTGGCATGGATTAAGGATTGGTTAACAGGCAGAAAACAGACAGAAGGAATAAATGGGTCTTTCGTGCGTTGGCAGGCTGCGACTAGTGGGTTACTGCAGGGATCAGTGCTTGGGCCCCAGCTGATCACAATATATATCAGTGATTTGGATGTGGGGACCAAATGTAATATTTCCAAGTTCGCGGCTGACATAAAACTAGGTGGAAATGTGTTTTGTGAGGAAGATGTAAAGCAACTTCAAGGGGATTTGGGAAGACTTAGTGAGTTGGAAAGAATGTGGCAAATGGAATATAATGTGGAAAAATGTGAGGTTACCACTTTGGTAGGAGGAATAGATGTCCAGAGTATTTCTTATCTGGTAAGAGATTAGAAAGTGTAGATGTCCAAAGGGACATGGGTGTCCTTGTCAATAAGTCACTGAAAGCTAACATGCAGATGCAGCAAGCAATTGAGAAGGCTAATGGTATGTTAGCCTTTATCGCAAGAGGATTTGAGTACAGGAGTAGTGAAGCTTTGCTTCAATTGTATAAAACCTTGGTTAGACCACACCTGGAGTACTGTGTGCAGTTTTGGTCCACTTACCCTAGGAAGGATATTATTGCCATAGAGGGAGTGCAACAAAGGTTCACCTGACTTGTTCCCGGGATGGCGGGACTGTCCTATGAAGACAGATTGGGGAAACTGGGCCTGTATTCTCGAGCGTTTCGAAGAATGAGAGGTGATCTCATTGAAACCTACAAAATACTTAAAGGGATAGACAGGGTACAAATATATGAATTAGGAGCAGGAGTAGGCCATTAACCCCACAAACCTGGTAGATGCAGGGTTGGGGAGTCTAAAACCAGGGGACACAATTTCAAAATAAGGGAGAAGCCACCTAGAAAAGAGATGAGGAGAAATTTCTTTACTCAGAGTGTTGTGAATCTTTGGAATTCTCTACCCCAGAGGGCTGTGGAAGCTCAGTCATTGAGTATGTTTAAAGCAGAGATTGACAGATTCCTAAATAAATTGATGTAAGGGGATATGAGGATATTGTGGGAAAAAGGCACTGAAGTGGATGATCAGCCATGATCGTTTTGAATGGCAGAGCAGACTCGATGGGCTGAATGGCCTACTCCTGCTCTGATGTTTCTATGTTCCTATGAGCCCAAAAATCTTTTACCGGCATGTAAATAGTAAGTGGATGGTAGAGGTGGAGTAGCAACTATTAGGGACAAAGAGGGTAATATATATTTAGAGATAGAGGGCAAGTCTCGAATATGTAATGAGTACTTTGTATTGGTGTTTAAGAAGGAAGAGGAATCTGACAAAATATCAGTAGAAGCAGAGAGAGAGTGGAGGCAATGGATTAGGTAAAAATTGAAAGGGAGGAAGTACTGGAAGGCTGGCTGTGCTTCCGGTAGATAAGTCACCTGGTCTGGATGCTTGCTAAAGGAAGTGGAATGGAGGTAGCGGAAGGACTTTCCATAATCTTCCAATCTTCCCTGGATATGGGGATCTGCCAGAGGATTGGATAGTGACAAATGTGACACTCTTATTCATTCAAGAAAGGGTGTAAGGACAGTCCTAGCAACTACAGGCCGGTTAGTTTAACATCAATAGTGGGTAAGGTTTTAGAAATAATAATCAGGGAAAACATCAACAAGCACTTGGCGAGGTTTGAGTTAATTAAGGATAGCTCACACGGATTTGTAAAAGGCAGATCATGTCATGCTTGACTAATCTAATTGAATCTTTTCATTAAGTAACAGAGAAGCTGAATGAAGGTAGATGTTATCTATATGGATTTTAAGTAAGTGTTTGATAAAGTACCACATAAAAAGCTGGTAAACAAAATTGAGGCTCATGGAATAGGAGGGTTAGTGTTCAATTGGATAAAAGAAATTGGCTTAAGGACAGAAAACGGCAAGTCGTGGTAAATGGTTATTTTTCAGACTGGTGGATGGTGGACAGTGGAGTTCCCCAAGGGTCAGTGCTAGGACCACTGCTTTTTCTGCTATATATAAATGTTTTGGATTTTGGAATACAGGGAAGAATTTCAAAATTTGCTGATGATACCATCTTGGAGGAGTGGCAAACAGTGAAGATGATATGAACTGCCAGCAACAGGCTAGCAGAATGGGCAGACAAGTGTCTTACACGTCCAAGGATCAGGAAAAGGCATTGGGTTGTCCATGCCCCCTAATTAATATGCAATTGACAATCAGACCTGTTCTAAGTTGGCGATTTCTTGCAATGCTCCCTGCGCACCATAAATCGCACATGATGCAAAGCAGGTGAAGGTCTGAGTGTTCCAATAGGGATCATGCAAATCAGATGATCTTGTTTGAAATCAGTCTATTTATGGTGCACAGGGGTAGCTTGAAACTGCCCGCATTGACCCGAAGGCCTGTCACTGGTACGGTAGCAGGTAATCTTCTGAGGTTGGGAACTGAAACATATTGATCGGCAAGTAGAAGATAGGTGGTGTTAGGCTGCATGTTACACATGACCTAGGAATGGTCTCCATATTATAAAAAGGTTATAGAGACACTGGAGAAAGTGCACAATGTTTTACAAGGATGTTGCTATGGAAAGATTGAATAGGCTGGGGCTCTTTTCTCTAGAAAACCGGAAGGCTGAGGGGTGACCTGATCTTTAAGTTTATGAAAAAGTTTTATATGGTAGCCATAGAGTAGATGTTTACACATGGGGGAGTCCAAAACTAGGGGACATAAAAATAAGATAATAAATCACTAATAAATCCAACATGGGGTTGGGGTGAATAGCATATATGTATTTAAGTGGAAGATAGATAAGTACATAAGGGAGAAATGAATGGAAGGATGTGCAGATTGGATGAGATAAAACAGTGTGGGAGGAGGCTTGTGTGGAGCAGAGATCAGTTGAGCCGAACGATTTCTTGCGGTGCCGTAAAATTTAATCGAATTTTAGGAATGCTTTCAGCTGACAGTGGGTGTCCAAATTATAAAGTGTTCCATTCCCCAGCACTGAATACGCGCAAAAAGGCAGAGTCAATAAATACATTTCTTTTTTCCATGCCTGGGAAATGAACTACCATTGAATGACTGGGTAAGCGACCGTGAGATGACAAATCACTAATTAACTGGCTTCATTTAGTTGCATCCAAAACAATTATCTACATGCCCGGAATGCATCTCCTTTACAAATTTCCACCATCCTGCGCCAAAAATGACAATGTAATGACTTCTACAAAGAGACTGTTAAAATTTGCCTATATACAGACAGCTATCTGCATGTTTTATGAGTGTCTTTTCATAGGTACAGGCAATCATTACCTCTACAAGAAGGCCTTTTTAGGAAACAGTGTTCCTGGCACAGAGCCTTACTCTCCTGCAGCTCCATTAAGGAGCTTAGAGACACTGTTGCTATGAGGTTCCACCCATTACTGGTTTAATCCTGAGCCTGTGTTGAGTCAGCTGATTTCAGCCAGTGGTTCTTTGAATTAAGAGGATGGGAAAAAAAGAAAATCAGCCAGGATTTTCCCTCCACGTCACTATTCAAAGACTGTGCTTGAAAATTATATACATGCTGATGATGGTGGGTGAGGATAGGATTGGGCTTGGCTGGACTGCCCTCCACAGTCGAACAGTTTGCCAGAACTCACTTTTCAGTGTTTCATGCCAAGAATAGTCATTGGAACAAGTGATCAGAATGCATGTGACACCAATGGTGTCGTTAATGTTAGTTGCTCCCCTGTATATGAATGAGGAAGGTCAGATGGCCTATCTTAACCCCCTCCACATTACAGCATCAGCTCCTTTTTACAAAGAACATAAGCAATAGGAACAAGAGTAGGCCACACAGCCTCTTGAGCCTGCTCTGCCATTCAATAAGATCATAGCTGATCTTTTGTTTCAACTCCACTTTCCAGTCCTATCCCATAATTCTTTCATTCCCTTAGTGTTCAAAAATCTATCAATCTCACTCTTGAATATACTCAACAACTGAACATCTACAGCCCTCTGACATAGAGAATTCCAAAGATTCCCAGCCCCCAAGTGAAGAAATTTCTCCTCATCTCTGTCCAAAATGGTCGACCCCTTATTCTGAGACATTGACCCCCAGTTCTGGACTCTCCAGCCAGGGAAAACAACCTCTCAGCATCAACCCTGTCAAGGTCTCTAAAAATGTTATACATTTCAATGAGATCACCTCTTGCTCTTCTAAACTCCAGAGAGTCTAGGCACATTCTATTAAATCCTCATAGGACAACCGTTTCACCTCATGAATCAGTCCCATGAACCATGGCTGTACCCTCTCTAAGGCAAGTATATCCTTTCTTAGGTAAGGAGACCAAGACTTTACATAGTAATACAGGTGTGGTCTCAAAAGCCCTATATAATTGCAGCGATACTACCTTACTCTTTTATACTCAAACCCCTTGCAGTAAAGGCTAACTTACCAGGCTAAATTCTGTGACCTCGTTGTGGGTCCTGGCGGCAGACCCAGTGCCGTTGCTCTATGTGGCGCGTAAAACGGCTGACCATAATCGCGCAATGGGCTGCCACTTTCCATAATGGAGGTGTGGGGCCCATCCAATTGCACAATGGGGGCAGGCTCCAAGGTGCCAATTGTGGCATCAGGTGACTCCAATGCAGATGCTGGCATCGTATTTCAAGGTCTGCCAGCCCTGCTTATTATTACTGCCTTTCACTGAGGCAGTGAAGCTGGAGTGCTGCTGGACCCTGCTAAAGTGCTGTTGCAACACCTGGACTCACCAGCACAAGGACTAACAACCATTGGGATGGAGCAGGAGCAACCTGGCACCATGTTGGAGGCCAGATTCTGGGTGATCCTACGATTTAGCGATGCCTCCCTGGAGATTCTCCTCCAGGCTGCAAGGGAAAGGCCGGAGGTCCTTTTTCCGAGGGATGGCAAGAAGAGATCCTTCCGCCTGACCAAGCAAGACTGGAGGGAGATTTCAGAGGATGTCAGCAACTGTGGGGTCATCTCACGGAACTGACTCCAGTGTCAAAAGAGAATCAGTGACCTCCTTCGCTCTGCCAAAGTGAGTCCTCCATACCTCTCTCCTCTTTGGGGTTTGCATGTGGCCATGCGGGAGGGAGCGTGACATAAGCAGGGAGACATCACTAAGATGCTAGCAAAAGGGCTATGAATCATCACATCCTGGCTGATGCATGGCTGCATCTCAGCGACAGGCCACCTTCTTTCAGAGCTCAGCCCCATTACGTTCCCTGAGAGCACAAGTGGGGAGGAGCCATTTAGGAGGCATCATCAGGGGACAAGGGGCTGGCATTAACATGTATGTTCTCTTGCTCTACCTGCAAAGTCTTACTATGTTCCTACTTGCAGGACAAACAGGCCCATAACATGAGGGAGACCTCAAGGACTGGCAAAAGCATCTCAGATCTTCGGCCTCTATTGTCGACTGAGGAGGAGGCACTGGAACTAGCAGGGGTCCAGGATGGCCTTTAAATAGCGGATAAAGAGACAAGAGTCTCCGCTGAAGGGAGTGAGGAGACATTGTGTTCATGTGTCCACCACATTTCTGGAGATCCACATCACGCATGGTTCACATGAGGAGATTTGCAGAACCTAATACACAAATGTTTGTGTTCTGTCATGCAGGTCATCATCCGCAGGAGGCTAGTGCTGATGCTGCTCCGGGGGAACAGCCATCATGCTCTGAGGAGGAGGAGCAGTCAGAAGATGCACCATCACATCATTCTCCTGCACTTTCCACCAGCACAGATACTTTCACTTAAGTGGGTGTGCGTTCAGGCTTAGGTTCAGGATCACAATCTGGTGAGAGCACTGAACATGCAGCTGAGCAGCCGACAGAGGCTGTGACAGCCAAGACCACTGATAGTTGGAGGACTTTGGGTGGCCAGGCCCATGCTAAGCTCCCGCATGGGAGATTGGTTAAGAAGGTAATAACCCATGAGATCCAAGGCAGTTTGGCAAATTGGATTCAAAATTGGCTTAGTGGCAGGAGGCAGGGGGTAATGGTCGAGGGTTGTTTTTGCGAGTGGATGCCTGTGACTAGTGATGTACCGCAGGGATCGGTGCTGGAACCCTTGCTATTTGTGGTGTACATTAATGATTTAGACGTGAATGTAGGAGGTATGATCAGTAAGTTCGCAGATGACATGAAAATTCGTGGTGTAGTAAATAGTGAGGAGGGAAACCTTAGATTACAGGACGATATAGATGGGATGGTAAGATGGGCAGAGCAGTGGCAAATGGAAATTAATCCTGAGAAGTGTGAGGTGATGCATTTTGAGAGGACCAACAAGGCAAGGGAATATACAATGGATGGTAGGACCCTAGGAAGTACAGAGGGTCAGAGGGACCTTGGTGTACTTGTCCATAGATCGCTGAAGGCAGCAGCACAGGTAGATAAGGTGGTTAGGAAAGCATATGGGATACTTGCCTTTATTAGCCGAGGCATAGAATATAAGAGCAGGGAGGTTATGATGGAGCTGTATAAACTGATAGTTAGGCCACAGCTGGAGTACTGTGTGCAGTTCTGGGCACCACACTATAGGAAGGATGTGATTGCACTGGAGAGGGTGAAGAGGAGATTCACCAGGATGTTGCCTGGGCTGGAGCATTTCAGCAATGAAGAGAGACTGAAAAGGCTAGGGTTGTTTTCCTTAGAGCAGAGAAGGTTGAGGGGAGATATGATTGAGATACACAAAATTATGAGGGGCATTGATAGGTTAGATAGGAAGAAACATTTTCCCTTAGCGGAGGGGTTAATAAGCAGGGGGGCTAGGTTTAAGGTAAGGTGCAGGAGGTTTAGAGTGGATTTGAGGAAAAATGTTTTCACCCAGAGGGTGGTTGGAATCAGGAACTCACTGCCTGAAGGGGTGTTAGAGGCAGGAACCCTCACAACATTTAAGAAGTATTTAGATGAGCACTTGAAATGCCATAGCATACAAGGCTACGGGCCAAGTGCTGGAAAATGGAATTAGAATAGTTAGGAGCTTGATGGCCGGCACAGACACGATGGGCCAAAGGGCCTGTTTCTGTGCTGAATATCTCTATCACTCTATGACTCTAAGTCTCTGGTGTTGACAAAACAGAACAGGCTGGAGTTGCAGAGAGAGGTAAGGCAACATCTGGCGGAAATGCCAGTGGCAATGCATTGCCATGAGTGGATGATGAAGGAGTCTATCCATACCATGAGTGCTGCCATGTCTCAGGCATGTGAGCACTTGGTTTCCTCCATCGAGAGGTTGACAACCCTCATGGAGAGCCAGATTCCACAGATGCACACAGATCTGCACACCATTGCCTTGGCCATGTCCTCATCGCAGCAGTGGCCAAGTGAAAGAAGAACGAGGTGCTTGAAGTCTTCTCGTCCTTCTCTGGTCAGTAGGGAGGTTCAAGTAAGCCTCAAAAGAGAAGAGGAGGGGCTAACCTCCACATCTGGGTAGTCAGAGTGCTTTGAGTTTAGACAGCGGCTCCTCAGCCCCTCCGTCAATGAGCCCAGCTCCAATAGCCGCGACGCCTGAGGAGAGTCATGCACCTGTTCAGCAATCCCTCAGCCAGCTGGGGCCCTCCAAGTATCAAGTACCTAGAGGATGGCTGCCGAAGTCATCCCAGGCTAAGGGGTAGCCTGATCAGCAGCCTGCTTCTATCCCAGCTGATAACGCAGGGGTCACATATTGTAGACTCAGAAATGTATGAAGAAGAGGATTCAGAGGTGTATTGCACTTGCCCTTGATATTACTTTCTGCAATTTTATCATAAATAGAGCTCACATTCATTGTTGTAAAATGCTTATTCTTTCATGCCTGAGTTGGAAGAAGCTGCCATCAATCATGCGTCCTCAATGAGCTGCCAGTGTGGGCACAGGCCATGTTTGGTAAGCACTTCAGATATGCCCGAGCAGATGGTGCAGCTGGGCGCTCGGCATGGAATTGAGATAGAAAGGAGGCGACAAGCAGAATACAGTGAGGTGGGTCTTTATTGAGTGTATTTTGGAGGCAGGGCAGCAAAGGTTCACTAGATTGGTCCCTGAGATGAGAGGGCTGTCCGATGATGACAGACTGAGTACTTTGTGTCTATATTCTCTGGAGGAGGGGTCTTCAACCTTTTCTTTAGTGAGAGCTACTTCTGATAAATGAAAAATATTATGAGCTACTTAAACATATATTGAAAATTATGGACAGATAGATCTGCAAGAGCAACAGTTCTAGTCTTACTCCCCTGCCTTTCCCCCATAGCCCTGCATTTTTTCCTTCAGATAATTATTCAATATGCTTTGGAAAGCCACAATTGAATGTGCCTCCACAACAATCTCAGGCAGTGCATTCCAGATCCTAACCAGTCATTACATGAAAATGTTTTTCCCTTGTTTCTTTTACCATTCACCTTATCCTCTGGTTCTCGATCCTTCTGCCAATGGGAACAGTTTCTCCTTATCAACTCAATCCAGACTCCTCATGATGTTGAACACATCTATCAAATCTCCTTTCAACATTTTCTTCTGTAAGGAGAACAGCCACAGCTTCTCCAATCAATCCTCATAACTGAAGTCCCTCCTCCTTGGAACTATTCTTGTAGATTTTTTCTGCACCTTCTCTCATGCCTTCACATCTTCACCTTCACAGGATTTGAATACAGGAGTAGTGAAGTCTTGCTTCAATTGTATAGAACCTTGGTTAGACTGCACCTGAAGTACTGTGTGCAGTTTTGGTCCCCGTACCCTAGCAAGGATATTATTGCCAAAGAGGGAGTGCAACGAAGGTTCACCAGACTTGCTCCCAGAAAGGCAGGACTGTCCTATGAAGACAGATTAGTGAAACTGGGCCTGTATTCTCTAGAGTTTCAAAGAATAAGAGGTGATCTCATTGAAACCTATAAAGTACTTAAAGGGATAGACAGGATAGATGCAGCTAAGATGTTTCCCCTGGTTGGAGAGTCTAGAACCAGGGGACACAATTTCAAAATAAGGGGGAAGCCACTTAGGACCGAGATGAGGAGAAATTTCTTTGTGAAACTTTGGAAATCTGTACTCCAGAGGGCTGTGGAAGCTCAGTCATTGAGTCTGTTTAAAGTAGAGATTGACAGATTTCTAAGTGCCAATGACATAAAGGGATATGAGGATCTTGTGAGGAAAAGGCAATGAAGTGGATGATCAGCCATGATCGTATTGAATGGCAGAGCAGGCTTGATGGGCTGAATGGCCTACTCCTGTTTCTATGTTCCTATCCTTCCTGAAGTGTAATGCCCAGAATTGGACACAATACTTCAATTGAGGCTGAACAAATGCTTTATACAGGTTCACCATATCCTTCTTGCTTTTGTACTCTGTGGGCTGGATTTAAAACCTCCTGGTGTAATTTCATAGTGAGGAAAGTAGGTGAGGACAGTAAATTGAACTGGGACACCTTTGACCTCAGCCTCGCAGCTCGACTTTGCTGTTCAACTCATCTGTTCGCCACTGGCCTCAAAAGATTGTCGCATGCATCTGGTAGCTCCTGATTGATGTGTTGGCGACCCCTGCTCTGGAGTTTAGAAGAATGAGAGGTGATGTCATTGAAACACAAGATTCTGAGGGGCTTGACAGGATACTGAGAGGTTGTTTCCCCTGACTGGAGAATCTAGAACACAGGAGCTCAGTCTCAGGATAAGGGGTTGATCATTTAAGACTGAGATGAGGAGAAATTTCTTCATTCAAAGGGTTGTGAATCTTTGCAATTCTCTACCCCAGAGTATAGATTATGATTGATCTTTGGCTTGAACTCCAATTTCCCACCCACTTATTCCTTGATTCTCTGAGAGAACAAAAATCTGTCTACCTTAGCATTAAATATATTCAATGATGGACTCTTCTATTCCATAGGGCACAAAATAATTACATTGGGGGGAGCACCGGTAAAAAGGGGGAGGACATGAGTTAATGTTGGAGTTGGGGGAGGGCACCAGGAAATGGGGTTTGGGGGGAGGGCTCTAGTACAAATGGGGATGGGGAGGGCAGCAGTAAATGGGGGATCAAGGGAGGGGAACCAGTAAATGCAGGGATTGGGGAGGGTACCATTAAATGGGGAGATTATGGGTGTGGTCTAGTAAATGGAGAATTGGGGGAGGGCGTCAATAAATGGGGGGATTGAGGGTAGGCATCAGTAAATGGAGGGATTTGGGAGGGCACCAGTAGATGTGGAATTGGGGGACGCTACCTTTGTCAATCAGGTTCGTCCAATCTATATGTAGATTAAAATCACCCATGACTATTGCTGTACCTTTTTTACAAGCCCCCATTATTTCTTCCTGTATATTCTGTCCTATGGTGTAGCTACTGTTTGGGGGTCTATAAACTACTCCCACAAGTGACTTCTTGCCTTTTCTATTTCTTATCTATACCCAAACTGATTATGCATCTTTTTTTTTAGAACATTACAGCACAGTACAGGCCCTTCGGCCCTCGATGTTGCGCCGACCTGTGAATCCATCTGACCTACACTATTCCATTTTCATCCATATGTCTATCCAATGACCACTTAAATGCCCTTAAAGTTGGCGAGTCTACTACTGTTGCAGGAATGGCGTTCCACGCCCCTACTACTCTCTGAGTAAAGAAACTACCTCTAACATCTGTCCTATATCTAGCACCCCTCAACTTAAAGCTATGTCCCCTCGTGTTTGCCATCACCATCCGAGGAAAAAGACTCTCACTATCCACCCTATCTAACCCTCTGATTATCTTATATGTCTCTATTAAGTCACCTCTCCTCCTCCTTCTCTCCAACGAAAACAACCTCACGTCCCTCAGCCTTTCGTCGTAAGACCTTCCCTCCATGCCAGGCAACATCCTAGTAAATCTCCTCTGCACCCTTTCCAAAGCTTCCACATCTTTCCTATAATGCGGTGACCAGAACTGCACGCAATACTCCAGGTGCGGCCGCACCAGAGTTTTGTACAGCTGCAGCATGACCTCGTGGCTCTGAAACTCGATCCCCCTACTAATAAAAGCTAACACACCATATGCCTTCTTAACAGCCCTATTAACCTGGGTAACAACTTTCAGGGATTTATGTACCTGGACGCCAAGATCTCTCTGCTCATCTACACTACCAAGAATCTTCCCATTAGCCCAGTACTCTGCATTCCTGTTACTCCTTCCAAAGTGAATCACCTCACACTTTTCCGCATTAAACTCCATTTGCCATCTCTCAGCCCAGCTCTGCAGCCTATCTATGTCCCTCTGTACCCTACAACATCCTTCGGCACTATCCACAACTCCACCGACCTTCGTGTCATCCGCAAATTTACTAACCCACCCTTCTACACCCTCATTCAGGTCATTTATAAAAATGACAAACAGCAGTGGCCCCAAAACAGATCCTTGCGGTACACCACTAGTAACTAAACTCCAGGATGAACATTTGCCATCAACCACCACCCTCTGTCTTCTTTCAGCTAGCCAATTTCTGATCCAAAGCTCTAAATCACCTTCAACCCCATACTTCCGTATTTTCTGCAATAGCCTACCGTGGGGAACCTTATCAAACGCCTTACTGAAATCCATATGCACTACATCCACTGCTTTTCCCTCATCCACCTGTTTGGTCACCTTCTCGAAAAACTCAATAAGTTTTGTGTGGCACGACCTACCCTTCACAAAACCGTGCTGACTATCACTAATGAACATTCTTTTCAAGATGATTATAAATCCTATCTCTTATAACCTTTTCCAACATTTTACCCACAACCAAAGTAAGGCTCACAGGTCTATAATTACCAGGGCTGTCTCTACTCCCCTTCTTGAACAAGGGTACAACATTTGCTATCTTCCAGTCTTCCGGCACTATTCCTGTCGACAATGACGACATAAAGATCAAGGACAAAGGCTCTGCAATCTCCTCCCTGGCTTCCCAGAGAATCCTAGGATAAATCCCATCTGGCCCAGGGGACTTATCTATTTTCACACTTTCCAAAATTGCTAACACCTCCTCCTTGTGAACCTCAATCCCATCTAACCTAGTAGTCTGAATCTCAGTATTCTCCTCGACAACATTTTCTTTCTCTACTGTAAATACTGACGAAAAATATTCATTTAACGCTTCCCCTATCTCCTCTGATTCCACACACAACTTCCCACTACTATCCTTGATTGGCCCTAATCTAACTCTAGTCATTCTTTTATTCCAATGACTTCTCGTGTCCTCTCCTTGCTCTTCTTAGCTCTCCCTTTAGATCCTTCCTGACTAGCTTGTAACGCTCAAGCGCCCTAACTGAGCCTTCACGTCTCATCCGAACATAAGCCTTCTTCTTCCTCTTGACAAGCGCTTCAACTTCTTTAGTAAACCACGGCTCCCTCGCTCGACAACTTCCTCCCTGCCTGACAGGTACATACTTATCAAGGACACGCAGTAGCTGCTCCTTGAATAAGCTCCACATTTCGATTCTTCCCATCCCCTGCAGTTTCCTTCCCCATCCTACGCATCCTAAATCTTGCCTAATCACATCATAATTTCCTTTCCCCCAGCTATAATTCTTGCCCTGCGGTATATACCTGTCCCTGCCCATCGCTAAGGTAAACCTAACCGAATTGTGATCACTATCACCAAAGTGCTGACCTACATCTAAATCTAACACCTGGCTGGGTTCATTGCCCAGTACCAAATCCAATGTGGCATCGCCCCTGGTTGGCCTGTCTACATACTGTGTCAGAAAACCCTCCTGCACACACTGGACAAAAACTGACCCATCTAAAGTATCCTTTCCTCTACATCTCTGGAACTATTCGGAGGTCTATAGAAAACTCCCAACAGGGTGACCTCTCCTCTCCTGTTTCTAACCTCGGCCCATACTACCTCAGTAGACGAGTCCTCAAACGTCCTTTCTGCCGCTGCAATACTCTCCTTGATTAACAATGCCACACCCCGCCCTCTTTTACCATCTTCTCTGTTCTTACTGAAACATCTAAATCCCGGAACCTGCAACATCCATTCCTGCCCCTGCTCTACCCATGTCTCCGAAATGGCCACAACATCAAGATCCCAGGTACCAACCCATGCTGCAAGCTCACCCACCTTATTCCGGATGCTTCTGGCGTTGAAGTAGACACACTTTAAACCATGTTCTTGCTTGCCAGTGCCCTCTTGCGTCCTTGTAACCTTATCCCTGACCTCACTACTCTCAACATCCTGTACACTGGAACTACAATTTAGGTTCCCATCCCCCTGCTGAATAAGTTAAAACCCCCCCAGAAGAGCACTAGCAAATCTCCCCACCAGGATATTGGTACCTCTTTGGAACTCAGGTCCTCTTTCACTATTGTACGAATGTCATCCTTAATTAACAGAGCTACCCCTCATCTTTTTCCTCGCTTCCCATCCTTCCGAAATGTCAAATAGCCTTGAATATTCTGGTTCGAGCCCTGGTCACCTTGCAGCTATGTCTCTGTAATGACTATCAGATCATACATATTTATTTCTATTTGTGCTGGCAATTCAGCTGTTTGGTTATGAATGTTGCATGCATTCAGATACAGAGTTTTTAGTTCAGTCTTTTCACTATTTTTTCAAACTCTGGCTTTATCTGCTGGCACACACTTAATTTTGTATGCCCTGTCCCTTGCTGCCATGTTCCAATTATCATTGCCCTTATTGCTACCTTGCTCTATTGGCTTGTCCTTTCCCTTTAATTTACCACATCTTTCCTCACATGTTCCTCCTCCCCCCAACCCCCAACCAAATATTTAATTTAAAGCCCTCCCTAACGCCCTAGTTATATGACTAGCCAGAACACTGGTCCCAGCATAGTTCAGATGAAGGCCATCCCAAAAGTGCAGCGCCCACTTTCCCCAGTACTGCTGCCAGGATGGATCAATCCTCTGCTTTGGCCTTCGCACCCCCAATTCCAGCCCTCCGCCAGGAAATTAGATCAGGATGCAGATATGCTAATCCTGTTCTAATGGCAACAGTTCCCTGAGTATGGAAGTTGTGAGATGTCTCCCCCTGACCCTTACAAGATTCGTGGCGTAGAAGGCGGGGACAACACCCAATGGGAGGAGTTCCCACATACCCAAATCTCAGAGGCACCCAGTCTATCATCAGTGGCCCTGTGACTAGATAGTTCAGGTGATTGAGGGGCCCAATTTAGGGTCCAGGCCTGGATCATAGCCTGGTCCCCAAAGTGGAAGCCAACTATTTTTACATTCCTGTCCTCTCGCAATGGTGGGCTAAGTGAGACACTACTTTATCCATTGTTATTTGCCAGTTGTTCTGGTATGTTGTCTGGGTCTGGCACCAGTGACACCTGGTACATGCTATAGTAATCTTACTGAAATATCTCCTCCTGACTGCCTCCACTTTGGTGGGGTCAATGCCTAGGGAACCTCATGGGCATAACCTTGAAATTCACAGCAGCACTGATGGAGCACTACACTAATGAAGGTGCTGTCTTTCAGATGAAACAATAAACCGAGGCCCTGTCTGTTCTCTTAGGTGGGTGTACAATATCCCATGACAGTATTTATAGACGTGCAAGGGAATCCTAGCTGTAGTGTTGTGTTTTGAAATTGCAGTTGTATTGTACATATTGTACACTTGGGGCTGCTGTAGAAAACACATGCTAGCAAGGGGAAAGTGAAAGTAAAACAGAATAAAGAGGACGCTATTATGCTCAACAGCCTGCAATCTCTGGCATATTTTATACCAAACCCAGTTAACCTCATTCCAGTCCTGAGAACATCACAATGAGGACAAAGTAAAAAGAAAAGGATGGTGAAAAATCAGAAACATTGCTTTCAGGTATGAAAATCTTGGAAGGTTTTGTCTACTTTTACAGACAGAATTTTAAATTGGGGACTGTGTTAGAGTGATAAAATGGAAGCTGGTACAATGTATTCACACACACTGATCAATATGGCTATGTCCAATCTACCACTTTTAGATATGTATTTAGAGCCATCATCTGTATCCCTACATTGGCAAATATGGCTGCGACGTTTCAAAGGTGCGATGGCAGGTTTCACAATCACAGATGACACAAGGAAAAAGACCTTTCTTCGACACTATGGAGACAAAGAATTAGAAGATATCTTTAAGACACTTACACCTGAGCAAAATAACTATGATTCAGGAAAACATGCGCTCCAACCTACTTCACGCCCAAGAAAAACACCGTATATGAAACCTTTGTATTGTGATGTACTAAACAAGAAGCAGACGAGCCAATTGACCAATCTTCTTCTTTGGCCTCCTTGTCTCGAGAGACAATGGGTAAGCGCCTAGAGGTGGTCAGTGGTTTGTGAAGCAGTGCCTGGAGTGGTTATAAAGGCCAATTCTAGAGTGACAGACTCTTCCACAGGCGCTGCAGGTAAAGTTGGGTGTCGGGGCTGTTACACAGGTGGCTCTGTCCTTGCGCTTCTGTCTTTTTTCCTGCCAACTGCTAAGTCTCTTCGACTCACCGCTCTTTAGCCCCGCCTTTATGGCTGTCCGCCAGCTCTGGTGATCACTGGCAACTAACTCCCAGGATTTGTGGTCAATGTCACAGGACTTCATGTCGCTCTTGCAGAAGTCTTTAAAGCGGAGACATGGACGGCCGGTGGGTCTGATACCAGTGACGAGCTCGCTGTACAATGCGTCCTTGGGGATCCTGCCATCTTCCATGTGGCTCACATGGCCAAGCCATCCCAGGCACCGCTGGCTCAGTAGGGTGTATATGCTGGGGATGTTGGCCACCTCGAGGAGTTCTGTGTTGGAGATACGGTCCTGCCACTTGATGCCAAGGATTCTCTGGAGGTAGCGAAGATGGAATGAGTTGAGACGTCGCTCTTGGCTGACATATATTGTCCAGGCCTCACTGCCGTAGAGCAAGGTACTGCGGCCACAGGCTTGATACACTTGGACTTTCATATTCTGTGTCAGTGCGCCATTTTCCCACACCCTCTTGGCCAGTCTGGAAATAGCAGCGGATGCCTTTCCCATGCGCTTGTTGATTTCTGCATCGAGAGACAGGTTACTGGTGATAGTTGAGCCTAGGTAGGTGAACTCTTGAACCACTTCCAGAGTGTGGTCACCGATATTGATGGATGGAGCATTTCTGACGTCCTGCCCCATGATGTTCATTTTCTTGAGGCTGATGGTTAGCAAAGAGGAGTTCTCTGATGAGGACCTTCCATACTTTGGTCTTCGCTCTAAGACAGGCAAGGTTGAACAACCTACCATCTGATCTTGTGTGGAGGAAAATTCCTTCTTCTGAAGACTTGAAAGCATGTGAGAGCAGCAGTGAGAAGAAGATTCAAAACAGTGTAGGTGCGAGAACACAGCCCTGTTTCACGCCACTCAGGATAGGAAATGGGTCTGATGAGGCACCGTTATTCTGAATTGTGCCTTTCATATTGTCATGGAATGAGATGATGATACTTAGTAGCTTTGGTGGACATCCGATCTTTGCTAGTAGTCTGAAGAGACCATGTCTGCTGACGAGGTCAAAGGCTTTGGTGAGATCTATGAAAGCAACATCGAGGGGCATCTGTTGTTCGTGGCATTTCTCCTATTGCTGGCAAAGGGAGAACAGCATGTCAATGATGGATCTCTCAGCTCGAAAGCCACACTATGCGTCAGGGTAGACATGCTTAGCCAGCTTCTGGAGTCTGTTCAAAACGACTCGAGTGAAGATTTTCCCCACTATGCTGAGCAGGGAGATTCCACTGTAGTTGTCGACCAATTGACTAATTGACCAATATTGCATGCACTTGAGGCAAATAGCAACCAAATGTGACTTCGGTAATGTTGAACATGTTGAAGGGGAAATTAAAACACAAATAAGGCTGTCTCTCTCATCAACTATGCCGAAAAGCACTTGAGAGACAAAAAGAGCTGTCAGAGCTGTTGGAGTTAGCAAGACCACTATAGGTCTAAGAGTCCAGCGCTACTGAAATTGAGTCTGCCAACAGTAACTACCACACTCCAAGTTCAACTGCTGTGTACACTATTAATTGCTCACGTGCCTGGAAACCACCTGTAAAGCAACAACAGCCTTCTCATAAACAAAGTTGAGACTTATCTAAAGAATGCTTACACTGTTGTGGTGCTTACCCACATGGGACAGAGTGTTCTGTTGCTGGTAAACAATGTAAAACTTGTGGAAAACCCAACCACATTGCTCATGTTTGTCGCTCAACAGTAAATTCAACTACTAAGACCAATAGCAACAAAAGGGTGCTGCATATGCATACCACAGCAAAAGGTGGGAGAATGTAGCCAAAGTAGAGGCAGATGACCCTGAACACACTTTCATCCTCTCCGACATAGCAGTCACGTGTGACAGTGACCATTGGCTGCTCGGAAGTAGATGCAGGAGCATCTGTCCAATTTATGACAGCTGAACGTAAACAAACTTCAGGACTGCCCCACTCTCTGCAAACCAGGGAATACAAAAATTTTCTCAAGACAGTGACAAACTGCTGGAAATTCTCGAGACTTTTGAAACGCCAGTATCGTTCAAAGACACTAGAATGAAAACTCTATTCTATGTCATATCTGGAGAATATGACACACTTAACAGTTTCCACACAGCAACAGATCTGCACATGATTGCAGTCACATACGTGATTTCCTCGCATAACAAAAACATTCTCAAACTGTATGCTGATTGCTTCACTGGTATTGGAACCTCAAAGATGTTACATGCAAGCTGCATGTAGACCCTAATGTGCCTCCAGTTGGGCATCAACAGCACCGAATGCCATTTCATGTCAGAGAAGGACCTTCAACACCTACCTGACTTTGACATTATTGAGAAAGTTGGGATGAGCCTACCCCTTGGGTCTCACCCATACAAGTCATCTAGAAAGCCAAGAGCGAGAACCAGATTAGAACCTGCTTTGATATGCAATCATCAAATCAAACCAAGCCATACAAAGAGAAAAACACTTGATACTGACAATCAATGATATCATTGAGAAAGTGAAAGGTGCTGAACACATTGCTAAACTGGACCTCAATACAGGCTACCTTCAAATCAAGCTTGCAGAAGAATTGAGATATCGTACTGTATTCTTTACTTACATTGGTCTTTTCCAATGCAAGAGGCTCAACTTTGGAGTCAACTCAGCAGCTGAGGTCTTTCAGCACTTGATTCAATCTGCACTTCAAGGACTTGAAGGCAAGCTGAACGTCAGTGATGGCATTCTGATCTACGGTCACACTGAAAAGGAACTCGAGACACATCTACATGCACACCTACAATGTGTCAGAGAATGTAACCTTACCTTGAACAAAGACAAGTACCTGTTCAATGAAAGCAGTATTGAATTCTTTGGTCATGTGTTCAGTGGTGAAGGAGTATTCACCAGATCCATGGAAAGTTGAAGCCATTGCAAATGCTGCAGATCCTACAAATGTGCAGGAAGTCTGGAGTCTGCTAGGACTTGTCATGCACTGCAGTCACTTTATTTCTGACCTTGCTACGCCACCGTACACAATCTGACAAAAGAGGGAATGGACTAAGTTACACAAACAGGCAGTACACCAGATCAAATGACGTCTGTCAGCAAGTTTCGCAAATGCCTATTTTGAACCGACTAAAAGCACCCAGCTAACTGTGGATACAAGCCTGGTTGGCTCAGGTGCAGTTCTCATACAGAAAGACAGACAGGTAACCAATCAATTGTTTTGATTGAAGCGCTCTCAGTCACATGGGGTACCTTACACTTTCATCTTTACCTATATGGAAGTTAGTTTAAAGTAATAACTGACAATAGACTAGCAGGGAGCTTGTTCAACAATCCACACAGCAAAGCACCCACTTGAATGGAAAGTTGAATACTCAAACTACAAGAGTACGAGTTCCAGGTTGAGTATTGGCCAGGTTACCTCAACCCAGCGGACTACCTTTCACAACACCTGCTACCAACAGTTGTCCTACCAATCATGAGGAAAAGGTTGGCAAACAATTTCTTAAATAGGTAAGCCTAAATGTGGTGCCAAGGTCACGAAAACTAACTTACATCAAAGCAGCAATAAAACAAGATGAGGCTTTGCATTTATGTATGAAAGCTATGGAATCACGAAACTGGAAAGATGTGACCGAGAAAGAACCATAGAACAATAGAAAGGTTACGGCACAGAAGGAGGCCTTTCAGCCCATCATGCCTGCGCCGGCTGAAAAAACTAGCCGCCTATCTAATCCCACCTTCCAGCACCTGGTCTGTAGCCTTGCAGGTTACAGCACTTCAGGTGCAGATCCAGGTACCTTTTAAATGAGTTGAGGGTTTCTGCCTCCACCACTGTTCCTGGGAGTGAATTCCAGACACCCACCATCCTCTGGGTGAAAAAAGTTTTCCTCATGTCCTCTCTAATGCTTCTACCAATCACCTTGAATCCGTGCCCCCGGTAATTGACCTCTCCGATAGTGGAAACAGGTCCTTCCTGTCTACTCCATCTAGGCCCCTCATAGTTTTGTACACATCAATTAAGTCATCCCACAGCCTCTTCTCTTCCAAGGAAAACAACCCTAGCCTATTCAATCTTTTCTCGTAGCTGCAACTTTCAAGCCCTGGCAATATTCTTGTAAATCTCCTCTAATCTCTCTAGAGCAATTATATCCTTCCTGTAATGTGGTGACCAGAACTGTACACAATACTCCAGCTGTGGCCTAACCGGCATTTTATACAGCTCCAGCATTACATCCCTGCTTTTGTATTCTATACCTTGGCCAATAAAGGAAAGCAATCCATATGCCTTCTTGACCACTTTATCTACCTGTCCTGCCACCTTCAGGGACCTGTGGGCATGCACTCCAAGGTCTCTCACTTCTTCTACCTCTCTCAATATCCTCCCGTTTATTGTGTATTCCCTCGCTTTATTTGCCCTCCCCAAATACATTACCTCACACTTATCTGGATTGAATTCCATTTGCCACTTTTCCGCCCACTCAACCAAACCATTGATATCATTCTGGAGTCTACAGCTATCCTCTTCATTATCAAATGCACGGCCAACTTTTATGTCATCTGCAAATTTCCCAATCATGCCTCCCACATTTAAGTCCAAATCATTAGCATATACCACAAACAGCAAGGGACTCAACACTGAGCCCTGTGGAACGCCACGAGAAACCGTTTTCCATTCACAAAAACATCCGTCGACCACTACCCTTTGTTTCCTGTCCCTGAGCTAATTTTGGATCCAACTCGCCACATTCCCCTGTATCCCATGGGCTTTTATTTTTCTGACCAGTCTGCCATGTGGGAACTTGTCAAATGCCTTACGAAAATCCATGTAGACCACATCCACTGTACTACCCTCATCAATCCTCTTTGTTATTTCCTCAAAAAATTCAATTAAGTTAGTAAGACATGACCTTCCCTGAACAAATCCATGCTGACTATCCTTGATTAATTCATACCTTTCTGAGTAGCAGTTTATCCTATCTCTCAGAATTCGAATAATTCACCCACCACAAAGGCCAAACTAACTGGCCTACAATTCTTTGGCCTATCCCTCGCACCCTTTTTAAACAATGGTGTAACATTCACAGACCTCCAGTCCTCTGGTACCTCTCCTATATCCAGTGAGGGTTTGAAGATGATCCTCAGAGTCCCAGTTATTTCCTCCCTGGCTTCCTTTAACAACCTGGTATACAATCGATCCAGCCATGGTGATTTATCCACTTTCAAGGATGTCAGACTCTCTAGTACTTCCTCTCTCATTATGCTTATCGTAGCTAATATTTCACACTCCTCTTTAACTACAATGTCTACATCAACCTTCTCCTTTGTGAAGGCAGAGACAAAAAACTCATTAAGAACCCTGCTCACATCTTCTACATCCACATGTAAGTTCCCTTGTACATCTCTGATACACCCTACTCTTTCCTTAGTTATCTTCTTGCTCTTAATGTACTGATAAAACATATTTGAGTTTTCCTTGATTTTACCTGCCAATAATTTTTCATGTCCTCTCTTTGCTTTCCTAATTTCCTTTTTTACTTCACCCCTGCACTTTCCATACTCCTTGAGGCTTTCTAAAGTATTAAGTTTTTGTGATCGTCATAAGCTTTCCCTTTCTGCTTTATCTTACCCAGTATGCTTCTAGATAACCAGGGGGCTCTAGATTTAATAGTACCACCCTTTATCTTTGTGGGGACATGTCTACACTGTGCCTGTGGAATCTCGTTTTTGAATGCCTCCCATTGGTTTGCCATTGATTTTCCTTCAATTAGTTGTATCCAGCCCACTTTCACCAGATCACCTCCCAACTTTGTAAAATTTGCCTTCCCCCAATTTAGAACTTTTACTCCTGTTTTATCTTTGTCCTTTTCCATTATTATGTTAAAATTAACTGTATTATGGTCACCCACTGCTACTTCATCCACTTGCCCCGCTTCATTACCGAAGACTAAATTTAGAATTGCGCCCCCTCTCGTTGGGTTTGTTATATGCTGGCTAAAAAATTTCTCTTGCATACAATTCAAGAATTTTGTGCCCTCTGTGCCCTTCGCACTGTTTGCATCCCAGTTGATATTAGGGTAGTTGAAATCCCCAACTATTATTCCCCTATTGTTTTTGCACTCAGAAATTTGCCTACAGATTTGTTCTTCTATCTCCCTCTCACTATTTGGGGTTCTATAGCACACTCTTAGTAGTGTGGCTGCCCCTTTTTCTATTTCTGAGCTCAACCCATATGGCCTCATTAGATGATTCATTTAGCATATCATCCCTCCTCACAGCTGTTATTGATTCCTTAACCAATAATGTTAGACCCCCTCCTTTTTTATCCCCTTCTCTATCCTCCGGAAACCTTTATATCCAGGGATGTTAAGCTGCCATTTTTGCCCCTCTTTAAGCCAAGTTTCCGCGATAGCAATGATATTGTGTTGCCATCTGTGCCCTCAGTTCATCGGCTTTATTTGTTACACTCCTTGCATTTAAATAAATACCTTCTAGCATTGCCAAATTCCTGTGCTGCACGTTTTTTATCCTTTGCATCTACAAATGAAATCACTCACACACTACAAGGTCTTCACAATGTTTGAAATGAGATCACCATTACAACCAAATCTGGTCTCGTCTTACGCAACAGCTGTATTGTCATTCCACACTCATTGAAGAAATGTGTTGTTGATATAGACACCAGGGAATAGTCAAAACCAAACAACTCCTTAGGGAAACGGTATGGTTGCCAGGAATTGACCGCATGGTAGAGCACAAAATCAATCAATGTTTGTCATGTCAAGCAACCACAATGTCAAATCTTCATGATCCTCTCAAGATCTCCGAACTACCTCCAGGACCATGGATTGAAGTTAGCGCTGACTTTGCAGGTTTTCCCAAAGGTGAACACCTACTTGTTGTCACTGACGACCATAGCAGATTCCCAATCGTGGAATTAGTGGTGTCAACTTCAACAAAAGCTGTCATCCCAAAGCTTGACCAGATCTTTGCTTTGTTTGGAATTCCTCAAATGGTAAGAAGTTACAATGGACCCCCATTCAACAGCAGTAACTTTGCAAACTACCTAGGTTTCGGTCATCAGAAAATCACACCCCGTTGGCCAAGAACTAATGGTGAAGTTGAAAAATTTATGCCAACATTGAAAAAAGTGATACGTACAGCTACAGCTGAGAACAAGTCATGGAAGCCAGAGCTATCTCAGTTTCTTTGTAATTACAGAGTGACTCCTCAATTGACTACTGGAAAGCCTCCAGTTACACTCATCTTTACACATCCTATGTGCACACATCTTCCTGAGCTGCCCGGTGGAGCTACTGATCAACATGTACGAGAACAGAAGGATCGATTGAAGGTAAATGCAGAAACATGAAATTTAGAGCTACACCGCAAAAGCCAGGAGATAAAGTGCTTGTGAAACGTGATGGTCATGTTGGAAAACAAACAACTCCTTATGACATCCAACCATTTGTTGTGACCAACACAAAAAAATTAATGATCACTGCTAAGTGCGGTTCACAAATCATCACAACAATGCATCATTCTTCAATGCACTGAAAACACCATTCGTAAGCATTGAATCTGATTCTGGCATCTGCACCTCAGATAAAGAACATGAATCAAATGAGACTACACCTGATGTCAGATGATATCCTGCTTGTGAGAGAAAAAGCCCACCATACTATGTTTCGAAGTGAACTATTATGTTCAAATTTATTGTTTATGTTTTGAGAAACAAACCATGTCTCTCATTTATTGAGAAGGGAGGGATGTAGTGTTGTAGTGTTTTGAAATTGCAACTGCATTGTACATGTTGTACTTTTGGGGCTGCTGTAGAAAACACATGCCAGCAAAGGGAAAGTGAAAGTAAAACAGAATACAGGAGATTCCATTATGTTCAACAGCCAGCAATCTCTTGCTCATGTATTTTATCTCAAACCTGATTAGACCTCACTCCAGTCCCGAGAACATCACACTGGCAAATATTTATTCCTCAATCAACGTCATTAAAAAACATATTAGTTATTATCACATTGCTATTTGTGGAAGCTTACTGTGCACAAATTGGCTGCTGCAATTCCTGCATTACAACAAAAGTACTTCATTGACTGTAAAGTGCTTTGTAATGTCCTGAGGTTGTGAAAAGGGCTATTAATTCATTCTTTTCTTTACACACTAACTGAGTAACTACCGTTCAGATTTCCCCAAAGACTCATTATCTGTTTTGTTATTTCTGATTCTAATTTGATACAATTGAGTCTATGAGCAGGAGCTAACTTCCCCGCAAAGGCTGATTGACTCATCATTCACTGTCCTCCAGTCCACTCTCACTTTTTGCTCCATACTTCCTGTTGTATTGTGATCCCATTCAGAGTCCCTATTTGAGCTTGGCAAGGTGCCGGGAGAGGGGGTGTGAGAGAAAACAATATCATTTGGAAACAGAAAATGCAGGAATTACTCAGCAGATCAGGCAGCATCTGTGAAACAAGGTATACATTTCAGGTCAATAACATTTCATCAGAATTGGAAAAAGTTCAAGAGGGAGGAAAGAAAAAAGGGAAAGTTTGTGATAAGGTTGAAGGCAGGAGGGATTAAATGACAAAGGGGATAATGGTGCAATGGCAAAGGGAATCCCAATGAGACAAATGATAAAAGAGAAGAAATGCTGCTCAGTCTGCAAGTGTGACCCCAAGCTTCCGGTCACTTTAATTCTCTGTCCCACTCCCACTCCGACCTCTTTGTCTTCAACATCCTACATTGTTCCAATGATGCTCATGGAACAGCACTTCCTGTTTCATTTAGGCATTTAACAGCCTTCGGGACACAACACAGAGTTCAATAATTTTAGATCATAACCTTTGCCCCATTTTTTCAGATGGCAGTTGTTGGTGGTGACTTTACTATTGCCAGCACCACTTTGTTTCTTTACTTGTCCAATTATCATTTCTTTTACCCTGTGCCATCACCCTTTTTGTAAATAAACCTCTCCTGCCTTCTATCCTATCACAGCCTTCCCTTTAGTTCTTCCCTCCCCCTTTCTCTGCCTCTGTGCTTGCTTGCTGTTACATCTCTAACTTTTTCCAGTTCTGATGAAAGGTCTGTGGACATGATGGGCCGAATGGTCTCCTTCTGTGCTGTAACAATTCTGTGATTCTGTGATCTGAAACATTAACTCTGTTTTTCTCTCCACAGGTGCTGCCTGACCTGCTGAGCATTTCCAGTATTTTCTGTTTTTATTTCAGATTTCCAGTGTCTGCAGTATTTTGCTTTTCAGTTGGAAACATCTGTTCTCAGTATTGCTCTCTCATTGGTGCGTTCTGCATATTTCCACTACCTTGTGTGAAAAAGTGCTTCCCTATTATATTTGTGAATAATTTAGCCCTAATTTTAAGATTCTGGCCGCTGCTTGTTCTAGATTCCCCCAATATAGGAACTAGTTGAGAGGTGCAAGATAAAAATGCATGTTCAACAATGTGGAAAAAAGTGGCAAGGTGATGGGAAGAGAAACATCTGAAATTGGAAATTCAGGAACCAAGTCAGTCACAATACCATGAAACATAACAAGTTTAATAGAAATGGTTTATATAAATACAGGCTGTCGACTGCATATTCCACTACATGTTCCCAACAATATGGTGTGATACATATTATATTTCACATGAAATCATGCTCTATTATTTGCACTAGACACAGAAGAATGCTCCACAAAGCTGCTTCCCTGATCAGCTCCTCACTGTCGAGGAGTGACACTCTGAGGAATTCACTGGCATACCTCCCAGTTTTCATCCATCTAACTTGAGTAATGGTGAACCAGAGTTCTTATGACTTATACAGCCCAACTAGTGCCTCCTTCAGGCAGCACCCCTCACTGGTAGTGCCTGACGTGAATCTTTACTCTCTCTCATCAATCGCTACATGGATAGTGGACAACAATCTCATTACATACAGCATATTGGATTGGACATAATACTGACAACACACAAATACTTTCAACTTGCCATCCCCATTTACAAAGTCACCCAAAATATTCCATTGCTCCAACAATACTGACACACCATAAGGGAGCAATGAGAAAAAACACCAACATTATTTGACTTGTTTTATAAATGCATTTTAGGGTGTAGACATAACAGTAGAATGGGATCTCCTTTACATGTCATAGTGCCTGGCATGCTCAGATACAAGAGAAATTTGGTAAGGTCATCAATCATCCTCCAATTCTTTGCTTTATCTATACGATATAGCAAAAGCTCAGGCACAGAATGAAGACAGTACCAAAGAAATAACAAAAAAATAGAGTTAACCATCAAGAAAAGATGAAAAACAAACAAGAGAAGGCTCTGTCTCACAAAAATTCCAGCAGATAATCTGGAATGCAAATAATGGAAGTTTGACTATACTTTCCAGAGTGTGGCACTGAAATTCAAAGATGAGGAAATCTTTACACAAGCTTGTTCAGGGGTCAGTTTTTGACTTCACGGGCAGTGGTTCCAGAATTTCTGAACATTGCTTACAGCAAGCAAGAATCTCTGCTGGGCACATGTAGTTGAAAATTACTCCTTTGATCTGTAACATGAAGAACGCTATTGATAGTTCTTCCATGGCTTGGGAAAAGACTGAGATATTGGATGAAATTTTGTGCTAGACAAGTTTGAGCATACATGCCCATTCACACACCAGTATGTGTCGTGTTACTTGTACAAGCAGTAGTTCTTTATTTATTGAAAGCATAGACATTCTGGCCAGAATTTCATGTTGGGTGGGAGGCCCCATCCACCAGCCAAAATGTCAGGGGCGAGTCCGCCCCAGCCAGGCCTGGGAGCCACGTTGTGATTTTATGCAGCCCAAGCCCTTAATTGGCCATGGGTGAGACTTCTGCCCCTCTGAGACAGGAGGTCCCGCCTCCAAGAGCTGCTGGCCAATCAGCAGGCTGGCAACTCAATCTCAGCAGTGCCACTGGGAGTGGTGACCACTGCTGGAACTGCAGTCAGGGAGAGGAGCAAGAGCGATGCTAGCCCCAGAAAAAAGGTAAGCTTGTGGGGCCTCGCCGGGACAATTGACCATGCCCCGATGAGGCAAAAGGGGTTGGTTGGGGGGGAGGGGAGGGAATGTAATTCAGTGGGAGAAGTTGGGCACTGGGGGACCCCTTCATGGGGCACAGGGTGTCCGATCAGGAGGCCCCCTCTCCTCCAGCCCACAAGGAGGCCGCCAGGTTTTACTGGGTGGCTTCCTGGGGGCCCT
Source organism: Heterodontus francisci (assembly GCF_036365525.1). Taxonomy (NCBI): domain Eukaryota; kingdom Metazoa; phylum Chordata; class Chondrichthyes; order Heterodontiformes; family Heterodontidae; genus Heterodontus; species Heterodontus francisci. Next base: position 27,431,979 of record NC_090382.1, read on the forward strand.
GAGCTGCCCGCCTGCTGCTGGCAATATACCAGGGGTGACGGGAGGAGGCCCTTAAGTGGCAGTTAATTGGCCACTTAAGGGCCTTAATTGGCCTGGGGTGGGCAGGATGTTTCTTGCCACCACCCATTGTAAACATTGCAGCAGGGGCGAGAAGGCGAAGGGAATGGCACCCCTTGCTGCCCACTCAATTTTAGACCCCTGCCTCCAGCCCACTCATGTGGGGTGGGGGGGGGGGGGGTGTGGGTGGCGTTGGTGGGTGGGGGCATAAAATTTAGGCCTCTGTGTCACCCATTAAAACACATCTTCAATATATGTATGCGGTTACCTATCAACTGAACAGGCTGATCGAAGCATTGCTTTCAACATTGACAAGACAATTGATAATGACCATGTTTATTGATGCACACAGTTAGAGGTATGTTGCGACAAGAAAATCTTGGGTTGCTAGGAGCTGGATCTCCTGCTGCTTACTGACTGGTGACTGAGCTACATGTTATGCCATACAATTGCCTGGATCCTCAGTCAGCGAAAGAACGAGTACTTGATGTAATTGGAATCAGCGATAATGAGGTCCTTAATTCAATTCTGAACCTTCTCAACTGATGTTTCTTCATCTTCTGTGGCGGAAAGGAGTTGTTCACTTTCAGTAGTCTCGCAAGCTTCCTGCAAAGAACCAAAAGCAGTACACCATGAGACACAGCAATCTAATCCAAATACAGAGGATTGTAGTTGAGTCCTCCTCGCTTCTTATTTAGGTGTTAGCTTGGCTCAGTTGGTAGCACTGGTACCGCTGAGTCCCACTTGAACCCCACTTCAGACTTCAGCAGATTCTTCCATCCGCAATATCAGGGGTTGTGGCCCTGCAATTTAAAACCAACTGTAGTGCCAGCATTGTTTTTTTTACAATTTATTTGATTCAGCCTCCAGCATCTGCCATATGATGCTACCATTAACATACTTAAATTTACTTGTAACTTTAAACAATACGCTCCGAATCCACTAGAGGGCATTTAGGCATACGCCTAAAATTATTTGACTTAATAAGAAACTTGGCCTTGTTTTCTGAGGAACGATGGAGACTTCAATGACATTCGCAAGATTATGGACCCTGAGGTCATGACTGGTGCTATATAAATGCAACTCTTTCTTTCAATTTATAAACTTGGTTAATGATCTGCCATATTCCGAAAAAAAACTTTTCTCTTAATGAACTTTGGACTTGTTAATGTGAGGGATTTGAGTGCCGCAGAATGGGGTTTAGATGCTTCTTTGGGTTGAGATGTATTATAACTTAGATCAATTGTTTGTTTTTCCTGTATTATTTTTCACATTGAGGAAGTAACAATGATCCTGAGGGTCACCGCTGACTGGAAACTTTACTGGTCCAGCCTTATAAATATTGTGGCTACAAGAACATGTCAGAGGCTGGGTATTCTGCAGTACGTGACTCGCCTTCTACTTCCCCAAAACCTGTGCATCATCTACATGGTATAAGTCAGGAACTTTCCTGGATGAGTGCACCTGAAGTCCCGTAACCTCCAAGGATACTGACCAAGTGCTGGAAAATGGGATTAGGATAAATGGATTGTTTCTCGACTGGTGTAGATACAATGGGCAGGGAGGCCTCCTTCTGTGCTGTAAATTTTTCTACCTTTTCTAAATATCTGAAAAGGAGGAACACGCAGGGATGTGGGGAGGGGGTGGAGGAGTGGCAGTATGAGAACTGCTCCTTAGGAGAGGCAGCACGGGCATGATGGGTTAAATGGCCTTCTTCTGTGCTGTAACGATTCTATGATTCTATAACAGTCACGAAGCTCAAGACTATCCAGTTAAAAGCAGTGCTCTTGATCAACACCCATCCACCACCTTAAACATTCACTGACTCTGGCACACAGTGGCAGCAGTATGTACCATCTACAAGATGCACTGCAACACCTCGCTAAGGTTCCCTCAGTAGCACTTCCAAAACTCATGACCCTCTACTACATAAAAGAACATGGGCAGCAAGTACATGGGAACACCACCACTGGCAAGTACTCCTCCAAGTCATACAAGATCCTGACTTGGAACTATATCCCTGTTCTTTCGCTGTCGCTGAGTCAAAATCCTGGAACTCCCTCCCTAACAGCACCAAATGACTGCAGCAGTTCAAGAAGGCAGCTCACCACCACATTCTCAAGGGCAATTAGGGATGGGCAATAAATGCTGGCCTTGCTAATGATCCCCACAATGTATGAATGAATAAAGAAGAGAGAAAAAAATGTTATTCATCGCAGGAATTATATATTTTCTCCAACACAGTGATAGTGGGAAATTACATTTTTTGTAGTTTTCAATTACCTGTAAAGAGGATGTATGGGAGTGTTGAGGTAATTGTACATTTCTTGTAACATATTAGTGATGAAATCAGAAGACAAGAGGTATGAACAATGGATGGATTATTTCTATCTATATATATTGGACATTAAAAAGCATGTATTCGGGGCTATAGTTATTTCAGACTGGCATCTGTGGAGTTCACAGTGCTGAGTTATACTCCCAGTTATTGCACTACTGTCCAGCCACATGAAGTGGAGCTCTGCATATGCATGCTTACATGTAAGGACATAGGAACATAGGAGCAGGAGTAGACCATTCAGCCCATTGAGCCTACTCCACCATTCAATTAGATCATGGATGATCATCTACCTCAACACCACTTTCCTGCGCTATCCCCATATCCCTTGATGTCATTAGTATCCAGATTATCTATGGATTTCTGTCTTGAACATGTTCAATGATTGAGCTCCACAGCCCTCGGGGGTAGAGAATTCCAAAGATTCACCACCCTCTGAATGAAGAAATTCCTCATCATTTCAATGGCCTGTGCCTTATTCTGAGACTATGTCCCCTGGTTCCAGACTCAGCAGTCGGGGGAAACATCCTATCTACATCCAACCTGTCCTGCCCTGTAAGCATTTTGTAAGTTTTAATGAGATCACCTCTCATTCTTCGAAACTCTAGAGAATACAGGCCCAGTTTCCTCAATCTCTCCTCATAAGACAATCCCACCATCCCAGGGATTAGTCTGGTGAACCGTCGCTGCAGTCCCTCTATGGCAAGTATATCATTTCTTAAATGAGGAGACCAAAACTGTACACAATACTCTAGGTGCAGTCTCACCAATGCCTTACGATTTAAGCAAGATGTCTTTAGTGCTGTACTCAAACCCCTTGCGATGAAGGCCAACATACCATTTGCTTTCCTAATTGCTTGCTGCACTTGCCTGCTAGCTTTTAGTGACGTGAGATTTAGAAAGAGGCCCAACATGTCTGTCCCTTTTACACCTCTCAACCCTGTCTACCTGCCCTCTCATTCCTTTCTGTTACCAGAAATCAATCTAATTGTCACTTGTACTCATTTATCCTGCTTGCTTCAACCATTCCTTCGTATCCTTATCCAGTTCTATTTTTCCTTGGGTGAAAATGTCCCACCTGACTTTCTTACTTACTGCTAAAGTTCCTGTGTTTTTTTTAATAGCAGGATTTCCTGGTACCTAAACCAGCTGCACAATTTGCCTAGATCAATTTTATCAATTTGGCTCATAAAATTGCAAATTTCATTGAAGTCACCTTAAAGTTTCCATCTTTCCTCAGAAAACAAGACTAAGTTCCTTCATCTTTCCTCAGGACTCAAACTTCCTGAGATCTGTATTCATCTTACTTGTCCCTTCAGTCCTCACTCTTTGATAATAATGTCTTCCTATGATGCGATAGTCAATATCTTACACAGCAGCAATACAATCCAATACTTCCTTTACTGTTTTTGCATGTCAGCCAAGCCCTGTTCTGATGATCTTGTAAATGTGCCCACTGTAATCCCCAGATCTCCTTCCTGATCAATATGCTGTTCTACTGTTCCGCTGAACATTTTCTCTCTGTTATAGTTTCTTAATCCCATGTATCATGAATTTCCTGATCTCCTGCTCTACATTTGATGGGAAATCAATGCAAACACTGGAGAAATGACCACTCGCACCATAACTCCAAACTTTCTGCCAAAGTTATGGTGGGAAATCAATAAAGCTATGAAAATCTTCCCTCATTATTTTACACCCTTCATCAAGAAGATTCCCTCCAAGTTGCACAGCATCCTGACTTGGACAGTGCTGTTCCTTTATCACTGCAGGAACAAATCCTGGGACTCCCTACCCAACAGTACTGTTGGAGCTCCTTCAACATTTAGCTTGCAGTGGTTCAAGAAGAGGGCCCACCCCCACCTCTCAGGATGGACAATAAAATGCTGGCCTCGCCGGCGATGCAGATAGCCTCACAATGAATAAGCAAAACAACAAAGAAACCTCCATTGAACTGCATTTTCTGTCCATTTGCCCAGTTGCTTAAAGGATTGAATTAATTCTGGATCTGATTTTGTTGCTCCTCATTATCTGCTTCTATTTTGAATTGATCTGGAAAGTTGCGAGGGTGCAGATCACATTGGAATTCCCATGCTTGTTAACGACAGTCCGTGCAGGGCTATGGAAGAAAAGCAGGGGAGTGGGACTAATTGAATAGCTCTTTCAAAGAGCTGCCATGGACACGATGGGCCAAATGGCTTTCTTCTATGCTACATGGTTCTATAATTCTAGGATGCTTATGACACACTAATGCATGAATAGCGGTGAGCTCATGAGAAGGTTATGCTGATTGGATTAGATGAAAAAGGTGAGGGGAGGCTCATATGGGGCACAGACACTGATATTGACCAAATGGCCTGTTTCTGTGCTGTAAATTCTATGTAGTTTTATGATGGTATCAATCAGAACAGCAAACAAACAGCAGAGGGCTCAATCATGAATTACCTTTAATCTCTCCAGCTCTTGTCTGCCAGGCAAGGATATCTGAGGTGTGTGAAAAGCCTATCACGTGAAAAGAAAACAATTATTCCTTGATCACCACAGATAAAAGTTAGATCAGCATTCTCGATGAGAAATGTGTTCGTGTGACAGAAAGATCAAAGGCTCATGTTTTCCTCCCCAGTGCCTGGGTATTAAAGTTTCATCTGCCAGGACTTCTAACTCCAGATTTGGGAGAAACCTATCCATGGTTTTATATATTGACGGAGGCCTTATGCCCAGACACGGCAAAGGCTAAGGTGTCCAAATCCATTCCAAATGTTTCAGGGTGCTGCTACCACTTAGAATCCAAAATGCAATGCATTTAAAGTAAATGTTGACTCATTTCTCTGTTTGCATCCCATTTTAATCAAGCTATTGTTTGCATATAATTAGCTGAAATCAATCAGAAGCATGGGAATTTTATAGACCTTCCTCCCTGACAGTGCCACAATGCACCCAGATGAGATGACAGCTCTGAAATACTCTCCATTTGTCAGTGTTTCTGGCACAGATCTCCATGATCCACAGTACCAGGTTGCATTCATTAATGCTTTATAGTGTTGGAATAAAAGTGTTTTTTATGAAAATATGTAGGAAAAAAGTGAAGTAAAATGATAATATTTGACATGAGCAGTGTTGCTCTTTATATAAATAAAAATAGTTTTTTGGAGGTATTAGCCTTCACAGCCTGGATCCATGATGGGAACCCACAGCCAATGTGTCTGGTGACTTTGAGCTATAGCTGCGAACTCACAGCTGGTGTATCTGTTGACCTCCACCCATCCCCTTTGGAAAGTATATGTGGGCATAGGTATGTAATGAGGCCAGATTGATGATGGTATGCGATTCCTTCTGCAGTCAGACTGCCTCCTGCCAATGTTCACATGTGAAATATGGTTGTTTGGGTGAGGTACCAGCTAGTGTTGACACATGTAGAACACTATCCCAGCGAGAGTCAGCAACCTCAGGAAAGGAGGGGAAGGAATTGTTGAGAAAATAACTTTAGTTTGGCTCTTTTCGACCACAGTATTTAATGAACCAAATATGAATTTCCCAATGAAAAGCACTGGGCTTTGCCTGAACTTATACAGAGAGAGGCTGTCAATGAACTGCGACAGGTTTCACACAGCCGGACCTTCTTGGCTAGCAGAATCTCATCGGTGGATTTCGAGCGATTCTTGACACTCTGCTTCTGTGGTGAAGATGCTTCATTCTGAGAGGAAAAATAAAGTACACAGGCTGGTTAAAAGTACAATCAGAGAGACCTTTAAGGGTCAGCTGTCACATGGAAAACTGACAAACTTTCTTCAATTTGTTTACAAACAATACAATGGCGTAGCTCTTTTGAGTGCCTACATCATGAAGTGTTCTAATATGCTTCCCAAATTGTTATAAGGAACCAGACGCTGAACCAGAAAGGGGGAGATGAGAAGTGGTGACCAAAAGCTGGACTGACTCACTAGCTTGAGCCCTCAGGAGCCATGGACTGATGATGAGTGGACTTATAACCCATCCTTCTTCCTAACTTCAGGAAGGAAAAACACAAATGGAGATTGACCTGGGTGTTTTATATGAAGTGGCCGCATTGAGTTTGGCTTTCAAATGATTCAAAAGCAATCTTCCAAATCCAGTTCCCAGCCAGCTTAAAACCTGTTTCCTGCCTCTTGTGATGGCCGCCAGAAGAAAAGCGACAACCGAGTGGTGGATTGAGTGGTGAAGCTACTCCCACCGTGCTGTTAGGTAGGAAGTTCCAGAATTATGACTCAGTGGCAATCAGGGAATGGCGATACATGCCCAAGTTAGGATCGTGCATGACTTGTCTGGGAACCTGGAGGGGATGGTATTCCCATGTACCTGTTGCACTATTGCATGGGATAGAAATAATTGCACAAGTGTCACTAAGCCAGACCTGGTCATAAAATAGCTGGCAGACAGACAAACCTTCAGATCACTAAATCACCCTGCATCATTACACACAATCATTCACTCACTCTTCATTCCTTTTGGCCTTTTCTTTTCCTTATTAATTCTTTCCTTTCATCCTTTTTTTTCTCTAATTATACCATAGTAATATATCTTTATATTTCTGTTTCTCCTTTTCCCTTCACATCTCTACTTTCTGCTATGTCTCCTCACTTTATCTCATCCTCTTTTATTGTCACCTTCTCTTCATGATTCTTTCTCTCATTTGTACTGTTGCTGCCTCTTATTTCATATATTTTATTTATCTGTCTCACTATCATGTTGTTTTCATTGCCTTATTCTCTCTCTTTCTGACCTTCTCTGTCTCTCTTTATGTCCTTTTTCTGCTTCCCCTCCCTCTCTAATTCCCTTTATCTCTTTCAGCCTCCCCTCCATCTCTAACTCCCTGGGCTAAATATTTGTCTGCATCATTAGTTGGTCAGGGGATAATTTGAGACCTGTCCACATTGATTCCATTGGAGGTGAGGAGCACGCAAACTTTGTGCTTCCCCCTTATTACCATGATTTCTGCATGCAACCAAGTGTGACCTGCACTGCTGGTTGGCTGCACACACAACAGGGAACCTAAGAGGCTAGCACGTGTTCCAGCTAGTCTCCAGCTCTTAAAGGCAGACTGTCTCTCTTAAAGTGAAGCTACACTGGAACATTCAAGTCTGAAAACAACTGAAACAGAAACATTCAAGGTGACAGGAAATGGAGTACCAGGCCCAGGGAGAGGGCTCCCAGATTCATCGATGCTGCTGTGAAGGCATGAGTGACAGTGGTGGATAGAAGGATAGAGGCCATGTTTCCTCGATGGGACCTGAGGCCCTCAAGGCATTTTCTCAGAAGGGATGCAGGTGGCCAGGGAGGTCAATGTCCGGATATCACCCTAAGGACCTGGCAGCAGTGCAAAAAGAAATTTAATGGCCTCACACACATGGTTAAGGTCAGCGAATGCATCTCATTCCTCACATCTCATATCCACCAATCCACCAGCCTGTCATGCTGCCCAATGCACCACACACACATCACTCTCCCAGCAGCACTCAATAGCACTCAGAACTCAGCCTACTGTACCTCACCCTCACACACCTTCCAATAATGTCAGTCTCACACTTACCGCTCATGGCCTCCATGGACCACAGCAGGGCAGGCAATTCACCCAACACAGTGCCACATAATTACTGACATTCTATTCTCCCACTTGCAGAAACAGGGCTTCCATAACAGGGAGGCAGCAACAGGGGACCAACTGGGAGACACCACGACTATATTCACTCATCCCGATGGAGGAGATGGTGCTCTGCATCATGGGTCCAGCAGCAACAGAGCCTGTGGTATCCGTGTCACCAAGAACATCGAGGATAATGGTGAGTTGCAGCCTTTTGTCCCTTCTCAATTCCCTGAGCCTGACATCTGACATAAATTGAAAGCTGCAGCTGCTGAGACCATGGACCTCCTGATTTCTCACCCCAACCTGCTCCTTATGCTTTTATTCTTTCAGATACCCAAGATCTGCCACTTGCCCATCCTCAACATAGCCAGGAAGAAGAGAAAGAGGAAGCCCACACCACTGATGAGGAAACACGGTCAGTTAATCTCATAAATCCAGCTACCAGATCAGATACTGGTACTGCATGTGGCTTAGAGGCTAATATCGGGTTGGGATCAGCACATGGTGAGTCACTGGGCACGAGTGAACTGCAGATAGGCCAAGCTGAAGGATGGCTCGTGTACAAGCTCACCGGAGGGTGAGGTCGCATGTTCCACTGCAGCAGACACAGATGAGGACTTGGATAGAGCAGCATACAGGAAAAGACTGATGACGATCGAAATGCTTGGTGCAATTAACAGGCCTGCCAAACAGCCTTCTGTCACTGTCAAGGAGCATGGAGGAGTCTGGCTCCAATGTGACAGTGGACAGAGGGCATCGCGCAGAATTTGTAGCCTATCCTTTTCATTGTGGAAATGGTGGTCAACTCCATGTCTGCACTAGCAAACCTGACCATGATGCATTGTGTGATGGCTGAATACTGAGTTTCCACTGCAGCACACGCAGACGCTACCCAAAGTCTCAGTGCTTCAATCGAAGCTCAGAGCGACATCACAAAATTCATGCTTCATGGCCTGCTTGTTGACTGCTTGATGCTTTTAAGATCGCCGCGTGGTTGTGGACCCATGCACCTAAAAGGGAACGTTGCTTGCGCATGGTCTGTTTGTTCCTGATTGCTCTGCGGCTGTACACCTGCACAGCTTAAAGGGAACATTGGTCAGGTCTGAGAGGACTTCCTGCACTGTGCCCAGATAGGAATGATAAGCATCGCAGTGGTCTGCTGCTCATTACATTGCAGAGGAGCCTGCACTTGGAGGAAGAAGAGCATCATAGAGTCATAGTCATAGAGTCATTTACTGACATCGAAGGCCATTCGGCCCATTGAGCCCATGCTGGCTCTCCACAGAGCTGTGCAGTCAGTCCCACTCCTCAGCTTGATCCCCTTAGCCCTGCAAGTCTATTTCTCTAAGGTGGTCATCCAACTTCCTCTTGAAGTCATTGATCATCTCCGCTTCAACCACCCTTGTGGGCAGCGAGTTCCAGGTCATTACCACCCACTGTGTAAAAAAGTGCTTCCTCATATTCCCCCTGCATCTTTTGCCCAAAACTTTCAATCAGTCATCATCAGACAAGGAAAACCTGGAGAAGGAGAGGAAACAGCAGGAGAAGGAGTGCTGCCTCAGTGCCTTACAGCCAGAGATTTGAGGGATTAGCTTATAGCTCAGCGTTTCAGCTGGGCTTCTCACACCTCTACCCTGAGAACTGAGACAGGACGCTACTGCAGAACATTCCTTGTTACATTCTTCCCCACTCCCTTCATCCTATATTGAAGAACATTTAAACCTATGGCAGACTGACACCTGGTGCACAGGTCCCAAGTATGCTTAGTCCTACTCTGACCCCTATTGCAATTTTCAGTTTCAAGAAAGACTTACATTTATATAGCATCTTTCACAACCTCAGGATATCCCAGACTGCTTTACAGCCAACGAACGACTTTTGAAGCATGGTCATTGTTGTAATGTACAAAACGCAGTAGCCAGTCTCTCCACCGCATGTCCCACAACCAGCAATGTGCTAATCAACTAGATACTTTTTTCTTGTGATGTTGGTTGAGGGATAAATATTGGTGTTTACACCAGGGAGCACTACCCTGCTGTTCTTGGAGAGTGACATGGGATATTTTATATCCACCTGAGAGGGCAGACAGCACCTCAGTTTAATCTCTCATCCAAAAGACCCCAGCCTGAATTTTGAAAGCTCGCCGCCGAGAAAAGGCGCGGTGCACGTGCGAGTTGTGCGCTGCTGAGCCACCACGATATTTCTCGCGGGGGCTCGTTTACATGGAGTAGGCAGAACATCCGCCCCTGATGATGTAGAGGTGGTGGGAGCTCCACCCCGGCAATGGCGTCTGGCACTACTGCGCAGGTACCGGTGCCATTTTTAAAGGGCTTACTCAATGGACATTTAAAAATTAGAGGGACCGGTAAGTTAAATCTCAAAATAGAATTGAATGCATTCTCCCCCTCCCCTCCCAATGGCATTTCCAAACATTTGTGCCCTTTTCCCCCCCGCAGAATTCGATTATTCAGAATTTGACCTTCCCTCCCACAAAGTTCGGAAACTTTGCCCTTTACCCCTTCCCATCAACCCCCAGCCACCACACCCCCCCGACCCAGACCAATCCGCATTGGTGTCACACTGCTCCCCCTCTCTTGCACAGAGAAATAAATCCTCCTCTCCCCTCCCCACAGGGGTTGCGTCACGGTTCAGTAAAGGGGAATTCGAAGGCATAGCATTGGCGGCCGCCCAAATGAAGATCAGTGCAGCAATTAAGGAGGCGACGAGACCCTTATTAAATCAAGTATGTAAATTAGTTTACATATTGAAATGGGGGTCCCATCGCTGAGTGGCGGGGCGGCCTCCATGAGGCTTCGCCGCCGCCACCGAGATCGGCACGGGGCCTGTCACCATCAGGGTCAGTGGCGTGCCTCCACCGTACCAATCTTCATTGCACCCCCGCCACCGTTTCCAAAAGCAGAGGGGCTTTAAAATCCAGCTCATTTCCTTTTCCACACAAAAAAAATTCTTCCCATCACGCAGTTTTCCCCCAAGCTTTGTTACCTTTGCCCTTTAACCCCTTGCCGCCAACCCCTTAGCCAATAGTAGGAGTTTTCCCCGCTCACCCCCACCTCCCCGACCTGAAAATTTCACTCTTCCCCACTCCCCACCAGTGTCATGCAAATGGACGGAATATCGGCATGGGTCACGATGAAGTACATAATTATTCTTTAATTAGCATTTATTTAAATATATTAATTATGGGCAGCCACCCCGAGACCTCACCACCGCCAGTAAAATGGGGCGGGGCATTCCTGGTGTCGAGGCCCATGGCGGGCCTCTCCCGGAACGATTTTCTGAGTACCCCCGCCATGACCCCCCACGTCAGGGGGCCAGTAAAATTCAGGCCCCCATCTCCAACAGTGCAGCACTCCCTCAGTACTGCACGGGAGTCTCAGCCTGGATTATGTCCTCAGTTCTCTGAAGTGGATCTGGAACCCGTGGCCTCCTTCTGAATCAGAGGCAAGAGTGCTACTAACTGAGCCACAGCTACACTTAATAGACAAAACACACACCATAAACAATCTGTCCAGCTGTACCAGGCATTAAGTGGGCTTCAGTGGTCCTTAAAGAAGCCACTAGAGGCTACTCAAAAAATTGCCCAAGGAACTTTCAGTTTTTTTTTGATGGGGGCTGGAGAGCAGGAAAGTCCTGTCACTCTCACCCCCACCTCAGTTGTCCACCCACTTCCCGTCTCAATTTGCTGGCTGGCTTCGCACGGGAATCAGCCAAATCTCCCAGCTTCTTAGAATCAACAAGCGTAGCTGCCTGCACGGTGCCCACAGCTCGCCACAGCAAGTTAATGAGTCCCCTGCCTCAAAATGGCGCACGTTACAAACCAGCACTAATAGGCCCTTATTACATGGCAGTTGAAATCACCTGTCACACCGACCCTCAGCCAAAGAGAAATACTTGGAATAATCTACCGGGGGGATGGGAGGACAAAGATCTTTGGATGTTAAAAGTGCAGTAGGAAGCAGAGGGACCAAACTTTAACAGGATTAGTGGCCATTTCTAATCCTGCACTGTCATTACATTGTAATGCTCAGTCTCTTTGCATGTATTAATTTGACTGTAACACTGTTCCCTCAGAAACAAAACATCAATATCACAGCAACTGCAGACTTACCTTTTTCTCCATCTTGGTTCTGGGTTTGTACAGCAGATTTGAGTACTAAATTTTGTATTTTCTCCTTGAGTTGATATCAATCTTCTACCTTCTGCAGAATAAATGCAGATACATATTAAAAATATCGCCAGTTTGAGCTCTTAATGCCAAATCCTTTCTTGTACCCAGTGTCTCTGTTCCCTGTGGTTTGATAATAGGAATCACAGGCTGCTTGTCCAGTGGCGCAGATGCTAAGGGTACAGAGTGAGTCATCCAGAACAGTAATGTCCCAGTTTCAATCCTGGGACTGTGCTGTTAATTCATCTCAGTTAAGGCACCAGCAAGGAAGCAACACTTGACCATGTTACCCCGAGCTAGGGAGAGGAGAAAATATCTTAGATTGCTGCTTTTGATTGTATGAGTTATCCCCAAAACAGCTGGATGACATGTGTGTCAGTGGAGAAATAAATTTTATCACCTCCCACGGTTGGATAGTCGGACAATATTTACAGTCTGGGCTGCCACATGGCAATGGAATGTGCATCAATATACCTCAACATGAATCTTTACAACATACCCCAACACGAATCATCATAAATATACCTCAACAAAAATCATCATAAATATAGCTCAACATGAATCATCGCAAATGTACTTTGTCAGCATAAATATACTCCAACATGTGTTATTATAAATATTCTTTTGGGCCTCCTTATCTCGAGAGACAATGGATACGCGCCTGGAGGTGGTCAGTGGTTTGTGAAGCAGCGCCTGGAGTGGCTATAAATATACCTAAGCACAAATCACTGTAAATATACCGCCAGAATACACATCATCATAAATATATTCCAACTCGAGTCATCATAAATATAGCTCAACATGAATCATCATAAAGGTACCCCGACAACACAGACCATCATAAAGATACCCCGACATGAATCATCGTAAATATACTCCAACACAAGTCAACATAAATATACTCCAACACGAGTCATCATAAATATCAATCACGAATCACCATAAATATACCTCCACAATACACATCATCACAAATAAACCCCAACACAAATCATCATAAACATAGAACATTACTATTAGAACATTACAGCGCAGTACAGGCCCTTCGGCCCTCGATGTTGCACCGACCTGTGAAAACATCTGACCTAAACTACTCCATTTTCATCCATATGTCTATCCAATGACCACTTAAATGCCCTTAAAGTTGGCGAGTCTACTACTGTTGCAGGAATGGCGTTCCACGCCCCTACTACTCTCTGAGTAAAGAAACTACCTCTGACATCTGTCCGATATCTATCACCCCTCAACTTAAAGCTATGTCCCCTCGTGTTTGCCATCACCATCCGAGGAAAAAGACTCTCACTATCCACCCTATCTAACCCTCTGATTATCTTATATGTCTCTATTAAGTCACCTCTCCTCCTCCTTCTCTCTAACGAAAACAACCTCAAGTCCCTCAGCCTTTCCTCGTAAGACCTTCCCTCCATACCAGGCAACATCCTAGTAAATCTCCTCTGCACCCTTTCCAAAGCTTCCACATCCTTCCTATAATGCGGTGACCAGAACTGCACGCAATACTCCAGGTGCGGCCGCACCAGAGTTTTGTACAGCTGCAGCATGACCCCGTGGCTCCGAAACCCGATCCCCCTACTAATAAAAGCTAACACACCATATGCCTTCTTAACAGCCCTATTAACCTGGGTGGCAACTTTCAGGGATTTATGTACCTGGACACCAAGATCTCTCTGCTCATCTACACTGCCAAGAATCTTCCCATTAGCCCAGTACTCTGCATTCCTGTTACTCCTTCCAAAGTGAATCACCTCACACTTTTCCACATTAAACTCCATTTGCCATCTCTCAGCCCAGCACTGCAGCCTATCTATGTCCCTCTGTAACCTACAACATCCTTCGGCACTATCCACAACTCCACCGACCTTCGTGTCATCCGCAAATTTACTAACCCACCCTTCTACACCCTCATCCAGGTCATTTATAAAAATGACAAACAGCAGTGGCCCCAAAACAGATCCTTGCGGTACACCACTAGTAACTAAACTCCAGGATGAACATTTGCCATCAACCACCACCCTCTGTCTTCTTTCAGCGAGCCAATTTCTGATCCAAAGCACTAAATCACCTTCAATCCCATACTTCCGTATTTTCTGCAATAGCCTACCGTGGGGAACCTTATCAAACGCCTTACTGAAATCCATATACACCACATCCACGGCTTAACCCTCATCCACCTGTTTGGTCACCTTCTCAAAAAACTCAATAAGGTTTGCGAGGCACCACCTACCCTTCACAAAACCGTGCTGACTATCGCTAATGAACTTATTCTTTTCAAGATGATTATAAATCCTATCTCTTATAACCTTTTCCAACATTTTACCCACAACCGAAGTAAGGCTCACAGGTATATAATTACCAGGGCTGTCTCTACTCCCCTTCTTGAACAAGGGGACGACATTTGCTATCCTCCAGTCTTCCGGCACTATTCCTGTCGACAATGACGACAGAAAGATCAAGGACAAAGGCTCTGCAATCTCCTCCCTGGCTTCCCAGAGAATCCTAGGATAAATCCCATCTGGCCCAGGGGACTTATCTATTCACACTTTCCAAAATTGCTAACAGCTCCTCCTTGTGAACCTCAATCCCATCTAGCCTAGTAGTCTGTATGTCAGTATTCTCCTCGACAACATTTTCTTTCTCTACTGTAAATACTGACGAAAAATATTCATTTAATGCTTCCCCTATCTCCTGTGATTCCACACACAACTTCCCACTACTATCCTTGATTGGCCCTAATCTAACTAGTCATTCTTTTATTCCTGATATACCTATAGAAAGCCTTAGGGTTTTCCTTGATCCTATCCGCCAATGACTTCTCGTGTCCTCTCCTCGCTCTTCTAAGCTCTCCCTTTAGATCCTTCCTGGCTAGCTTGGAACTCTCAAGCGCCCTAACTGAGCCTTCACGTCTCATCCTAACATAAGCCTTCTTCTTCCGCTTGACAAGCGCTTCAACTTCTTTAGTAAACCACGGCTCCCTTGCTCGACAACTTCCTCCCTACCTGACAGGTACATACTTATCAAGGACACGCAGTAGCTGCTCCTTGAATAAGCTCCACATTTCGATTCTTCCCATCCCCTGCAGTTTCCTTCCCCATCCTACGCATCCTAAATCTTGCCTAATCGCATCATAATTTCCTTTCCCCCAGCTATAATTCTTGCCCTGCGGTATATACCTGTCCCTGCCCATCGCTAAGGTAAACCTAACCGAATTGTGATCACTATCACCAAAGTGCTGACCTACATCTAAATCTAACACCTGGCTGGGTTCATTACCCAGTACCAAATCCAATGTGGCATCGCCCCTGGTTGGCCTGTCTACATACTGTGTCAGAAAACCCTCCTGCACACACTGGACAAAAACGGACCCATCTAAAGTACTTGAACTATAGTATTTCCAGTCAATATTTGGAAAGTTAAAGTCCCCCATAACAACTACCCTGTTACTCTCGCTCCTGTCGAGAATCATCTTCGCTATCCTTTCCTCTACATCTCTGGAACTATTCGGAGGTCTATAGAAAACTCCCAACAGGGTGACCTCTCCTCTCCTATTTCTAACCTCGGCCCATACTACCTCAGTAGACGAGTCCTCAAACGTCCTTTCTGTCGCCGTAATACTCTCCTTGATTAACAATGCCACACCTCCCCCCTCTTTTACCATCTTCTCTGTTCTTACTGAAACATCTAAATCCCGGAACCTGCAACATCCATTCCTGTCCCTGCTCTACCCATGTCTCCGAAATGGCCACAACATCGAGATCCCAGGTACCAACCCATGCTGCAAGCTCACCCACCTTATTCCGGATGCTCCTGGCGTTGAAGTAGACACACTTTAAACCAAGTTCTTGCTTGCCAGTGCCCTCTTGCGTCCTTGTAACCTTATCCCTGACCTCACTACTCTCAACATCCTGTACACTGGAACTACAATTTAGGTTCCCACCCCCCTGCTGAATTAGTTTAAACCCCCCCGAAGAGCACTAGCAAATCTCCCCACCCAGGATATTGGTACCCCTCTGGTTCAGGTGAAGACCATCCTGTTTGTAGAGGTCCCACCTACCCCAGAAAGAGCCCCAATTATCCAGGAAACCAAAACCCTCCCTCCTACACCATCCCTGCAGCCACGTGTTCAACTCCTCTCTCTCCCTATTCCTTGCTTTGCTAGCACGTGGCACGGGCAACAACCCAGAGATAACAACTCTGTTTGTTCTCGCTCTAAGCTTCCACCCTAGCTCCCTGAATTTCTGCCTTAAATCCCCATCTCTCTTCCTACCTATGTCGTTGGTGCCTATGTGGACCACGACTTGGGGCTGCTCCCCCTCCCCCTTAAGGATCCCAAAAACACTATCTGAGACATCATGAACCCTGGCACCTGGGAGGCAACACACCAACCGTGAGTCTCTCTCGTTCCCACAGAACCTCCTATCTGTTCCCCTAACTATGGAGTCCCCAATGACTAATGCTCTGCTCCTCTTCCCCCTTCCCTTCTGAGCAACAGGGACAGACTCTGTGCCAGAGACCTGTACCCCATTGCTTACCCCTGGTAAGTCCCCCCCCCTCCCCCAACAGTATCCAAAACGGTATACCTGTTGTTGAGGGAAACATACCGCAACATGAATCATCATAAATATATCCTCGCATGAATTATCATAAATATACTCCAACATGAATCAATATAAATATACCCTAACACGAGTCATTATAATTATATTCCAACGCGAGTCATCGTAAATGATCACAAACATACCCAAATGTGGATCATCATAAATATACCCGAACATAAATCATCATAAATATACCTGAAAATGACTCATCATAAATATACTACAACAGGAGTCATCATAAGTATACCTGTAAGGAACTCCCCTTTAATTAATTTAATGATTCCTCACATTTCAGGCTCGAGTGTGTTGTCTAAATGCAAGTTTATTACTCCAACACAAAAAGACTATAATTATTATGGTTACACAATAAACTCATGCAATCTCGCTTCCTACAAACCCAAGGTGATCATACTGAGTGGTCATGTGTTGAGTGGGTAGAAGATCAAGGAAACACAGGAGGTAGAAGCGATGAACTTGGAGAAGAGTGATAGGAAATAGGGAGAAACTGCAGAGCGATAGGAGAAAAGACGGTGGGTAGGAGACTTGGAGGAAGTTAGCAACAGCGAGAGAGAAGGTGAGATAATGGGGTGAATTTTACAGACCCCCCGATGTCAGGAGTCGTGGCAGGGGGGCTCGGAAAATGCCTTCAGGAGAGGCCCCCCCATGGGCCTCGATGCCGGGGAGGCCCAGCCCCATATTGCCAGCAGTGGCGAGGCCTCGTGGCGGCCCCCCGCCATTTGGCGGTGACATCCAAATTAACTTATGTTAAATTGTGTTTAGTAATGTTTTAAATACTTACCTGCTCCTGCCATTGGGCCCGGTGCGATATCCGTGCTGGCAGCTATCCGGAGGTCTGATGCGGGACACTGGTAGGGAGGGGGGAGCAGGTAAGCATTTCAGTGCAGCAGGGGTGGAGGAGCGGGGTCAAAGCAATCTGATTAGTGGAGGGAATAGTGGGAAAGGGTTGAAGTGAAAAGTTCATAAACTTTGGGTGGGGGTGGGGTGGGCGGAGGTCAGGTATGGAAGGTTAAGTATTTTGGGGGGTTGCAGAGGGCAAGGAATTAACTGTATGGTCATGGGGGGGGATGGGAAAGGGGTGAGAAACATTGCTTGAAATGTTTTAATAAACTTTAAAAGGGATATATCTTTAAAAATCTAAACTAAATTGAAGGGTTGGCAGCCCTTTACGAATGGCGTCAGCGCCTGCACAGTGACACCTGACACTATCACCAGGAATGGAATGCCTGTCCTCTCCACATCATCATTGGGGAGGTCGGTCCACCCCGGCCATGTAAATGAGTCACTGCGTTTAATATTGCAGCGGCTCCATGGAGTAAAGCACGTGCGTGCGGTCCGCTATCTTCAAAGGCATAACGGAGACCTGCCTGGTGTGCGTTCAACTCCAGTACTTGAAGGGCCAATCCAAAATGGAATTTTGGAGGAGCTTGTAGTTAGAAGCAACAAAGGAAGAACTCTCAGTATGGAATCACGGTGTTTAATGGCTGCGCCCCCCCCCCCTTTCCCACTACCCACCCCGCTTTAATGTCTTCCTGGAGATGGTGAGGAGTCAGAGAGAGGTATTATTGCCCAGCAATGTGAGGACGAGACGGCTACTTACAATGAGAAGACATGACTGGAGGTGACAGAGGAGGTCAACAGCAGGACTGTAGTGGCACTTTCTTGGAATCAGTACAGGATCCACTCTAATGGCCTAACCAGTTCAGGAAAGGTGAGTACAATTGCACATTCACCTACATTTTTCTGTGCACATCATTCCAATGCCTCATTCTTCCTTCTCAAGCCTATTCAATCCTCACACCCACTCATCACACCCATGCCCACCCATTCTTCTCTTCTTATGAACATCCACACAGCCCCTTCTATCTATCCATCACTCCCACTCCCACTCACCTGCATCCTTATGCAATTTTATGCCTCTTCCTCATTGTCAGCCTTGCCAAAGGCACTCCATCCATCAGGTGAATACATCATTACATTTTCTGTTCTTTTCCTTGTTGCAGGGGAAGAGAGCATAGAAGGCCAGGGCGAGGGAGTGAACTGGAAGTGGCTCTCAATGCATTTTCCAACTTACAAGGACAGAGGAGATGTCATTGAAAATCAACAACAATAACTTGTATTTATATAGCACCTTTAAGGTAATAAAATCTCCCAAGGTGCTTCACAAGGGCATGACAAAATTATCTATAACAAGCTACACAAGGAGATGTTAGGGCAGATGACCAACAGCTTGGTCAAAGATTTTAAGGAGCTCCCTGTAAGAGGAAACAGAGGTAGAAAAACAGGGAGATTTAGGGAGGAAATTCAAGACCTCGGGGGCTAGGCAGCTGAAGGCCACCAATGGTGAAGCAATTAAAATAGGGGATGATAAAGAGGACAGAATTAGAGGAGCAAAGATATCTCAGAGGGTTGTGAAGCTGAAGGAGATTACAGAGATCGGGGGGGGGCAGGGGGTGGATGGTGGGGGCCGATGGGAGCAGGGTCTGTTGCGAGGCCATGGAAAGATTTAAAAATAAGGAGGAGAATTTTAAAATCAGAGAAGCTTTGGCATCTCTGGCCACTGGAGATGGGGAGACGGGAGTTTGCAGCAACCTGGTGATACATTTAAATATAAGCAACCCGCATGACATGCAGCACTCAGTTATGTTGACTTGATTTTAACTGCGGGTGAAAACAACATCTTCATAATGATAACTTGTAACATATTATTATCTTGCCAGGAATAATTCATGTCTTTTATTTCTGATAGGGCATTCGTGCATGCAACAGAAGTCAGTGGAGGTCACTGACAATGATTCCTCAGAGATGCTCAAACCTTCTGAGGGTGCACTGTCACAGGACTCATGTATGCCGTACAGCAGAGACTCACACTTTGGTGGGAATACATCAACAGACAGCTGGGTTTTTACCTGGTGACTCACACTTCACAAGTGATCAAGAACAGATGGTGGGGACAGCAGTGGAGTTTCCATGGCGAGGGGTGCAGCCCACTCCAAGCCCTGCTCAGCTGGACACAGATGCTGTATCCCGGGGGCCATTGATGGAAAGGATAATCATTGAGCAGCAGCAGACAACATGCAATGCACTGACAGACCTCCCAAGCACACTGACCACGATTGCAGAGAGAATGAAAGAGTCTGCCTCAAGCATGAGTGGGTTATTGTAGGATGTTGTATTGCGATAATTTCTTCTTGCATGGAGAGAGCGGCCAGCTCTGGGAGGCATTAAACATGGTTATTAACTGAGTCCATGCAGACCTTGACTCTTGATGACAGCATGTCTGCAACTTTATATAGCATGCCAGGTTCCCTAGCCTTGGTCTTTCAGTGCCCTATTGACCTACAGCAAAGATCTCTCCAGTACTATGGTAGGACTGAAATGCAGCTGGCCCATGAGAGGGATGATGGTGAAAGGGACATGGAAGTGGGAACCCCACTCAAAGAACTTCTCTTCTCACCCACCCCCACCAGTTAGTAGCCCACATGCTGCTTCTTCTCCCAATGCTTGAGTCTGCTCTGCACAGGTACAGGTGGAACAGTCTTTGGAAGTGCCCTCATGGAATTCAAAACCCAGGGGATGTTGGCCAGTAGCATTTCAGCATCAGAGCAGGGATCTGAGCAACCTGCCCCTATCTCCATTCAATCCACAAGGGCTGCACCATGTAGGAGCAGTGGGACAAGAAAGAATAAGGTTTTGGAATTGCACAAGGATAGGCACATGGATATATAAGAAAAATGTTGCGTTATTACGTTTCTGTTCTTTAGTTAGGTCACATAAATAGTATTATTTTATACCCATTTCCTGTCTTGTCCATTCTTGGGTGCTGGGTATTAAGTCACATTTTCACTTGTTTGATGACGAGCGAGAGAACATGAATTGATGAAGACCAATGGGAGGATGTTCAAGGGGTGGTTGGTTGTTCACAGGACTGCTTTGCGTCAGTGTCCTGGGGAGCAGGTGGCGGAAGATTGGCCGTTGCATGTGCTTGTACCACGGGTCCAGTGGTGCACCCAAAGTGAACCTTTCTATGATAAGGGCATTCCTGGAATCCTGGGCAAGCCTCATCACCTTCTTCCTGCTCAGCTTCCCCGACCTCTTTCTCCCCCTTTGAATCATCCAAGGAGGCTCTGGGTTCCACGCCTTGCTCCGCTTGCTGGTCCAAACCTTTGTAAGATTATTAGGTTACTAAAAAGTTACTAACCAGAATACCAATTGCTAAGTTATAGCTGTTATAAACTAACAACTGATTCATTAACATTAATTAACATTTAGCTTTATTAGACGCTTCTTTGTAATATGGTAAAGTAGGAAAACTTAAGAAATAGGGCACAGTATATACAAGATGTCACGGTAGAGGGATTCTGGAAGGTTACGTTAAGTTTTAAAATGCTTACTTTCAGCAAAAAGGTGAGACATTGAGAGCAGACAGTGAAAACAGCTTCTGTGACAACAAAATGTAGATTTGTCTCCCAATGAGATAAGAGACCATGGAATGTAAAGCATGAAGATAAAGTAGTCAACACAACGGGGTTAGCAACAGAGTTAGCAACAAAGAAAGAAGGATTTTGGTTGGTTAAGAAAGACATCCTTTAACACAAGGATAAAGATGATTGGGGGAAGGGAGGGTTAATTGGATAGCAGCCAGGATAAAAGATGTCTGCCTCTCTGTACAGCAGAGAATTTTTGAACAACACAAGAGAGACAAGCCCGACCAAAAAACTTGAAGACCAGAATACAAGAGAAAAGTCATGTGCTCTGCCATCCAGTCTCTAATACGGATAGTATAATCTGTGTTAGACTGTGAATCACTGTCTGAGTTTGTGACTTAAGAGTTTATCTGAAAACTTAATAAACTTGTCCTTCCCTTTATCTCAATAAAGTCGATTCACAGCAAGCCTTTTGCTGCCAAGTCTGTTCCCATCTTGGAAGGAGGCAAAAACCTCAACTACTTTATCTAATCTTACACCTTGCTGCTGCGTAATGTTGTGCAGATTGCAATGCACCACAGCTAGTCTGGAGATCCTGGCTGGTGCATATGAAAGGGCACCTCCCATTCTGTCCAGGCACCTGAACTGCATCTCGAGTGTGCCGATAGCTTGATTGATCACACATCTGGTTGTCATCGGACATTCATTGTAGTGCTGCTGGGGTTCATTGGTCTGGTTTCTGATGATGGGTGTCATCAACCAAATTTAAAATGGGCATCCCCTGTCTCCTCGTAGCCACTTCTTAAGCCTGCTTGCAAGTCTGAAAATAACAGGAGCTTGGACTGTCACAGGACAAAGGCATTATGGCAGCTGCTCAGGATTCTGGGGCACATCTGCAGAGATATCATTTGTGGTTGCACACCAGCTGCATAGCGATGGAGTGGACGAATACTCCTAATTGTGCTATGGGTGCCCAAATTGCGACGTCTGTGCAGTCAACGACGCCCTGCAACTTCGGGAAGCCACCCAGAGACACAAACCTGAGCACCCATTCATTCTGACTGGCATCTTCACAGACAAAGTTGACATAATTCCCAGTTCTGGCAAACAAACCATCAGTCACCTGATGTGATAATCTGAGCCTCCTGACACACTGCTGTTCAAGGAAACTCAGCCTCTGACTGTATACCATATGTCAAGGATAGTGCTGCCTGTGAGCTTCACCCCTCTGCTGCTGCACCCTCCCTGCTGCTGCACCCACTCTGCTGCTGCACCCACTCTGCTGCTGCACCCACTCTGCTGCTACACCCTCCCTGCTGCTGCACCCACTCTGCTGCTGCACCCACTCTGCTGCTACACCCTCCCTGCTGCTGCACCCACTCTGCTGCTGCACCCACTCTGCTGCTGCACCCTCCCTGCTGCTGCACCCACTCTGCTGCTGCTCCACTCTGCTGCTGCACCCTCTCTGCTGCTGATCCACTCTGCTGCTGCACCCTCTCTACTGCTGCACCCACTCTGCTGTTGCTCCACTCTGCTGCTGCACCCTCTCTGCTGCTGCTCCACTCTGCTGCTGCACCCTCTATGCTGCTGCACCCACTCTGCTGCTGCTCCATGCTGCTGCTGCACCCACTCTGCTGCTGCTCCACTCTGCTGCTGCACCCTCTCTGCTGCTGCACCCACTCTGCTGTTGCTCCACTCTGCTGCTGCACCCTCTCTGCTGCTGCTCCACTCTGCTGCTGCACCCTCTCTGCTGCTGCACCCACTCTGCTGCTGCTCCACGCTGCTGCTGCACCCACTCTGCTGCTGCTCCACTCTGCTGCTGCACCCACTGCTGTTGCTCCACTCTGCTGCTGCACCCTCTCTGCTGCTGCTCCACTCTGCTGCCGCTCCACGCTGCTGCTGCACCCATTCTGCTGCTGCTCCACGCTGCTGCTGCACCCACTCTGCTGCTGCTCCACTCTGCTGTTGCACCCTCTCTGCTGCTGCACCCACTCTGCTGTTGCTCCACTCTGCTGCTGCACCCTCTCTGCTGCTGCTCCGCTCTGCTGCTGCACCCTCTCTGCTGCTGCACCCACTCTGCTGCTGCTCCACGCTGCTGCTGCACCCACTCTGCTGCTGCTCCACTCTGCTGCTGCACCCACTCTGCTGCTGCTCCACTCTGCTGCTGCTCCCACTCTGCTGCTGCACCCACTCTGCTGCTGCTCCACTCTGCTGCTGCACCCACTCTGCTGCTGCACCCACTCTGCTGCTGCTCCACTCTGCTGCTGCACCCACTCTGCTGCTGCTCCACGCTGCTGCTGCACCCACTCTGCTGCTGCTCCACTCTGCTGCTGCACCCACTCTGCTGCTGCTCCACTCTGCTGCTGCTCCCACTCTGCTGCTGCACCCACTCTGCTGCTGCTCCACTCTGCTGCTGCACCCACTCTGCTGCTGCTCCACGCTGCTGCTGCACCCACTCTGCTGCTGCACCCACTCTGCTGCTGCTCCACTCTGCTGCTGCACCCTCTCTGCTGCTGCACCCTCTCTGCTGCTGCTCCACTCTGCTGCTGCTCCACTCTGCTGCTGCACCCACTCTGCTGCTGCACCCACTCTGCTGCTGCACCCACTCTGCTGCTGCTCCCACTCTGCTGCTGCACCCACTCTGCTGCTGCTCCACTCTGCTGCTGCACCCACTCTGCTGCTGCACCCACTCTGCTGCTGCTCCACTCTGCTGCTGCTCCACGCTGCTGCTGCACCCACTCTGCTGCTGCTCCCACTCTGCTGCTGCACCCACTCTGCTGCTGCTCCACTCTGCTGCTGCACCCACTCTGCTGCTGCTCCACGCGGCTGCTGCACCCACTCTGCTGCTGCACCCACTCTGCTGCTGCACCCACTCTGCTGCTGCTCCACGCTGCTGCTGCACCCACTCTGCTGCTGCTCCACGCTGCTGCTGCACCCACTCTGCTGCTGCTCCACTCTGCTACTGCCCTCTCTACTGCTCCCCTCTCTGCTCCTCCCCTCTCTGCTTCTTCCCTCTCTGCTGCTTCTCCCTCTGCTGCTCCCAATCAACCCAATCCCAATGTGCTATTTCATATTTGCTAGTTTGCCCTGGAGGTTTGCGAAAGAGCTGTTCTTAGCCCTGTTGCCTCGTTGGTGGATAAATCCTGAATCAGAATTGTTAGCACCAGCAATGTGAGATACCTGGAAGTTAATGAGAACAAGAATTTAAACTCTGTGTGTACCCGCAATACTCTATGGTGTATACCTATGCGGCTTATGAAGCCAACAGCCTTAGGTGCTTCTCTATCATGAGACTCAGCTCACTAAATTTAATCAGAGTCCCACTGTTAACCATTACAACATTTCAGCAAAAGCCTAATTACTGGGATTGTATGAAGTCCACTGAGTAGTGACACGGAGCACTGGGATCTGAGACTGAGGTTTCCTATGCAGTCAGTGCTGATGTCAGTGTTTTATCAAGGGACATAAGTTAGCCAAGCACAGACACCATTTAGATGCAAAGTAGATTAGAGACTGATCTATCACCAACCTTTCTCCCTCACCCACTTTTACACTCAAAGATTGGGGTTGAGAGCAAACCCATGGAACTTCCAGTTTAGTGTACAATAAGGGGTCTTCAATGCCTGATGATATCTGGCCCTCCATATTCATCTGGATTCCACTTACCATTAAATGCAAGGAACTGGATTCTATGGGCTGGTTGCAATCAATTGCAGATCCCCGGCAACATAACAGTCTTGAACCCTTCAGGAACTCTGTGCACTTGAACACTGACATTGCAAAATCCCTTCTGCTCACGATTGACAGCCATACCTTCAACTGTCTGAGCCCTAAGCTCTGGAATTCCTTTACTAAACTTCTAGACCTTTCCATCCTGTCTTCTCTTAAGGCTGTTCTTACTACCCTCCTCTTTAATTAGGTCTTTAGCTGCGCCCTCCTAATATCTTTGACTTTGGCCTGCCGCGATTTTATTCTACACCTCTGATGTGTCTTGGGACTTTTGACTCCATTAAATAGGAAGGTGGAAAGGGCAGAATAGCCTTTCTTCAGTACCCCCCACCACCAGCACAAACCCACAACCCTGACCACCTAGAAGGACAAAGGCAATAGATGCACTCGAACACCACCACCTCAAAATTTCCCAAGAAGCCACACACCATCCCGACTTGGATATATATTGCGGTTAAACCCTGAAAATCCCTACCTAACAGCACTGTGGGAGTACCTTCTTCGTAACGACTACAGCAGTTTGTTACAAAAATGCCTCTATGCTTTGTTAAATATATTTTTTGAGGATTCATTTTTGAAAGATTGAACAAAATTTTAAACTTTGGGGTTTTCAAAGGGGGTCATGTAAAGGCTACTTGACTTTGAGAAACTGTCCCTGGAAATGTTTTATAAAAGGGGCGCTGAAAGATCTTGTGAGGAAAACAAGCCTTTCTGGGAAACTACCTGACTTTCAACAACAACAACAGCAAACCTTTCCAGGAAGCCACCTGACTTCCAGCTCAATAAACATCAGAGAACTTTGGACACCTGGAAAAGTTGTTTACAAAGAAGTAACAGGTCAAGATTGATGGAGGTCAAAAGGTTAACCTCCTGTTGTCAGTTTTGCTATTGAATTGTTTTGAGTTAGGTTTGAGCTATATAAATAGGGAGAAAACTTCCAAGGAGAGAAGGGAATTCCCAAGGAAGGAGAGAAGACCACAACCCAGCTCAGCATTCCAGCACCTCTCTAAAAGACCCTGAGAAGTCCATTGTGTCAACTCATCTCGTTGCCTGTCTTTGAAGAAAAGCCTGCTAAATTAATTTTCAACACCGCCTGAAAAGAAATGTCCTAAAAGATCCCAGTGACCCATCCACGTGTACTCGGAGGCCAGACTCTATGCCAGTTTTGGAACACAACATATCTCATCTGCTGTTTCTTCAAGAATGAGCAAGTATTCAGCCCAAGTGTTTTTTTGTCTGTAATAGAGCTCTAAGAACAAAAATCCCTTTATTTTGCTGGCTAACCATTGTCTGTGTGTATGAGTGTGAGGGGCTAAGGTAAAATGGAAACTTTAATATTTCAATCTGTGCATTTATGCTTTACTTTATTACTGGTTAAGACTTGTTTTATAATAAACTGATAATTTTGTTGTTTATTAAAGAAACCTATTTGGTGTGTTTTATTCTGAGCTAAAAATATGGTCTATGATTGACTGTATCAGTAAGTGCGAAAAAATATAAATCTATGCTGTGACCTGTGAAGAAGTGGAACTCGAATAAACAGTGCACTCCTCCCACCTCGATCGTAACAAGTCCAAAAAGAAGGCAGCTCACCACCACCTTCTCAAGAGAAATTCTGGTTGCCAATAAATGCCAGTTTTGTCAGCGTTGCCTCGATCACAGGAGTAATATTTTGAAAAAAGCACTGGGTAGGATCTCAGAGCGTTCTTGAGATATCAACCTTGGGAATTATTGGCAGGAAGATCAACCCCTAATAATTCTAGCAGCAGCACTGATATCACACAAAAAACATTTCTACTGATTATAATGATGACTATCTAACTATGTGTTTTCCCTCCAACTTTCTCCTTGAGGGAATGATTGCATTTTTATACCACCATTCACAACCTGACAACGTCTCAATGGGCTTTACACCTAATTAAGTACTTTTGAAGTGTAGTCACTGTGAAATGTAGGAAATGTGACAGTCAGTTTGTGCACAACAAGATCCCACAAACAACAATGAAATACATGACCAGATCATCTATTTTAGTAATGCTGGTTGAGTGATAAATATTGGCTGAGGCATGAGAAATCCCCAGCTCTTCTTGCAATATTGCCATGGGATATTTTGCATCCACCCGAAAGGAAAATGGCACTTCAGTTTAACATCTCATCTGAATGACAGAACCTCTGACTGTCGGCTGTACTTAAAGTTGATAAGTCCACCAGGACCGGATCAAATGCATTCAAGGATACTGATGGAAGTAAGGTTGGAAATTGCGGAGGCAGTGGCCACAATCTTCCACACCTCTTTAGATATAGCGCTGGTGCTAGAGGACTGGAGAATGGCAAATGTTACACTATTGTTCAAGAAACGATGTAAGGATAAACCTGGTAACTACAGACCAATAATTTAACCTCAGTGGTGGGAAGGTTTTAGAAACAATAAACCTGGAAAATTGTGGTTAACTAATTTTAGTTTTTCGTTAAAGTAACAGAGAGAGTTGATGAGGGTAATGCAATTGATCTGGTGTACATGGACTTCCAAAAGGCGTTTGATAAAGTGCCACACAACAGGCTTGTCAGAAAAGTTGAAGCCCATGGAATAAAAGGGATAGTGGCAGCATGGATACAAAGGTGACTGAGTGACAGGAAGCAGAAAGTAATGGTGCATGGTTGATTTTCAGATTGGAGGAAGGGGTAGAGCGGGGTTCTCCAGGGGTTGGTATTAGGATCACTGTTTTTCTTCATCTATATTAATGATCTAGACCTGGGTGTACAGGGCACAATTTCAAAATTTTCACATGGCAAAACTTGGAAGTATTGTGAACTATGAGGAGGATAGTGATAGACTTCAAGAGAACTTAGACAGGCTGGTGGAATAGGTGGATATGTGGTAGATGAAATTTAATGCAGAGAAGTGTGAAGTTTTACATTTTGTTAGGAAGAATGAGGAGAGCCAAAATAAAATAAAGGATACAATTCTAAATGGGGTGCAGGAGCAGAGGAACCTGGGGGCATATGTGCACAAATCATTGAAGGTGGCCGGGCAGGTTGAGAAAGCAGCTAATAAGGCCTACAAGATCCTGGGCTTTATAGAGGTATAGAGCACAAAAGCAAGGAAGGGATGGTTAGCGTTTATAAAACACTAGTTCGACCTCAACTGGAGTATTCTGTCCAATTCTGGGCACCACACTTTAGGAAAGATATGAAGGTATTAGAGAGGGTGCAGTAAAGATTTACGAGAGTGATTCCGGGGATGAGAGACTTCAGTTGCGTGGATAGATTGGCAAAGCTGGGGCTGTTCTCCCTAGAAACGAGAAGGTTGAGAGGAGATTTAATAGAGGTATCCAAAATAATGAGGAGTCTGGACAGAGTTGATCGGGAGAAACTGTTCCCATTGGCAGAAGGGTTGAGAACCAGAGGACACTGATTTAAGGTGATTGGCAAATGAACCAGTGATGTGAGGAGTGGTTAGGATCTGGAATGCATTGCCTGAGAGTGTGGTGGAGGCAGATTCTATTTTGGCTTTCAAAAGGGAATTGGATAAGCAAAATTACAAGGCTAGGGAAAAGGCAAAGGAGTGGGACTTGCTGAGTAGCTTCTACAGAGAGTCAGCACAGACATCACAGTCTGAATGGTCTCCTTCTGCTCCTTTACCAGCCTATGATTCATTCCATCAGCATTCTCCATAAGTGTCAGCCTGTATTCAAGGTTCTAAAGTGCTTGAACCTATAACCTTCTGCCTCAGAGGTGAGATTGCTACCACTAAGAATCTGGAGCCATATGTATCTTTCTGATATAAGACAAAGCGACAGCTCATTTTGTGAATGAAAGTCTCACAGCTAGGATTGTTAACAGTTAATGACTCCATGTAGTTATTATTAGTTAGTTAGTTAGATATTAGAGTTAGTCAGAGATTATTAGAGTTAGTTAGTTAGAGATATTAGAGTTCGTTAGAGATATTATTAGAGTTAGTATTACTTGTGTGTCATTGTATTTCAATTGTATTTCATTGTCAAATACTTCATTGGTTGAAAAGTGCTTTAAGGATACTCAGAATGGTGCTATAGAAATGCAAGATTTTTTTCGATAAGACAAGGTCAGACACAACACTAAGTTCCAATAAAAACTTTTATTATATTCAGAACATACCAGGGCAGCCTGCCGAAGGCATTGCGAAATACAATTCCTGTTGGAGCAATGAATTCAATCATGACTTACAAAACATGATTAAGATATGAATCACTGTCAGACAATAATAGGTTTCAGTACTATAAATTCTACTCAGTGCCTGGTGAATCATCTGGTGCACCATTCAGTATTGAGAATTTAGCTGTTTTTGTTTAACAAGAAAAGCTTTTGAGGAAGGCTATCGGCAATTTAGACATGTCGAGTTTTCTGAATGCAAGCACTGAATCAAAAGTCATGAGTTGAATCCTTTGATGACTGGAGCTCCATTTCAAAGCAAATCCTAAATGAGATTGTTTTAAGTTATTAAAAGACAATTAAAATTTGGACTACAGTTCTGTTCATTTATCTGAAACCCAAGCTCTTTCTCGGCCCTTAATTCAACTGGTTTCTTTCATAACTGAACAGATTCAATGGACATTGGAGGTTCAACTGGCCTTTCAGTTGTACCCTGATGATATTAGGGGTAGAAAATACTTCTTGTGCTGTGCAATATTAAATATTTCATATGATCATAAACAATCTCCTAATGCTCAAATTACAATTGTCCATTGACCACCCATTCAAAAAACCCCTGAGCAGAAAATTGTGGGTTAGGGTTAGGATTACGGTCAGCTCACCTTTCAAAGTTTGCAGATGACACGTAACTTGGAAATGTAGTGGACAGTGAGGATAGTAATAACAGACTTCAGGAGGACATAGACTGGTGAAATAGGCAGACACAAGTCAGATGAAATTTAAAATATAGAATTGTGAAGTGATGCAGTTTGGAAAGTGGAATGAGGAGAGGCAATAGCAACTCAATGATTCAATTTTACAGAAGCACAGAGAGCTGGAAGTTCATGTACACAAGTCACTCAAGGTGGCAGAACCAGTTGATAAGGCTGTTAAAAAAAGTAAACAGGACACGGGGCTTTATAGATAGAGGTATAAGTGAACAAATTGGTTTAGGCTGGTTTTCGGGCATGGGGGCTCGCGATTTTTGATTACCCCCACCAAGCCCCTTGAGGCAGGCAGCACGCAAACTTTATGCTTCCCCCTCATTTCAATGATTTCAGCATGAGCCCAGCATGGAACATGTATGAGTTGCTACTGTATGATTGAAGAGAACCCAGCAACGTGCATGGCTAACAGGTGTTTCAGTTAGCTTGCATGGCTTAAAGGCAGCCTGTCCCTCTTAGAGAGGAGCTGCGCTCAATATACAGAAGTTGCTGCGGACTGTGAGAGATTTGGAGAGAAGCCAAAGCATAGAATATGGAGCAAAAGGCAAAAGAGAGGGCTCTCAGATTTTTGAATGTGCTGCCGAAGGCATTAGTAAAGGAGGTGGAAAGGAGGAGAGACACAATGTGCTGGATTTTGAAGTGCTGTCATCGGGAGCGGCGGCCAGTGCAAAACATGGCGCCCATCACACACATGACCCACACATCCATGCTGCCGCGATTAAGTGGCAGCCGCCCCTCCCCAATCATGTGACGGGGGCGGCATTGGCGACTCCATGAACAATGCCACCCATTGTAGGAGCAGATGCTGGCACTATCTTTAAAAGGCTGCCAGCCCCGCATTCACTCTCTCCCTGCATTGTACTGAAGCTCAGTGAAGCAACTGTACTGTACTGTGCCAGAAATTTAAAAGGCAGCAAGTGGCCCCACTGGGCATCCTTCTGGTCATGACAGAGTTCCAAGCAAGGGTGGCCCAACAGTTCAGTGATGCCCTCCTGCTTGTTCTCCTCCAGGCTTCAAGGGAACGACGGGAGGTCCCTTTCCCCTGAGATGGCAAGAAGAGGTCCTCCCGCCTGACCAGGTAAGCCTGGACAGATATCGCAGAGGAGGTTAGTAGCCATGAGGTCACCCGATGAAACTGGGTCCAGTGTCGGAAGAGAGTCAATGACCTTCTGAGTTCAGCAAAGGTAAGTGGCATGTTTCCAAATTGCTTGGTGTGATCTGGTTGTCACAACACAGTATAACACATGGGAGCCACTGCCATTTCAAAGATGGGGAGGTCATGGAGGAATGATGGCAGATGACTGACTGCATAGCTGAATCAAGTCTCCCTCTTTAGTACCCCAGAGCACATCAAACCCATGACAGGTTGAGTCAGTATGCCAGATAAAGCATCCCCCAGGTGTTGATGTCGCGCCCATGTTTGAAGAGCAGTGAGATTGACGTTTGGCAATGTTCATTATCTGCATTCTTGCTCTTTCAGGAGAAGATGGCCCACAACTGTAGGGAGGCATCTAGAATCAGTGGGGGAGAGGTGTGCCCGACCTGAGGCCTCTGTTGCAAGCTGAAGAGGAGGTGCTGGAGTTAGCCGGGAGCCAAGGAGCATGTGGCATATCGGACGTGGAGTCGGGGTCCCAGTTGAACAGAGTGATTATTGCCAAACACAGAATGATTCGCAATTACACCTCCTATGCAGATGCGATGCTGTCATCATTGCAACATGTGTACCATAACACCTAAATGTCTGTTCTTTACATTGTATCGCAAGGCGGCACTCACCAATGCCACCAGAGACCGAGGGAATGACGAGCACCTCTGAGGAAGAGAAACACAGAGGATGCACCAATGATACTCCTGCACCTTTGACCAGTGCAGACAGTCTCACCTTGGTAGGTATCAGTTCGACATTAGATTCGGGGTCACAAGTTGGAGTGAACACCACACACGCACCCGAGCAGCTGGCTGAGGCTGAGACAGCTGAGGCCTCTGACAGCCGGAGGACTGAGGGTGGCCAGACCCATGCTCAGCCCCACACTGATGACCAACCTCTGGTGTTGGCAGCACAGGGCATGCTGGAGCTGCAGGGAGAGGTGAGGCAACATCTAGCGGAGATGCGCAGCCATAAGCGGATGATGGAGAAGTCCATCCATGCCATGACTGCTGCCATGTCCCAGGCATATGAGCGTATAGCTTCATCCATGGAGAGGTTGGCGACCCTCATGGAGATTCACATTCCACAGATGTGCCATGACCTGCAAACCCCGCCTTGGCCATGACCTCAATTCAGTAGTGGCAGGGCGAGAGGAGGACCAGGAGCATGGAGAGTCATCCCGCTCCTGGTCCTTCTCCGGAGAGCAGTGAGGTTTCAACGAGACTTGATTGAGAAGAAGCGAGGCTGCGCTCCACAGATGGGGTCTCACCTGAGGGCAATTCGAGTGCTGACACTGGCTCCTCAGCCTCTCTGCCAGTGAGTCCAGCTCCAGCAGCCACAGCGCCTGAGGACAGTCCTGTATTGGTGCAGGAGGCCTTCAAGCAGCCGGGGCCCTCCAGGCCTCAGGCACCCAGAGGATGACTGTCAAAGTCATCCCA
Source organism: Heterodontus francisci (assembly GCF_036365525.1). Classification (NCBI taxonomy): domain Eukaryota; kingdom Metazoa; phylum Chordata; class Chondrichthyes; order Heterodontiformes; family Heterodontidae; genus Heterodontus; species Heterodontus francisci. The sequence goes on from NC_090382.1 coordinate 27,464,448, forward strand.
GGCCAAGAGGCACCCTGATTAGCAGCCTGCCTCTAGTCCAGCTGCCAGTGCAGAGGTTACATCATGAAGGAGCACCTGCAAACATATTAAAAAGAGACCTTGACACATATGGGTCTTCATGGCTGAGACTGATATGTCATGTTTACTTTAATTAAATGTTTTGTCCTGCCAGTCATCAGCCTTTATTGTCTGAATAACCCATTCGACCATGGATTGATTATGTGTCTTTCAATTCCATCATAAGCCTTACAGTACTGCCAATGTAAACAGTAACATCATTGTCATGCCAATATGCATGATGTGGCACTGCACGAATGAAGTCACATGGGCAATGGCTCAGTTAGCTGCTGCCAGTCATTCTGGAGAGACTGATGTTACAGGGGGAGAAGACTTCAGACAATGTGCATGATGGTGGGTTCGGTTTTGTGAAATATTTATTGATGTTCAGGAATTCTGGACGTGCTAAATTATCAGTCTTTGCCTTGCCTCCCTTGCTCGCTGCTCGCCACGTCGGCCCTCCATCACTGCTCTCTGATTTCCCATGTGTGCTTGTTCTTGAGTACCCTCTGTGTCCTCATTGCCAGAGGATGTGTCCTGCTCCCATACATCTTCATCTTGCAAGACCTCCCCCTCTCTGTACTGAGATGTTGTGCAGAATGCAGCAGACTACAACGATGTGCCCAACTCTGTCTGGTGCATACTTTAGGGCTCCACCGGACCTACTGAGGTAGCGGAACCACATCTTCAGCTTACCAATGGCCTGCTCGATGGTCACTCGGGTAGAACCATGGAAGGTGGTGTAACGATCTTTAGCATCATTGGTGGGGTTCTTCAGTGGCGTCAGAAGCAATGTTATCAAGGGGTAGCCCTTATCCTCAAGAATCCACCCCTGAAGGTGAGCAGGGAGAGTGAAAATCAGTGGCACCTGGGACTGGTGCAGTATATACGAGTCATGGAAGCTGTCTGGGAAAACAAGAACACGAGAAATAGGAGCAGGAGTAGACCATATGGCCCATTGAGCCTGCTCCACCATTCAACACAACCATAACTGATCTCAGGATTCAATTCCACTTTCCCATCCACTTGCCTTGATTCCCTGAGAGACAAGTGTGCACATACTGTAGGAAGTGCTTTCTGTGGTCACACACTAGTTCAGCATTGATGGAATGAAAGCCCTTTCTGTTTATGAAGGTGGTTGGTTGTTCCATGGCAGCCTTGATGGCCATATGTGTGCAGTCAATCACACCTTGCACCTGTGGGAGTCCCACAATGGCCCCAAATTCAATGGCTCTCCCGAACAGAGCATGAGTAACCTCCTTGCTGCAGCGGTGCATTGCAGATTGAGAGACCGCACACATGGCACTGGTGGATCCCTGGCATGATCCAGAGGTGTAGAAGTTTAGGGCCACAGAAACTTTGAGGGACACAGGCATAGGGTGACCACTAAAGCCCATTGGTTGCAGGTCATTATTCAGCAGTGCACAGAGGTGTGTGACAGCCGCTCTGGTCTTCCGCAGTCATCTCTGACACTGGCGCTCAGACATCTGCAGGTATGTCACCCAAGCCCTATAGACTTGCTGGCATATGTGGGCTACTCTGCGCATTGGTGACTGCTGCTGCATGTGTCTGGGAGGTTCCTCCTGACTCTTAGGCCCACCTCTGGCGGAAATGCCTCATCACAACAAGGGAATCCAGGAAAACAGGGTGAATCATACACATCTCCAAGCTCCTGGTAACTTCGGGTTCCTTCAAAAGGTCAATTACACCTATTTGGACAGAGGTTTGTGTTAATTCCTGCTTCAGCAGTATCCCAGCATGAGCATTATGGTATGGAATCACATTGCCTGCACAATGTGACAGAATACCATTTGAGTTGCCTGTACTGGACCGCTGAGAACAGCAACCTACAAAGTTTCCCAGTTGTGCCCCCCAAACAGTGTATCCACATACAGAGTTGCCCCCTTCCCTCCCCCACTATTGATAGACAAATGCAGAGTTGCCCCCTCTCCCCCTTATCGATAAACAAATGCAGTGCTGACCCCTTCCACCTCCCCCCACCTTATCGTTACACAGATGCAGAGTTCCAACCTCTCCTCACTTCCAGTGATTCAACTTAGTGGCAGCGTCCGAGGTCACAACAAATTTGAAGGATAGCAAGGCCAAACTTGCCTAACCTTTGCAGGCACTGAGGACTTTCACCTCGGTGGCACCAGATTTCCAAGATGGGAAAATGAAGGCAGGTGAGTGCTGTCCATCGAGCACAAGATTGGGAACAGCTGGTAGGATTGCAGCGATTTGCATTAAAATGAATGCAAAAAGGTTCTTAGCATATTTAAAGAATGGGCCTATCGCAGAGTGGCAGAGATGCCGCCACGGAGCTTTGCTGCCTCCGGGAGAATTGGAACCTGGAATTCCAGCATCGAGTTCCGTGGCAGGCGTTACTGCTCCAACTCTCCAGCCACCCCCCACCGCGAAACCCGCCTCTGAGTGAGCAGATTAGATTCAATTTGGTTCCACTCAGCATGGGAACGTTTATTGTAAGTAACAGTTCACGGAAAAGGTACACTTAGAATATCCTGAATCTTTGAGTTACCCTTGCGTGGGAGCGAGATTTGCTGGCCGGTCACTCCACGTTATCCCGTCTCTCTGGGTCTTCAAGTGATTGACCAGATCATTCCTACCCGACTGCAGTACCTGAGGCTTCACGATCATTATATAACAATAAAAACAAAATACTGCAGATGCTGGAAATTTGAAATAAAAACAGAAAGTGCTGGAAATGTCAGGCAACATCTGTTGGAGAGAGAAGCAGAGATAACATTTCAGGTCTGTGACCTTTCAGTCACGCACGTGGTTCTGCAGGCCCCAGTTTTAAACGGTGAGATTTTCCATAACAGTAAAAGGGTGCCACTCTATCGATGCTCAGTTGGTGTTTGATCTCAGCTAAAACACCCTCTCAGTCAATGCCTGCTATCCTGGCAGCAGCCACAAATTGAATCTAATTTGAGTGTGCATCCATCCAAGTCCAGAATAAGGCTCCAAACTTAAAAGTTCAGATGAAAGGTCATAGATCTGAAATGTTAACTCTGCTTCTCTCTCCACAGATGCTGCCTGACCTGCTGAGTATTTCCAGCACTTTCTGTTTTTATTATATGACAATGATTAGTTTAGCGATCCCATGTATTTGAAACAAACAGGTTGCAGCCGATTCATTCATCTACTGTCACATTTGAAAAAAAAAACACAAGTCCACAAAGACATGTCAATTTCAAAAGCTCATTAAACCACGACAGCAGTCTGCCTCTTTTGTAATCTTGCTGTGTCCCCTCTACAAATCATAGAATCATATACGCCAAAACACATTTCAGAGAAACGCACTGATACAAATATAAAACGTACGCAGAAATTAGGCAACAAAGGTTGAAAAGAATGGGTAGTGAGCATTTTGACTTACATCAATGCAAAGAGGATGCAGTCTCCGCTCCTGAGTCTCTGTGACCTCCCGAAGCACTGATGAATGGCAAACTGAACAATGTTACTGACGTCACCTACTGCTGCCTGGAAGAATCCACTGGCATAGAAATTGAGGACAACAGTGATCTTCCTGGCCACAGGCAGCACCACCCTTGCCCTGTTTTGAGGTTATAGATCAGGTTATCGGAGGTGGCATAGTTCAGTCCCCACCTCCTTTCTGAAATGTAGCCACCTCAGATACTATTCCTGGCTGAGGCGGAGGCAGGAGAAGTCTTTCCTTAAGACCCTTGATAAGTAGGGCTTTCTATTGAGAATCCTTCTCCTCTTCCATCTGCACACTGCTTTATGCCATCTGCTACTGGAGTTCCACTTCCACATCACATCACAGCGAAGGAATCACTGCATATATATCGCCCATAACTCCAGCACGCTTTCTCTTGACAGGGCAGAAAACTCCTCTGAACTCACTGTCAGGATGCAGCACCACTCCTTTGAGAACAGAGCACAGTATTTCCACAAACTCTGCACCTCACCTGCAAGTTAGATGGTTGCTCCTTTAAATAAACTTAGTGGGGGTTCCTGTATGCAACTGAACACTAGTTCAGCTGGGAGTGAATGGGAGAGGACATTAACTGAACTTGCACAGTTCAAAATGACAGAACATGCTTCAGATCACCTGAAGAGGCTGGTTGATGTCACAAACCGTCCACTCTGCATACTTCTGGTGCACACACAGAACACCTGTGCCCCTGCCCTGTCAGTGATGGCACATGTGCCAGAGGGGGCTGGAAGCATTCAGGCAGCCATTACTTCTCTTCGGGACTTCCATAGCGTCGGCACCAGTGGGGCGAAGGAGCCCAACTTCATGGCCTTAGAGTACAAAAGCAAGCAAGTTATGCTCAACCTTTCAGAATCTCTGATTAGGCCTCAGCTGAATTAATGCATCTAATTCTGAGCACCACTTTAGGAAGGATGACAAGGCCTTGGAGAATGTGCAAAGGGCATTTACTGGAATGGTACCAAGGATGAAAAACTTCATTTATATTAAGAGACTAGAGAAGCTTGGATTGTTCACCTTAGAAATAGAGAAGTTTCAGGAAATATTTCACAGAGATGGTTAAAATTATGAAGGATTTTGATAGGCTAAGTAAGGAGAACTTTTTCCAATGGCCGTGAGGTCAGTAACCAGAAGACACAGATTTAAGACAATTGGCAAAAGAACCATAGGGGAGACGAGGAGATCTTTTTTGATACATCAAGTTGTTTTGATCTGGATTCCACTGCCTGAAAGGGTGGTGGAAACAGATTTAATATTAACTTTTAAAAAGAAAGTGGATATGTAATTGTAAAGGAGAAATTTCCAGGGTTCTGGGAAAGAGCAGTGGAATGGAATAATTGGAAAGCTTCTACGATTCTGTGACTTTTTCATACATGAGGCAGTACTGTAAAGCACTGGCCCAGGAGGATTAAAGGACATCTCCTGTCTTCAGAACAACTGTACACCTGCTTCTGCCTAGTGACAATAGCTGCAGTAGCCTACCACTCACGCCACACTTGATACTCTGTCAGAGTCCCATTGACGTAATACACTTTGCTGGCTTCCCTCCAATCATCTCTCCATCATGTGCACACATGCCCCTTAATTCCATGCAGCATTATCTTTGCCATAGACTCTCATGGACATAGACAGGTTGGTGGAATGGGCGACATGTGGTCAATGAAATTGAATGCAGCGAAGTGTGAAATGTTACATTTAGAGTCATACAGTCATGGTCATTATGGCACAGAAGGAGACCATTCAGCTCATTGAGTCCATGCCAGCTGTCTATAGAGCAATCCAATCAGTCCCATTCCCCCGGTCTGCCCTCGTTGTACTGCAGGTTTATTTTCCTCAACTGCCCATCCAATTTCTTTTTGAAATCATTCAAAATCTCTGCTTCCACCACCCTCTTAGGCAGCGAGTTCCAGGTCATTACCATTTGCTGTGTAAAGAAGGTCTTCCTCACATATCCCCCTGCATCTCTTGCCCAAACCTTAAATCTATGTCCCCTAGTCCTTGTACCATAATTCTTTGTCTACCTTATCGACAACTGTCAGAATCTTTCACACCTTGATCAAATCGCCCCTCAATCTCCTTTGCTCCAAGGAGAACAACTCCAGTTTCTCCAATCTAACCTTGTATTTAAAATCCCTCATCCCCGAAACCATTCTGGTAAATATCCTCTGCAACCCTCTCAATGACTCCCACATCCTTCCTAAAGTGTGGTGACCAGAAGTGGATGCAATACTCTAGTTGTGGCCTAAGAGCTTTATAAAGGATCAGCATAACTTTCCTGCATTTATGCTCAATACCTCTATGTGTAAAGCTCAAGATCCAATATTCTTTGCTAATTACTCTCCCAATATGTCCTGCCACCTTCAAAGAGCTATCTACATGAACCCCCAGGTCCCTCTGTCCCTGCACACTCTTTAGGATTTTGCCATTTAGTCTGTATTGCCTCTCCATATCCATTCTGCTAAAACACATCACCTCACACTTCTCTGCATTAGATTCCATCTGCCACTGTATGCCCATTCTGCTAGCCTATCTATTTCCCGTTGCAGTTGATTGGTATCATCCTCACTGTTTGCCATTCCTTCAAGTTCAGCATCTTCGGCAAATTTTGAAATATTACTCTGCATTCCAATATCTAAGTCATTTATAAAAAAAAGTAGTGGTCCTAGAAATGAACCTTGGGGAACACAACTGTCTACTATGTTATGACCAGGTGAGAAGGGGTCTAGGGGGTTCCCTCTCAACCTTCACCTGGTTTAACCGTAACAGGGTTTAATTTTTAAACACCGTGTCTTTAGTTCCCCCTCAGTGAATCCTTGTTCACTGCTCCAACTTGTTCCAATGTAGGAGTCTTCACTCTTGAGGTTTATGTGACTTCCGTGGGTCTGATGGCTTGGGAGAAAGTGAGATGGAGGGAGAGAGGCTTCCTTGCTCCAGCTTCAGTTCAAACAGCCTTCTGCCTTTCTCTGTGGCACAGTTCAAAAAACCCCAGGTTGTTCAGCAGTTTAGTCATGTGACTAGCTGGTTTGCCCACTTCTGTTTGTGGATTCTGCCATCTTAACAGTCATCCTAGAATGTGAGCTTTCTCAACTTCTATGTCTGGTGATCACAGTCCATTTTGGGTTAAGTGGACCAGGGAATAGTCCTTTGTATCTCCAAGTAATATCTGTTAGTATGCAAATGTTTTTCCAGCCAAGTGTCTGGTGATTCTTTTTTAACAAGTTCTTTCTTTACTCCAGCAAGTTTAAAATCAATGTTCATATGACAAAATTAATATGCCTCATTCTTGGCAGGTGGGGATCTGCATGATAACTATCCTCCAGTCTGAAAAACAACTATTTACCATGACTTGCTGCTTTCTGTTCTTAAGCTAATTTTTTATCCAAGCTGACACTGACCCTCCTATTGCATGAGCCTCAATTTTGTTAACCAGCTTTTTATGTGGTACTTTTTCAAATGCTTTCTTAAATTCCATATAGACAACATCCATTGCTTTCTGTTCATCAACCTTCTCTGTGACTTCATCAAAAAATCAAGTAAATTAGGCAAACACAATCTGCCTTTTACAAATTTGTACTGGTTCTCTTGAATTAACTGAACCCTTTCCAATTGCTTGTTGATATTTTCCCTGATTATTGTTTCTAAAACCTTACCACTGAAATTAAACTGACCCATTTATATTTGCTAGTTACACCCTTTCATGAATAAGATCACATTTGCCACTCCCCAATCCTCTGGCACCTCTCCCGTGTCTAGGGAAGATTGGAAGATTATGGCAAGGCCTTCTGCTATCTCCACCCCCACTTCCTGTAGCAACCTAGGATGCAAAACATCCGGATTAGGCGACTTATGCACTCTAAGCATGGCCAGTTTTTCCAGTACATCCTTCCTATCAAATTTCACTCCATCCATTGTCTCTACCATCTCCGCTCTTGCTGCTATTTTGTCAGTGTCCTCTTCCTTAGTAAACACCGATACAAAATACTCATTTAGTATTCTAGCCTGGCCCTGCACCTCTAAGTATATATCACCCTCTTTGTCCTTCATAGGCTCCACCCCACCTCTTACTACCCACTTTCTATTTACATGCTGGTGGAAGATTTTTGTGTTCCCCTTTTTGTTAATTGCCATTTTATTCTCATGTTCTCTCTTTGCCAGTATTATTTTCCTCTTCACTTCCCCTTTCAACTTATTATATTTGGCCTTGTTCTCACTTAGAAAATTCACCTGATATGCATCATACGCACACTTTTTTGTTTCATCATATTCTCTATCTCCTTCGTCATCCAAGGAACCCTGGCTTTGCTTCCCTTAACTTTTTCCCTTTTTGGAATGTTCCTAGCATGTACCTGAAATAAATCCTCTCCTATTGTTCCCTTACAGTTTTTCCTGTCTATCTGTGCTTCCATTTTACCCTGGCTAGATCCTTTCTCATCCCATTGAAGTTGGCCCTATTCTAATTTAGAAAATCTACTTTCGATCGCCCCTTGCTCTTCTCTATTACTAATCTAAACCTTATGATGCAATGATCACTGTTACCCAAATGCTCCCCCACAGATACGATCTACTTGGCCCACCTCATTTGCCAGCACCAGATCCAACAATGCATCCTTCCTAGCTGCACCAAGAACATACTGATCAACGGAGTTTTCCTGAACACATTTCAGAAATTCTTCCCCCTGCTTAACCTTTACTCAAACATTATCCCAATTGACATTTGGGTAATAAAAGACCTCGGTATCGTCACTCTATAGTTCTTCCACATCTCTGTGATTTCCCTGCCAATTTGCTCCTCTATATCTCTATCACTATTTGATGTCTTATAGAATATCCCAGTAGCATGATCATATGTTTCTTCCTTCTCAACTCTAGCCAAATAGATTCTGTCTTTGCCCCTTCAAGGACATCCTCTCTTTCCAACACTACAATGTCTTTCCTAATCGGTACTGCCACCCTACCTCCATTTTCTCCTTCTCTATCTTTTCTGAACACTTTGTATCCTTGAATATTAAGCATCCAGTCCTCATCAGTTTTAAGCCACATTTCTATTATTGTCACTACATCATAGTCCCATCCTGCTATTTGTGCTTGTAACTCACCAACCTTATTCACCACACTTTAAGCATTGACATACATGCATTCTAAACCTGTCTTTATATTCCTCATAGTCGTTCTTAGTTTGCTCCTATCTAATATGGTACTACTTCCTTCTCCAGTACTATTTAACACTCTCAGTTCATGCACCTTATTCCTCTTTCCTACTTCTATATGCTGGTGCCAACCCCTGCCAATTTAGTTTAAACCTGTCCTTTTTTGAAGAGGTGCCTCTTGCCCCAGAACTGAAGCTTCCCTCCTGCACCATGCCTCAAGGCTCGCATGGAACCAGACCTCATGAGTGCCCACAAGACAGCAGTGGAGGAAATTGGTGGTGAAAAATTGATACTTCATTTAAAATTAAACATGCAATACTGTGGGAATACCACATTGTTAGGGATGCCATCTCTTAGATGGGATGTTAAACCAAGGCCTCATTTGCTTATTCAGATCCAATAACACTATATGAAGAAGAGTAGGGAGTTCTCCCAGTGCTCTGGCCAACATTTCTACATTACAACAGTGACTGCACTTCATAAGTAATTAATTAGCTCTAAAACAATTTGGGAAATATTGAGGTCATTAAAGGCACTATACAAATGTAAGTCTTTCTTTATAACATTCCTCCCTGAACCTATACCATCCTAAACAGTTTATCTGGTCATTCACTCGCTGTTTGTGGGCCCTTGCTCTGTACAAATTGATTCATGTTTGCCTACATTACAACAGTGACTGCATTTTAAAAGCAATGCATTGTAGTACACTCTGAGTACCTGTCAAGGAAGTATGTAAAAGCAGACACTTTCTTCTTTCTTTCAAAATATACAGAGATTAATTATCATCTGAAGCATTAACCTGCTTTTCATCTCCCAGCTGATGAGTTTACTATGTATTTCAATACTTTCCTGGTGTTATTTCAGATGTTGAATATTTAGGGTTTCTTTCACATTTTCTCTAATGAATTCACTTCAATCTATCAAAATGGTATTTAACTTGAAATGGGGTGTTTCAATGTGACAGCCTTCCAAATAATAACGGCCTAACAGGATCTTAGTTATAATTTTCTCAGCTGGTTTAGTCACTAAGATGCTTCAAAAGTCATAGCAACCTGATGCAAACAATTTAGGCTTTGCCATGCAAAGAAAAACTGAAACAAAGTCAAGAAAGACTTGTGCTTATATAGTGCCCCAGGATGTTCCAAAATACTTTGCAGCCAATGAAGTATTTTTGAAGTGTAGTCACTGTTGTGATGTAGAAAACCAAGCAGCCAATTTATGCACAGTATGCTCCGACAAGCTTAATGAGATAATGGGCTGGACATTGCTGCAGAAATAACAGAGAGGCGAACATTACTCGCCATTATTAAAGAGTAAATGCAACAGAAACTTCTGGCAATCACACATGTGCAGCTAAATGAGGAAATCAGGAAGTTGCTGTCCGATTCGCCCTGCTCGACCACAAGTGAAATTTTGATAGCTTGATATGTCTAAATTACTACCAAACAAATTAAAGATTTACCTTGACATATGTGGAGTTTTGTTCCTTTAGATTGTAATTATTTTTGGACATTTAAAAAAACAAAACATGTAAGATTTTTTTTACTTTTTATTCCTGCCTCTTTTATCTCTCTTTCTCTCTTAATCACATTTTTCTTCTCCTCTCTTTCTGTACCTGATTTAACAATGCATTAAATATTCTAACTTACTCCTGGTTCAGACTCTAACAATTCTTCAATCTGATTGTTTAAGAAGATAGATAGTTGCTTGCCAATTTCACAATGTAACACCCAGGTCCACCCCTGAAAAAAGGGTATAAAAGATGTTGTAAAATGACACTTGGGGATGCAATTGAAGGCAACTTGGTCAGTTGCCAATTAAAGAGCTACATCAAGTCATTGCCAAACTGACCACTCGCTGGTGTTTGTATTATGCACAAGGTTTTAACTTATGGTCATTTGAGCTTTAAGTAAAGGGATAGATCTTTGCCTGCTTATGTCTAATCTGGGATTACTATGTAACAGTACTATTGGATGCTTACTTGTAATCTCCTGCTGATTTTTGTTAAATAAAAATAACATTCTTAAATCTTATTTTGAATTATTTGTTCCACAGTTCCAAATTCAGTGAACTGTTTGACAAGGGAACAGCCTACAGCACAAGTCACAGATGCCCTGTAGAGGGCATCACATTGAAATAGTTTTTTAATTACAGTAAGTTCCCATATAAAATCCCATTGAAAGTCTGTGGACAAATGCAAATGTAATGAACAGCTGGATCTATTTGTTCATCATTGAGAGCAAAATCCAGCCCAAAGTCTTGACAATCTCTTTTAGTGATGATGGTTGAGGGTAAACAATGACCGGGATACCAGGGAGAATTCCACTGCACTTCTTTGAAATTGTGCTATTGATCTTTTATATCCACCTGAGAGGGTACACAGGGCCTCAGCTTAACATCTCACCTGAAAAACAGCACCTCTGATAGTACAGCACTCTCTCAGTACTGCACTAGAATGACAGTCTTGATTCTGTGCTCAAGTCTCTTGGAATCCAACCCACAACATCCTGACTCAAAGGCTAGACTGCAACCACAAAGACACGGTTGACACCCGTGAAGGTGTATCAACTAAGCAGGTAAAGTGCAAAGGGGTATCAGAGTGCAATGAAACTCTCATGATTGGGCATCAAATTTTGAAACACCACTTTAGACAGAACACAAGGAATCCATATAAAATGGTGATATCATCTTAAAATTAGAATTAGTCTAATTAGGAGTGAAATCTGATGAATCTGCATTGCAACCCATTCAAGCTCAATATATCTTTCCTGAGGTGCAGTGCCCAACGTTGAGCCTAGTACTTGAGATGGGGTCTAACCAATGCTCTATACATCAATCATTTCCTCACTTTTGCACTACAAGACCTTTGAGATAAAAGGAAACAACCCATTATCCTTTTAGAGTACTTTCTGTACCTGTGAACTAACTTTTTGTATTTTGTATGCATGGACTCTAAAATCCCTTTGTTCCTCCACAGCTCCTAGTCTCTCACCATTGAAATAATATTCTAATTTGTCTTTCTCAGATCCAAAGCAGACAACCTCACACTTGTACACATTGAGCTCCATCTGCCATAGTTGTAGGACTGAAGTCAGGAAGCACTTTTTCACACAAGTGGTACCAGAAATCTGCAACTCTCTCCCCTAAAAGGCTGGGGATGCTGGGTCAACTGAAATTTTCAAAACTAAGATTGATAGAGTTTTGTTAGGTAGGGATATCCAGGGATATGGAATCAAGGTGGGTAAATAAAGATAAGGTATAGATCAGCCATAATCCAATGAATGGCAGGGATAGACTCTAAGGCCTCCTCCTGTCTTCATTTTTATGAGCTCGCAGTGTTCAGATCAACATTTATCCTTCAATCACCATCACCAAAGGAACAAATTTGTCTCATTGCTATTTGTGGAATCTTGCTGTGTTTAATTGGCTGCTTTTGCTTCATTAACACTAGCTACACTTGAAAGCAATTAAGTGAAACACTTTGGGACGTCCTGAACATGTGAAAGCTGCAAAATAAATGCAAATTCAAGCAAGCAATCAGAGGTAGAAATGGGTTCAATGCCTGAGGCAAATCATTTATGAGGTAATTTTCTGGAAATAATCTTCCCTTTGAGAGCTATCCCACAGTATGTTGCATTGACAAGTGCATAAAAATACTCAGTTCCAATCTAATGGAGCATGATCTAGTTGTAAATAGGAATCTACAGCTTCACACATCGCACATTGTACTTTATATCAAAGCTGATATTTCAGTTTAACAATCATTTTAAAATTTTATGAGCGGATATTCTATTTTTGTTCCAGTTCACTGCCCTTTCCCCATAGGTATGCAATTTTGTTCTGAAACACTCAATACCTTTTCTGAGTACAACAAAAAATGTAATATTAGTGGGTCATTGTGACGTTATAGTTTGATGGAGGCAATACAGCCTCAGAGTGGGCTCAGCAACAACACAAAGAAAACAAAATCAATTTGAAAATAGTGCAATACTGAACCATACAGAGCTGATGGTCTCAGGTTCTATTCATGGATTGTTAGCTGGTCTCAGTCACAATATCAAATGTGGAGGCTACAATTGGCCTGGGGCATTGACCATGGGAGGGGGGAGGAACCTTTTTTATTACTTGTTCGTGTGATGTGGGCGCCGCTGGCTAGGCCAGCATTTATTGCCCATCCCTAATTGCCTTTGAACTGAGTGGCTTGCTAAGCCATTTCAGAGGGCATTTGAGAGTCAATCACATAGCTGTAGGTCTGGAGTCACATGTAGGTCAGACAAGGATGGCAGATTTCCTTCCCTAAAGGATAGTAGTGAACCAGGTGGGTTTTTACAACAATCGACGATGGTTTCATGGTCACCATGAGACTAACTTTTTAATTCCAGATTTATTAATTGAATACAAATTTCACCATCTGCCATGGTGGGATTCGAGGCCATATCCCCAGAGCAATAACCTGGGTCTCTAGGTTACTAGTCCATTGACAATACCACTACGCCACCACCTCCCCTTGCTGGAACCTCAGATATGAAGAATGGCTAAAAGGCAAGGGACCAGTGGCATGTAGAAACAAACCACAGCCAGAGAGAGTGCCTTCAGGAGAGGAATGGAGAATAGGGTGAAAAAGACTGAAACTAGGACCAGTAAAGGGGGAAGGTTCAGTAGATATAATAGTAATTGAAAGGTAAGAAGTAGAAGTGATGAGAGCAATGGCCAGAGTAGAAAAAGAACTAAAAATGACATAAATATTCAGGGGACTGAAAAGATTATATGAAGTAATAAAAATTTGTTAAAATAAGCAAGAGTACTGAACAATAAGAACCATTTTAAATTGCCTGTATAGCAACATACCGCGCAACAGCAGCTATATAGCACATATTCTCATATCTATGCAATTTTCAGCTAATCCTGTCTCCCTCAATCCCTGACTCCCAATGGTCCTCTGACCCTCAATCACTGACTCCAATTGTTCTTTTGGCCCCTAATCCCTGAAACTCATTGGTTCCCTGACCCTCAATCACTGATTCCTATTGGTCTCCTGGCCCTTAATCCCTTACTCCCATTGGTCACCTGGCTCCCAGTCACTAGCTCCTATTGATCTTCTGGCCCTCAATCTCTGATTCCTATTAGTTTGCTGGGTCTCATTCCCTGATTCCCATTTGTTCCCTGGCCTTCCATTCCAGACTTCATTTGTCTCCTGATCCTCAATCCCTGACTCCCATTGGCTTCCTGGCCCTCAGTTTCGGAATTCCATTAGTCTTGTGGACCTCAATCCATAACTCTTATTGGTCTCCTAACCCTAGAAACCCTGATTCTCACTGATTTCCCAATCTCAACCTCTGAGTCCCGGTGGTTTCTGGATGAAGTTGTTTACTGATAATCTCTCAACCCAAAGCCCTGACACCCATTGACTGGATATCCTGAATTCCTGGCTCTCAGTAGTCTCCTGACCTGAAGCATTGACTCCCACTGATCTCCCATCCTGCAGACCAAATTCCTGTGGTCACTTGACCTGATGCTCAGACTCCCGTTGGTTTCCCAGACCTGAAGCCCTGACTTCCGCTGGTGTCCTGACCAGAAACCTTCTATGGCCCTCTGACATGCTGCTGTTTTGCCTCAATGCTAAATATCAGAACTGCATGGATAGTGAACCCTACCAGCTACTGGGTGTCCACATAATATCTATTTATCCTAAAGGATGAAAGACCCAAAGTCTGTGAAATATCAGTTAGAAATGCTGCACGGCACATCTGTTATTTTATGTAAAACTAAATCATGACTTTTGCTGAAAATTGAGATTATTACTATGAAGCTTCCACTGAAGATTTATTAAAAGAAAGAAGTCATTTATATCGTACCTTTTGCAATCTCAGAATGTCCAAAAGAGCTTCACAACCAATAAAGTACTTCAGAAATATTGTCACTGTTGTAATGTAGGAAACACAGCAGCCAATTTGTGCACAATGAAGTCCCAGAAACAGTGATGTGATAATTACCTAGTAATCTGTTTTAGTGATGTTGGTTGGGGCATAAATATTGGCCAGGACAATTTGTTCTACTCTTCTTTGAATAGTGCCCTGGGATCTTTTACTTCCACATGAGAGGACAGTCGGAGCCTCAGTTTAAGGTTTCATTCATAACACAACACCTCTTCCATTTCAGCATTCCCTCAGTATTACACTGAAGTGTCAGTTAGATTTTGTGCTTGAGTTTCTGGAGTAGAGACATTCTGACTCAGAGGTGAAAGTGCTACCACTGAGCCATGACTGACACCCATATGTGCATTTTCCAATCAGGGGAGGGGAGTTTGTGGGGGTTGGGGTGGTCTGGAGAAGAAAACCTGACAGATTGTTCCCCTTCTTTAGCCAAATGGATCTCAACATTTAAACATTTCATTCCTCCAACACACCCTGTAATTCAGAATGCAGTCTGTCAACAATCTAGTCAGGTTTACAATGTGTTGCATTCTCTGGCATGTGATACCTCACAAGGGGGAAGACTATGCCTTGTTATCGACCCAGTCCTTGAACATCATGGAGAAAGGATAAAAAACCTTTAGCTTCAGCCCAGTAATTCTATCACAAAAGCTTTTTCCAACAGTAATATTCTGAACAGAAATAACATTCTTGAATACAAAAAAAGCATACCAAATCTGCTTGAACCTCCTCCTCACCTTCCAGTTCTTTTTCTAAGGACATGAAAAGATGTTTGCTATTTGTAGGTTTACAATGTGTTGCACTCTGGTTGCAATATAAAATCAGGACATGTTCACCTGTTCATATAGCAGACTCCCTATAGAAGAGGACCTTAAATAGTATATATTGAAACATGCACATACTGTTCTCGAAATAGTAAAGATCCTGATTCATAACTTGCTTTACTATCACAAGTCCACATTTACACCTAGTACACTTTAAACACTCAAGAAACTGTTGTTACAGTCCTTTATAATGACCCATAGCAAGTGCAGTCAGCTCTTGTTCATTCAAAGTCATTTTCATGCAAATAAAAATCAAATCACCAGTCATTTTGAATTAAAACAATTTGAATAAACAGTACAGGAGTTTTTTTTTTGCATAATTTCAATTCAACGTAAGTGATACTTCAAATGAAGCAACTTCAAATAAAGAGATTAGCCATCAGCAGAATAAACAAGCTAGGGAAGGAAAAGGTTAAAGATTAAATATTTCAGTTATAGTGAAAGGTTTTCAGCTGCTTGTAATTCATGTACAGTACATAAAACACACACTATCAATAAATAATATTTTACCCTTCTATTCTATGCTATTTTTTTGCTAAAAACTTACATTTTCTTGAAGAAATTATATTGCTCAACCAGATTGTGAGCCCTATGTTTAAGAGGCGTACAAAGCACAGTGAGATGCTCACAGATTCCTTCTCTCCATCCCTTGTAGTTACCTCATAAAGCTCAGTCCCAAATACACAAATGGTTTCATTCATTAGTTCAGAACAATTTTCTGTGCAGCAGCTCCCCAGGTTAATGTCTGGAGAGGCCACGTGAGATGCCGAACAGCCTATCAGACCCCAACCAATACTGGTGGATGGTGTAGAGACATCAGGCACTGAGACATCATGCAGGGTTTCTTGTTTTAATCAGATAGGCATGCCATCTATTGCTTGGACGGTTTTTGCCAAGAAGATGTTATGGATTGCTTGGTCCCTCAGGCAGTCATACAGTGGAATCCTGTAAAACATTTCTGCAGTAAACTTTGATAAAATTATTTTGAAAACCTGTATCTATTCAATGCCTAAGTGAGCTGAATGTTAATTCAAACCTATTCACTTAAAGAAGGCTTACACGAAGCACCCCCAGTCCATCTGGTATAACATAAGCAACAGTTTCTGTAGGTTTTAATGCTTTTAAATCACAGACGCGTTGAACTAGAAAAATCACAGGCATTTTAATTCATATATAGCTTGTAATGCCAGTTATTTACGATTACTCACAGACTCCATTCCCTAGCCATTGACTCCATCCCACTCCCTGGTCACTGTCTGGGGCTGAACCGGACTGTCTGTGCCCTATTTCACCCTGAGCTGAGCTTTAGGCGTAGATCTGCTTCATCACCAAAACCTCCTAATTCCACCTCCGTAGGATCGCCTGTCTCTGCTTCCGGCAGCTTATCTGCTGCTGAAACCCTCATTCAGGTCTTTGTTGCCTCCAAGCTTAACTATTACAACAGTCTTTCAGCCAGCCTTCCAATGTCCACCTTTTCTGTAAATTTCAGCACATCCAAAAATCTGATCCCTATATCCTTGCTCCAAGTCCTGTTTACCCATCTGCCCTGTGCTCACTGATCTATATTGGCTTCCAGGCCAGAAACACCTCTATTTTAAAATTCTGATCTCTGTGTTCAAATCCTTCCATTGCCTTGCCTCTCCCTATCTCTAAAATCTCCTCCAGCCATACAACCTTCCGAGATCTCTGCACTCCTCCAATTCTGGCCTCTTGCACATCCTCTATTTCCATTGTCTTGCCATTGACAGCTTCCCCTTTAGCTGCCGGGCCCTAAGCTCCGGAGTTCCCTCCTCAAACCTCTCTGCATCTTTACCTGTCTCACTTCTTTTAAGTCACTCCTTAAAACTTACTTTTTTGACTAATATTTTGGTCACATGTGTGGCTTGGTGTTAAATGCTGTCTGATTATATTCCTGTGAAGTGCCTTGGTAGGTTTTTACTACTTGAAGGTGCTATATAAATGCAAGTTGTCGTTATTATTTTACTGCATATTATACGATCATGTTCATGACCAGTCCACTTTTTCTGAAAGCATACTTCATATGGAGAAGAACTTTAAATTGGTACATGCAGGTGTATATTAAAAAACATGGATAATGTTCTATAGATAGTAAATGGCCTGAGTCATACCTTCCTTCACTATCACAAGTCAGACTGGTGCCAAGTGCACTTTAATCTATCTTGCATCACTCCAATTCCAGTATATCCCATCTGAGGTGTGTACCCAGAACTGGACGCACTACACTAAATAGTGTTTAACTGGAGCGTTATATAAATGTAACACAGGGCAGAATTTTCCAGCCCAGTTGAGGCAGATTCAGGAAAACCCCAGAAATTTACCTCGTGTTGGGATCCTGCCCTTTTCCGGCTTTCCCCAGCTGGGATTGAAAGCAAGCAGGGAACCCCCTTGGATCCATTGCATAATTTATTAAGAAGTGGTTGAGGTTGTTAACAAACCAATTATTAGCTGTTTTAAACCTGCATCCTGGATTTCCTAGCCAGGGAACATGTTTCCTGGCCGCCAGCAACTCACCAGGGTCATTGAGAAGAGTGCACAGCGCGAAGAGCTTCTTCACTGAAACTGACAATCTGGGAAGCCTTTAATCAGTTACACAGAAGAGTTCCTGACATGACCACTGAGAGGCTGCTGTTCAAAACACTTCTTCTCTTACAGAGTACTTTCACTGCTTGACAGGTGATTGCCAACTTCTTGGAAGGCACTTCACCTGTCTAGCACTTCACTTACCCTGCTGCCAGTCTTCACCATGGCATGGCAGCAGCTTATGCAGCTCCACCTTCCACCTCTGCTGAGGGGTAAGAGGAGGGACCACACCACCACCAACTGCTCCAGCAGCAGCAGGAGCAATACCAGCAGCAGCACCAGCTTCCTCCTCCTCAGCCCCATGCCCCTCCACAGGGCAGATGGGATGAGAACGGAGATCCAGTTGGGAGGAGCCGAGACCCCCATCACAGTTTCTACACTCAGAAGATCATAGGTTCATAGAGTCATAGAGTTATACAGCACAGAAACAGGCCCTTCGGGCCATCATGTCTGTCCCAGCCATCAAGCACCTAACTATTCTAATCCCATTTTCCAGCACTAGGCCTGTAGCCTTGTAGGCGATGGCATTTCAAGTGCTCATCTAAATACTTCTTAAATGTTGTGAGGGTTCCTGCCTCTACCACCTCTTCAGGCAGTGCGTTCCAGATTCCAACCACCCTCTGGGTGAAACATTTTTCCCTTAAATCCCCTCTAAACCTCCTGCACCTTACCTTAAATCTATGCCCCCTGGTTATTGACCCTCCGCTGAGGGGAAAAGTTTCTTCCTATCTAACCTATCAATGCCCCTCATAATTTTGTATACTTTATACTTGTATACTTTAATTGAAAATTCTTCCTTTGGTAGAATGGATGCATCATCCTGCCATCCTCCATAATTGGTTGGGGAGCCCAGAGGCGGGATGACAATTGATGTAGTCTGGTGAAGAACAATGGCTGGGTACAGCATTCAAAGATTCGGGTTCCAAACCCAAAAATGGTCCCAGGGACTGAAGTATGAAGATTCTGCCCATAATGTATTTCTGCCCTTTGTATTCAAGATCCCTTGAGATAAGGGCCAACTGTCTATTAGTCTCTTTGAATATTTATTCTCCCTGCCTATTAGCTTTTTGTGATTTCTGTACATGTTTCTTAAACAACACCTTCCAAACCCGCGACCTCTACCATCTAGACAAACAAGAGCAGCAGATGCATGGGAATACCATTACCTGTAAGTTCTCCTCCAAATCACACACCATCCTGACTTTGTCGTTCCTTCACTGTCGCTGGGTCAAAATCCTGGAACTCCCTACCTAACAGCACTGTGGGGGTACCTACACTACAAAGACACGGTTCAAGAAGGCAGCTCTGTACTGCCTTCTCAAGGTCAATTAGCGATAGGCAATAAACATTGGCCTTACCAGCAGTGCCCATGTCTCTTGAATAAAAATAAAACATAGACCCCTAAACTTTTCTGTTCCTCCACTGTTCTGAGTTTCTCACCATTTAGAAAATGCTATGATCTATGTTTCTTAGGTCCAAAGTGGAAGATCTTAAACTTCTCCATCTGCCACAGCTTCACCCACTTGCTTAATTTATCAATGACCCTTTGCAACTTTCTGTTCCCCATCTACACAATTTTCTCTGCTGCCTAACTTAATGTTGCCACTTAAATTAGTGTTGTCACTTGGATATATTGCTCTCTATTCCTTCATCTAAATAACTCATTAATATATTGAAAAGTTGAGGGCCTAGTACAGACCCTTGTGTGACATCACTAGTCACACTCCACTATCTGGAGTACATACCCACTACCCCTATGCTCTATCTCCTCCGAGATACTAGCCTCCTACACACTTCCTGCCCATGTCCATAGGTTGTGCCCAATTCCATGCCCTCTCATTTTTGCGAACAGTCTCTTTGTCAAATGCCTTCTGGAAATCTGAAAAATGACAGTGGTCAGGATTTTATGAGTCCTGTGGCGTTCCCGACAGTGGGTCCGGAAGTTGGTGTAATTCTGTTTCCGCTGCATTTCCTGTTTCACACTCAATTTTATATGTAAATGAACCGTGCGGCGATGGTCATAGGAGACACGTGGGATCATGTAATGGAGGCGGCCTTTCATTGGTGGAACCCGCCAACACTGGCCCAAGCACCATGATCACCACAGATATAAAATATTCTGTGCTTGCAGCCTCAAGGAGCAGCAGCCATCCTTTCACGTAAGTATCTTCACATTAACCTAAATCGAAGCTTTTACATAAATCAAAATGTTTCTGCCTCCCTTATTTTCACATCATTTATTTTTCCTGCAACAAAAGTGAGTCAGATGTCAGCCAGTAGGCAGAGACCAGCCCTGTGGTTCAGTGATACCTCCCTGCAGGTTCTCCTCCAGGCCATCAGGGAAATGCGGGAGGTCCTCATCCTTGCAGATGGAAGACCCTCCCTCCTCACCAAGGCGGCCTGGATGGAGGCAGCAGAGGAGGTCACTTGTCGAATATGGGTGCAGTGTTGCAAGCGCATCAATGACTTGTTCAGATGAGCGAGGGTAAGTGGTCTGGGTGAAGCAGCTCCATTCTTTTCCTCCTGGGCTCCATGTCTTTAAGGCAGAGGGTACACAAGGAATGCAGTGGAATGTGTGAGCAGTCTTGATGCCATTCACTAAATGATTGTGCTTCAAGATGAAGATTGGCATTGTTTATGCGCTTGGATGTGTCGTATGAAAGCCATGCAGAGTGAGTGATGTTGATGCATTTATGCAATGGTTGTGATGCATCTTTTGCAATGTCATTCAATCTGCACTGTCTCCTGAAGGATAAATGCAGCCACAACCAGTGCAAGTGTACTAAAATGGAAGGACGGGTCCCTGACATCAGGGTGCTGGGCACAGCTGAGGAAGAGGATTCAGAGATCGTGAGAGAGGAGGGAGGCAGGGCGATCGCAGATGGCAAGGCAGGATCCACAAGGCAAAAGGAAATTTTGTGAACACATGTGCATGAGATGCTTAAAGTGAATCTGATTGTGTCTCCACTGCAGGTGCCTGCACTTGAATCATGGAGCACCACATAGCCCTCTGGGGAGGAAGAAGAAGCCAATGCCCCAGAGGGTGCACTGTCACCTGCCTCATCTTCCACCTCCGCCACTGCAGATGCATCCACATGATCTGCGGGGGGTGGGGGGGGGGGGGTGGAGGGTGGTGGTGGTGTGCAGTTTATGATTAGAATCTGGGTCACCAATGGGTGGTCACGACACAGACATGTCCCAGCAACTGAGGGAGCAAGTTCCAGTCAGATCCCCTGACAATCAGAGATCTGCTGGGGACCAGGCCCCTGCTCAGCTCCATGTTCCTGATGATCCCCTGTATGTTGCTACGGGAGATCTGCTGGATGTGCAGCAAAGCCATGCAGAAATTATGTTGGAGATGCCTGAGGTCATGCATGGCTTTGCACATGGCATGGAGGAGTCCATGCAAGCCATGACATCTGCCATGTCCCAGGCATTTGAGCACATGGCTTCCTCAGTTGAGAGTTTGGCGAGTTCCATGACGAGTCTGGTTGAGCACTCGATCTATATCCACTCTGACCTGCACTCCATCGATGTTGCAATGGGCTCCATGTAGCAGAGTCAAGGTGAGAGAGGGACAAGGAAGCTGGACCTCCCTCTGGGTGACCCTTCCCCTCAGGGAGACAGGCAGCTGCCATCGTGCACACAGATGGTGAAGGAGCATGTGCCAGCTGCCCCTGGGCTTCCTCTCAGGACATCCCCAGAGTAAACAACATCGTATTCTCCCCCCAACATTGACCCCCAGCAGGCGATCACACGGGAGATACTCAAGCACCATTGCTGCAGACCCCCAGTGGGATGGAGCCATCGAGGCCCCGTTCCTCCAGAGGACACCCACCACAGTCATGCACAGCAACGGAGCTGCGTACTGAGCAGACTGCCTCCACCTCAGCTGCTAATGTCACCGTAGCACCTAGACATAGTGGGAGAAAAAAAAAATTGAAACAGTTTTGAGCACAAAGGTGGCATGAGTGAAGTGCCTATTGCGTTAATAGTAAAGATTTTTCAATACATCTTTATTGAATTTGAAATTTGACCCACTCTCATAAATCTTTTGCTTGGTTTCAGATGGAAACAAAGATATTTTTTGGAAGCCTATGGCAGGAACACATTCATGCTTGCAAAGCATCTCAGAAACTGTCCAGTGTTCATTTCTCATTGAAATTTGAGCCTTCACTCTTCAATGATGCCTGTTTTCTTATTGATGATTAATAACTTTTTCCACTACTGCCATGCCTTACTTTTGAGTTTCTGCAGTCATAACTTAACTGGCTTACAGTGGTGTGTAATTGCATTCATCATAGCCCGTAGATGATTTCAAATGCCAATCACATGAAAGTGCAGCAATGCTTCGTTAAGATTGCAGAGATGAATAAGACCACAGGCAAAAGGGAATTTCTGTGGGGAATTGTTATGTTTCTCCTCGCAACATTCCTCGATGATGTGGCTTATTGTCCACTGAAACATGCATAAATAAGTTTCTCCCTGATGTCCCTTGCATGTCTCTCCATGGCCCTCATATTGATGACGGCATCATTGACATTGTTGTCCTCCTCCTCATTCTCTTCATAGTCATCCTCAGCTGAGGAGGACTGGTGTTCCTCCTGTTCCTCCACCTGCAGAATGTTGCTGCGTCTAATTGCAAGCATGTGCAATGCACAACAGACAACGATTATTCATGACACCCTTTGTGGCGCGTACTGAAAAGCCCCTCCAGACCAATCAAGGCAACGGAATCGCATTTTCAGCATGCCAATGGTATGTTCAATGATGGCTCTAGTGGATTCAGCAATGCTTTGGAGATGATGTACCGGTGTCATCAACCATGTACGACGGGGGTAACCCTTGTCACCCAGGATTCAGCCGTCCACTTCGGCTGGTTCCTCGAAAACTGCTAGCAGCTGCGAGTTCCTCCAAATGTAGGAGTCATAACAGCTCCTCTGTGTTCACAAACGAGTTGAATGTTTAAAGAATGGAAGCCTTTGTGATTAATGAAGACAGCAGGCTTGTCCCAGGGAGCTCTAATGGCTACATGAGTACAGTCGATCACCCCATGTACTCGAGGGAAGCCAGTGATGGTACTGAAGGCTGCAGACCTTGCTGTCTGTCTGTCCTCATCTGACACATCAAAAAAGGGCATTGGCCACTTCTTGATGCACCTGTCGGTCGCAGACTGTGAGATGCCACATATGTTGCTAGCTGATCCCTTGAAGGCCCCGCTCGCAAAAGAATTGAGTGCAGCAGTCACCTTGAGGTCAACTGACATGGGATTACCACCAAAGCCAAGTGGCTGCAGGTCATGCCGCAGGATCCTACAAATTTCTGTGACCATTTCACGTGACATCCTTACGCGTCTCTGGCATTGCCTGTCTGACATTTGAAGGTAATTTGTCTTTGTCCTGAGGATGCGATGACGTGCCAGTGCCCGTCTTCTATGAAGCCGTTCCTGGACATTATCATTCGGAGCATCCTCACCTTCCTGTTCTGCTTGTTGCTGACATTTAGGCATCATGAGTCGAGGGAAAAGAGCCCTCCTCAGTCTCTCTTTGCTCATCTTCCCGTGGTATTAGATAAATTGGGTGTATGAGACTCATGTCACTGCGGCTTTTCTGAACAATAAATATGAAGAGTATGACAATTCAGCCCTCTGTTGTCAGTGAGCTGAAACATCGAGGCAATGATGGGCTCCCTTATATCTGCCTTCAAATTGCAGACAGGTAGAAGACACACCCACTGTCATTTGTCTCCTCCCACTTTCCATTCTATCCTTGAATGTCTACGTGATTTCTATTATCATTGGAGAAAATGGTTGCACGTAGAATTCAGGGCAAGTCTCCCACCTTCCAACCTCCTCCTGCAACCTTCCAGCTTGAACCCATCACCCTTGACCCACTCAATGTTACTGTTTCCCTTCCCTCTGTTACCATTGAGCCTCCCCCATTACCGTGCACAGTGTAATCATCAATGTATTCATGCCATCCCTCCCCACTGTTCCTACTCCTGTTACTATCGACATGCCGACTCTTACCCTTGATCATTCTCACATCGAACTGACCATTATTGCCGTCCCGTTCCCCTCCATATGAAGCTGTCGAATACCCACCCTACAGAATCCAATTGCCCCCATTAACTGTGACCGTTCCCTCTGCTAGCCAGTACCCTCAATTTGCCCCACAGTTCCCTGATGTTGACAGCACTCATCCCTCCCTTCACACTGTACTGATCTAATCCATCCACCTCCCCCCGCAGCCGACAACATGCAGCTTCAGCATCAATAGCAACCATTCAACAACCTGGATGCTCCACTCCACCCTCCCTTGCTCCTTCAGGTACCTGATCATCCCCATCTTTCCCACCTCGAGTACCCTGCCCTGCTCCTCCATGCACCAGATCAGCCCCACCCTTCCCTCCTCGAGTACCATGTCCTGCTCCCCAATGTAGCCCCCACCCATGCCTTCGCCACCATCTCCTGAGAAGATTCATCCTTGTTGGGGCTGAGCCTGGAGGGAAACATCCATTCCAATGCTGACGTTAGTTTAGCGGATGAATTAAAAAGAGAACAGCACAGCCCTGAGACTCAACTGCACAAATCCGACTGCTGTACGCCATGGTAAAACAATGGCGAACTGGGTGGTACGGGAATAGTGCTCACCATTCAATTAATCTGGCTAGTAGGACTGAATTGTAACTATGCATATGGTAATAAGTATTCATGTTATTTAAATGAATGCAAAGTTGCAATCCACCATCCTGCTGGGGGAGCCCCAAACACCGCAAACCAGCCGCCAACTTAATTTGTCGAAAATATCCTGCCGTCAGGAATCCGAGAAAACACCTCCCTCCTAATTATATCACCCCACAAGCCACCAAATCCACTCTTGCACAGACCATGAAATTCCACCCATCTATCACATTAGTTACTTTCTCAAAAAATTCAACTAGGTTCTTTAGACACAATCTACCCTTTGCAAATTCATGCTAGTTCTCCTTGATCACCTCAAATTTGTCCAAGTGCTCAGTCACTCTGTCCCGAATGACAAATTCTAGTAACTTTCCCAGACCCCATGTTCGACTAATGGACCTATAATTTCCTCATTTATCTTACCTACCCTTCTTAAATAATGGATATCATTGGCAACTTTCCAATCCAAGGTAATGATTCTTTATTCTAGAGTGTTTTGAATGATCTTGACTGAAACATCTGCAATTTCTTCACCTATTACTTATACTATTCTGAGATGGAATCCATCAGATCCTCGAGATTTGTCAATACTCAGTCTCATTATTTTCTCCACTATCTTTTTATTTTCAATATTAAATTGAATAGGTTCCTCCCTTTGATTTATTTTTAGGTTTCCTCACATTTCTGGTACTTTATCCTCTTTTTTTACTTTGAAGGCCAACACAAAGTATTAATTTAACAAGCCTATCATTTTCTTATTTTCATTGACAATATCACCTGCGTCTGTCTTTAAGGAGCCCATATTATTTTTAGCCACCCTCCTTCTTGTAATATACTTATAACAAGCTTTAGTGCTGTCCTCAATATCCCTCACAAATTTTTCCTTTATTCCCTCATGCAGCTCTTACTACTATCTTTGTATCCCTTTGCTGTTCTTTGTAACTCTCCTAGTCCAAGGAGTCTCCATTATTTTTTGAATTTGTATAAACTTTTAGTTTTATGCTATCTCTCACCTCTTTTGTTGGTCAAGATTGTTTAAGTACACAAATGGAGCTTTAGGGATTATGTGGAGTTCTTGTATTCTACCAAATACTTCTTTGAACATCTTCTACTGCTCATCTGTAGATTTACCCATTAACAGTGCCGCCCAATTGACTGTGGACAATTTTTGCCACATTCCTTCAGAATTAGTATTATCTAATTTTAAAACCTTGAATTGTGATGCACCCTTCTCCCACCCAAACCTAACATTGAATCCAATCATGTTATGGTCACGGTTAGCTGGATGTTTCCTTACTGTTAGATTGTTAATTAAATTTGGTTCATGGCTCATCCCTAAATCTAGTATGGCCTGCTCTCTTGTTGGTTCAATAACATATTGTTCGAAAAAATTGTCCTGAGCATGCTCAACAAATTTGCAGTCTTTGGGTCTTGAGCTGTTTTGCTTCTCCCAGTCTGTGTGAAAATTAGTTTCCCATTGTAACCACTCTGCTTTTGCAACAAATTTCTCTGATCTCTGTGTTTATGCTACTTAATCACCACTATCATGAGGCCTTTAGACAACTCCCACCAAAGCCGTACATCTTTTTTCTAATTCTTAATGCGACCCAGAGAGTTTCTACTGCCTGTTCCACCTTACTGATATTCTGTCTTTCGAAGGCTATTATAGTGTCTTTTATCAACACTGCTTCTCACCCTCCTTTTCCAAATGTCCTGTCCTCTCCAAAGACTTTATAAACTGGAATATCAATCTTCCAGTTTTACGTCCAGCTTGCAGTCAGGTCTCAGTGATGGCCACTACTTCATACCAAAAGCATCGATTGTCTGAATTAGGTGGACATTTTAGATATCTAACGGTAGGCCTTTTCAAAATGGAGCCAGCTGCATTGCTAGTGTTAACAGGGCGGTAAGGTTATTGATCTCATTTTGAGACATTTATTGCCCCACTAACACCAGACGAGGCCAGTGCCTCAAAGGTTCTTGACACTTGCTGACTGATGAAAAATAGTCACTTTGGCAAGGGATTGGAGAGCTGCCAGATCTCATAGAACTATAGCCAGTGTAAGTCATCATTTCCAGTTGCTATTTCACTCATCCTGGAGGTTGCCTGAGGAACAGCTCTGTCCGCTGGGACAGGCTTAACACTAACACAAAATTGCCTGCTAAATAATTGATTTGAAGTATTGCTGTGATAATGAAATAAACATGGGACATTTTCAAGGCAGAGAGTGACAGTAGCCTGCTTTTTCTGCTGGGTCCTAGTGCCAGAGGACACTACCACCTGCCCAGTGTGTGCTGCTGTCCCCTGTCTAAATGTCTGGGGTCAGCTAATTCACATGGGCAAGATGTCAACAGAATTATGCTCAGATAGGCAGTCTGTGCCAGAGGGCAAGGAAAGTCCCCATGCAACTGCAGTCAGTTGAAGATAGGCATCCTTCTCCAAAGTGCATAATGTGGAAGCTGGGCAGGTGGGGGGGCGGGGTACTCGTTGATTTTAAGGTGAATTGAAGTCAGCTGTGAGAAATTCCCATTGAACCAGCAAGTTTGGAAGGGAACTTTTTAAAAATAGGAAAATCTATTGAAAAGTACGGAAGACTCAAAAAAGGCAAAGCTTTGCCAAAAAGAAACAAGAGAAGATATAGAATTTGCAGGACTTCCTTTGACACTGGAATACGATAAAAGAGCTCAGTTCCTTTATCCTCATGTCTTTGTGTCAAACCCTGCAGAGTTTATACATGAGGTATAATTTTCAGGGCCACGGGGTTGTGGGGGGAGGGGGGGCTCGGTCGGGGGTGAGTGGATCTAATTGGGATAGCTCTTTTAAACAGCCGGCTCAGGCTCAATGAGCCAAATAGCCTCCTTCTGTGCTGTAGGATTCTATGATTCTGCTAAATTACATGAAGTGCAACTGAGTATGGCAGAAGTAGGGTGTCATGCTGTCTTTTGACCCTGATTTTAATATACCTACTGAAGAAGGGAGCAATTTAATCAGACCTCTACATCCATCATCCTTACTACTAGGCGCAGCATGACCACTGACTGACTTTATCTCTGATGGGTAGGGTTATGTTTCTAGACTAGTAATCCAGAGGTCTGGACTAGTAATCCAGAAAACATGAGCTAAAATTTTGCCACAGTGGTTTGAGAATTTGAATACAGTTTAAAAGTATCAGTAAGAGTGACAGTGAAGCTGTCGAATTTTTATTAAAAAAACAACCTTGGCAGCTATGGTTTAGTTAGTAGCACTCGTGCCTCCGAGTCAGAACAACTGGGGGTTCATGCTCCACTCCAGAGACTTGAGCACAAAATTCTAGGCTGACAATTCAGTGCAGTACTGAGAGATTATTTTTTTCAGATGCGACACTAAACTCCAGACCCCATCTGCTCTTTCAGGTGGACATACAAGATGATCCCATGGCACTATTTCGAAGAAGAGCAGGACAGTTTTCCCCAGTGGCCTGTCCAATATTTATCCCGCAATCAACATCACTAAAACATTTGATCTGGTCATATTCACAATGCTGTGTGTAAAATTGGCTGCCACGTTTCCAACATCACAACAGTGAGTCACTTGAAAAGTACTTCATTGGCTGTAAAGTGCTTTGGAACATCTTGAGGTCATGAAAGGTATTATTTAAATGCAGGTCTTCCTTTCTTTAATTGGCTCACTAATGCCCTTTAGGGAAGGAAACCTGCCGACCTTACCCGGTCCAGCTTGCATGTGACACCAGTCCTATACAATGGTGGTTGATTCTTAACTACCTTCTGAAGTGGTCTAGCAAGTAACTCAGTTGTATCTAATTTTTTGCAGTTGAATAAAAAGGCCTCTCAACCCAGCTTCTCAGGTCAATTGGGGATAGAAAATAAATGCCAGCCTTGCCAGTGATGCCTACATCTCAATAATTAATTCTTTTAAGAAAAATTATCATAAAACCAAACACATGGCATGCGTCCATTTATGTCAGGATACGGTGATGACCTCACGATGGCTGATTCCATTTCACTCTTCACAGCTTTAGCCTGATTCTACAGTTATTATGGAATGAAATCTAAATACTCATTGGGTCCATTTATTTTTTTTACTCCTGGTATTTTCTCAGCTAACAGCACTAATCCATGCCAGAGTCCGATCCCAATAGTGCCAGTGTTTCTCTGCTACCTCAACTAATTTGACTTTTCTAAGAGCCCAATTCCGTGGTCTCTTTTGCTTCCAGCAGGGAAGTTTTCTGGAGAAAAGTCACAGGTGCAGAGCCCCCATTGAGCTCTACTGAGGACTAGGGTTGCCAACCCTCCAGGTTTGCCCTGGAGTCTCCAGGAATTTAACTCGAATCACCAAGACACTGTGGTGAGCAACCCAGGGAAAAATCAGAATGATATTAAAAAGAATTGTGTACTTTACAAAATATTCTTTGAACATTTTGGTTATTAGTTAGAAAAATACCCGAGATAAGAAACAATGTTGTTTGGCTGACTGTCAAAAGTTATCCAATCAGGTAATGAAGCATCTATTCCCTTTTTAATTGGTGTGGGAAGACAGTGCATGCAAATTAGGAGCAGGAGTAGGCCTCTTGGCCCTCGAGCCTGCTCCACCATTCAACAAGATCATGGCTGATCTGATTGTAACCTCAAATCCATATTCCTGCCTATCCCCAATAACCTTCCACCCCCTTGCTTATCAAGAATCTATCTGCATCTGCCTTAAAAATATTCAAAGACTCTGCTTCCACTGCCTTTTGAGGAAGAGAATTCCAAAGACTCACAACCCTCTGAGAGAAAGACATTCTCCTCATCTCTGTCTTGAATGGGCCAGCCTTTATTTTTAAACAGTGACTCCTAGTTCTAGATTTTCCCACAAGAGGAAACATCCTTTCCACATCCACCCTGTCAAGAGCCACAAGGATGATGGATGTGTTGGGCCACCAATGGCAGGAGTGTGTAGATGGGGCAGTCGGACAGAGGTGGTCATGTGATATAACCTTCCAAGAATATATCCAACCAGAGCTGGCAACCCTACTGGGAACTGGGAGCTGGGAGCACAGAATTTGCCCTAATGTAAGATTGGGCAGTGAGGGATGAATTGTCCTCCACTCTCAGATGTGAGAACTGTCGAAAAGTGGGTAAAATGGGCCTACTGCCACCTCATTACCTTCTGTCTGAATTTCTCTTGACCCACACCTTCTGGAATTGCCATTGGCTGTTCCTTTCCCCACCTGTTGCTTGTAAATGGCTGGGAGAGGGGACGGTTGGGGGACAGGATCTGTCCACATGACCCATTACCATCCCATCCCCCAATGAGTTTGTCCTCATGTGTTTCTCCCTGAGAATGAGGCCTTTGGCCAACATTCCAGTCTAGACTTTGTGGCCCCCCCTTTAATGTAGCAACACTGTGATTGTCCATTTACTGGTGGGAATTGTAGCATGACTGCACAATGACTCCCAACCCACTTTCCTGGGCTGAGGCAGGGGTAACTAGCAGAAGTCCTGCCCAACCCTGGATTAGGTAAATCCAGCCCCCGAATGTCTACAAGCCAGTGGACCATGACAGGTGAGGATTGGACGACCCTTCACTACCAAGCCCAATCTTTCCTTCTCCTGCGGCCCACACTCTGGATAGTGGTAATGAGTGGAGGCATTTGTAGGTTTTTCCTCTCCATGGCCCAAGGGGAACTGAGGGAAATTGCGAGGACCCCACCTCCGCCCAAAGTGAGATCAACAAACTTCTTGTAGACAGATATCAAACTGGATCAAGGTGAATGGGAAAAAACTGAAAAGTCCCCCCAGTATTCCTGCTCTTGACCACGATCCAGAATCCACATCACCAAAGACAACTTGCATTTAGATAGTGCTTTAACATATTAAAATGTTCCAAGGCACTTCACAGTTGTCAAACAAAATTTGACACAGATGCTACATGAGGAGATATTGGAACAGATGACCAAAAGCTTGCTCAAAGAAGTATGTTTTAAATATTAAAGGATTAGGAGGTGGATAGGCACAGAGCTTTACGGAGGGAATTCCAGAGCTTAGGCCCTAGACAGCTGAAGGCACTGTTGGAGTAATATATCCCGTCGAGAAGCACTATCTTGACTCGCACTTGAAGCACACAATGGTCATGTCTTCCCAGCAACAGTCAGCACCTTAAGGAGAGGAAAGCAAAAACCAGGGTAAATAAATGACAGTGCAATCAGGTTGAAATGATGCTGGGGCTCCATAATGCATTTTTTTTGGTTCTATTTCTGTAAATGTCAACATATATATTATTTAAAAATGTGATTTCTTCAGTCAGGAAGACACGATATTTTAAAGAAATTAATGAGCAGCCTTCAGATCTTTTCCCTTACTTTGCCCATCTCTTGACTATATAATTAAATCTCTTCAAGGCAGTTCTCTGTGCCAGACAGTACTTGTCTGACTCTGTAAGTGAGGATTAGGGCAGAACGAGTGTTTCTCCATTGTCGTTTCACATTACTTTGAAGACAGTTGAATAAATCTTGTAAAGTTAAGGGTAGCTTTTATTGGTTGTGACCAAGTTTTGTGTAACCCCAGTACTTTGGTTTTCCTATCTTTTCATTGCTGATTTTCTCCCTTGCTCTCCCAAAGGTGATGATCATTCTGGGCTGTTCAACCATGAGAAGCTTCATGGCCTAGCCTGTTATTTTTCTCAGCTGAAGCCTGCCCTTTCTTGCAGGGATAGCAATCGAGCTGGAACTCCAGTTGACGCCACTCACCCTGCTCAGCCCTCGGGTGTTGAGTTCAATATATCGCCCTTTCATTACTCTGGCTCAGCACAGCCTACTCAGTAAAGGCTGTAAGTGAAATCTGGGACCTCTAGTCCATACAGCCCAGTCCCATGCCAGGAAGTGCCTTTACACAACGGGCTGAATTTTATTCGCCCCTCGACGCTGTGGGGGCCGGTAATGTCAAGAAGGGCCCGCCGCTTATTACCGGCAGTGGGGGGACCTCGGTGTGGCGCCCCCCCCACCCCACCACTCGGCAGCGGCACCCTGATTACCATATTCAAAATGGTACTTACCTCTGCAGATTATGCAGTCCGCTGCCTCTCCTGCACCCTTCTGGATTTTACATTGAACGGGTTGATCCATGAAAGCACCCAATGTACCTGTAAACATCAATTCCCTGCCCTGTTAGGAACCTTTGAATAAATGAAAGGTTCAACTTTGTTTATCACATGCAAATAGGAATGGCTCATCCTACATTGTGTGATCCTTCGCTCCTGAGGATCCATATAAGCTGAGGCCACAATCAACCAGCAGGTGTGATCCATGTAGAGGCTCTCGGTCGTGAGCAGCAGCCCCCAAGGGGAGCTCACCATCCAGTCGCCGTGCATCTAAAGGCACCACATGTCAGCCATTGGATGTCAGAGCACCAGTGTCAGAGGCAATTGCACATGTAGAGAGGGTGGTGACACATCTCTGTGCCCTGCTCAAAGATGACCTGCGGCCCATAGGCTTCAGTGGGCATCCAATGCCAGTGGTCCTCATAGTGGCAGCGGTTCTCAAGCTTGCCGCCTATGCAGCTTTTCAAAGGCCATCAGAGACCTTTGTGGGGTCACACAGTCAGCAGTGCCCTGCTGCATGAGGGAGGTCACCGATGCCCTGCACCCGAGGGCCAGTGAATATGTTTACTTCTGAACGGACTCTCACAGCCAGGCCTAGAGGGCCATCAGTTTCAGCACCATTGCCGAAGAACCATAGGTTTTAATGTTCATAGACTGCACCCACGTAGCCATCAGGCCTCCCGGCAGGCTACCACCTACAGTCACCATTAAAGGAATCCTCTCAATCCAGGTGAAGCTGGTATGTGATCACCGGAGATGCTTCTTGCAAATCTGTGCCCGTTTCTCAGGCAGGTGCCATGACTCTTGGGCCCTGCGCCAGTCCCAACTGCCACTGCTGTTCACTGAACTGGCTCAGATGGTGGGGTGTCTTCTTGGAGACAATGGCTATCCCATGCAGACATGGCTCCCGATACCAGTGAGAGATCCCGCTACTGCTGCAGAGGAGAGATACAATACCAGCCATTGAACTACAAGAGCCACCATTGAACAGGTGATCGGCATGCTGAAAAAGCGCTTCCAATGCCTGGATAGATAAGGTGATGCCCTGTACTACGGGCCGAAAAGGCCAGCTCCTTTCTTTGCTGCTCGTGGTACTCTGCACAACTATGCACCCAATAGGGAGCAGGCCTGGCATGATGAGGAGAGACGTCAACAGGATTCTACCTTAGACTATGAGGACGCTGAGGACCTACATTAGGAAAGACGCATGGGAGGGCAGATGGCACCCAGGCTCTGCACGCAGGGCTAGAAGTGAGCTAGGGATGTACGGCAGTGGCTTATCAGACAAAGGCTGTCTGCTGCATAGGAACCGACATGAGCTCTGCAAGCCACACATCACCCTCGCTCACCTGCTGTGCGCCAGTCCACATCTGCAGCATCCCTGTGTAACCCATTATAGGCAGCAGCTGACTGAGCCAATGTCCATATCACTGCATGCGTGGAGACGCTCATGAGTATGGTGGAATGGCAATGATGTTATTGCATACATTGGCTCTCCTGAAGGCTCAACGGTGCAAAAGCTTCATGCTGGCACACATCATTCACTCAGAGAAAAGGACACACATGTTGGTGAAGAACATTTAGTGAAAGACGTATTTACATTCCTGTGACACGTGTGCATTCCCATTTGTGTCAGTGTGTTCTCTGTAAATGCTTGTTAGTGCTCCTTCACGGTGCAACCTCTGCGCTAGCGGCCTGACTGAAAGAAGGCTGCTGATCTGATTGCCCTTTGTCCGTGGATGACTTTGACACTCATACCCTGTGTGCACGAGGCCTAGAGGGCTCCGGCTGGCTGGGGGAATGATCGTTTATCCCCTTCCGGCATTGGACCCTTTGACGACAGATAGCCCCATGGCTGCTCACCTCCTCTGCCATCTCCAGCCAGGCTGCCTTGCTTCTTCTTACAATCACTGGTGAAAAGGACCTCCCGCCTTGCCCGCACAGCCTGGAGGAGAGTGAGTAGGGAGGCTTTGCTGCACTATGGGGCCACCGTACAGAATCCCTTTGTCATCCTCAGTTTTTGGCATGGTGGTCCTTTAAATGCAAAGGTGACTTCACCGTGTAACTGCTTGAACTTCTGGCTGCAAGGTTTGTCTTGCACATGTTTGAAAATCAATGCAGGACTAGTGAGGAAATCTGTGCTATTGTCATGGTTTTTCAACGATTACACATTGGCGCATGTTCATGAACACTTTGCTTCTGCAGCAGCTGATCATAGTTATTAGTGTAATATTTCTAATTGGCAATGCAGCTAGAATATGAACATATTTTCCTGTTTTTTAACAAAGATCATTCAATTGCAGTTACCTGTATTTTCACATAACAGCAGAGAAATTAATGCAGATTCCAAATGCATATTAGTCTGCGGCTTTTCACAGTCAGATAATTAGAAGCCCATAGTATGTAGATATTCTTCAATTATGACTTTATTTCTGCATTTAAGTCTCATGTCCTGGAATGTGCAAAATTAAGATTATTCACCCAGATGCGGTATGCCTACAAGAAGAAATGTAGCACTTGAGTGGAAGAAGAGGATCGCAACTTCACAGGACACTGGGGCACAGCAGAGTAAGTATGTGGCAGCAAAGCAGAAAGTGCTGGGGAAACTCAACAAGTCAGGCAGCATCTGCGGAGAGAGAAGCAGGGTTAACTTTCAGGTCTGTGAACTTGGTCACTTACTGCTTTGCTGCCAGATTGACAGCAGCCCCACTCTTCAACAGTGAGGTAAGTATTTCTTTTGCAGCTGTCAGGAAGCAGGTGCTGCGGAGCTTTAAATAGGGCCCCAGAACCTGCTGCACAACTGTCGAAAGGTTCCTCACTACGTTGAATGTCCCACCTCTCCCCACGTAATATGGTGGGTGGGGGGAGAGGCGGGGTGGTGCAGTTCATTGCAGTGATGCTCTGCGGAGGCACCCAAATAAAATTCAGGCCAACAGATTACCCTTATATTTTGCTTTTATCTTTGCGTGGTACAATTAAATATATATTTTACTGGTTTAAGGGCCTGTTTCAATACAGAAACTAATTTCAAATTTAGCTTTGTGTGCTCTGAACTCAGGATCAGTTTCCTCTGTCTGCACTCTGTACAGGTCTGATGTGAAATCAGTTCAGGCAACCTTAATACAGAGGACTTACAGACTTATCAGGCATGAATTTGATGCTGATTGACAAATTCATTCTGAGACACCACGAAACGTCTGGGTTGTAAATGTAAAAATGTCACACTGGTGCAGTAAGTTGTGGGGGGTGGGGGTGGTGAGCTTTGGGTACGCTTTTTCGAACTTGGGCCTGAACCATATTTTTGGGGTAGAGTAAAGGAAGCTTTCCTCTACATGCAATCCAGGCAATACCTATCCTGGAAGTGCTTGATGCAACAGTGTAAAGGGAGCTTTACTCTTTATGGAGCCTGTGTTGTACTTGACTTGGGAGTGCCTGATGGGTCAGTGTGGAGGGAGCTTCTTTTGTATCTAACTTGTGCTGTACCTGACCTGGCAGTGTTTGAGGCCTGCAAGAACAGTCTGACAATACTCATTGTCTAGGAACATATATACAGGAGTAGGCCATTCAGCCCCTCAAGTCTGTTCCACATTCAGTAAGATCATGGTTGATCTGCACCTCAATCCCATTTTCCTGCATTTGCTCCATATCCCTTGATACCCTCCTCCATTAAGAATAGATAAATCTAGGTCTTGAAAACTCCAATTGACCCAGCATTCAGCCTCTTGGGGACAGCGTTCAGATTGCTATTATCCTTTGTGTGAAACAAGTGCTTCCCCATTTCCCTCCTTCATGGCCTAAACCTATTTTTAAGATTATGTCCTCTTGTTTTGAATTGTGCCACAAGAGGAAATAGTTTTCTCTATTTACGCTATTGATTTATAATCATTTTAAATACCTCAATTATGTCACCCCTCAGTCTTCTCTACTTAAGGGAATAAAATGCAAGTCTATTCGATCTGGCCTCATAATTTAACTGTTTAAGCCCTGATATCATTCTACTGACTCTGCACTGCAGCCCCCCACAAAGTCCATATATCCTTCCTGAGATACAGTGCCCAGAACTGAATGCAATACCCCACCTGGGGACAGGCCAAGGCTCTGTGCAACTGAAACATCACTTCATTTCCTTTGTATTCAAGCCCTTTTTATATAAAGGCCAGCATTCCATTAACCTTTTTGATGACTTGTTGCCTGGGCTCACATATGAAGAGCCACTTGGGCTAAGGTACTGCAGGGAGGGAGCTCACCCCAACAAGAGTTAGCACTTTCAGGAGAGAAGGGACAAAAAAATGGAAAATTTGGAATGGACACTGATTTATGTGTAAATGTTTAAATCCTATTCTATATTTATTTTTCTTAAAGTCACTCATATCAAAAACAGAATAATGCAACCCGAAAGCTCCCAGAAAAAGGAGGGAACGCACATGTTCTGGCAGGTTGAGAATTTGAATTCAGTTTCATAAACTGGAAGCAAAAAATTGGTATCAGTAAAAGTGACCATGAAGCTCATGATTGTTGGAAAAACCCAATTGGTTCACTCTGCCTTGGGGAAGGAAATCTGCTGCTCTGTCGTATATGTGACTACATTCTCACACTACTGGGATTGCTTTTTAACTGCCCTCTGAAGTGACTTAGCAAGTCACGCAATTGGTGTTAAAAAGAATTCCTGCCATCACCATTTCAGTGCAACTAGAGATGGGTCAATAGAGCAGACTCCCTGGGATTGAATATAGTAAAACAAAAATCTGTTTCTCATGTATAATCTTGAAAAATGTAAGTTTGCTTTCAGACAGTGAGAGATGTAATTGTGGGCACTGATATGCCCTTGAACTCAGACAGAAAAGGTCAATCAAAGCTACACCATAGAGACTCAGCATTGCCACAAACCAACTAAGAAAGTGTATGCGGGGAAAAGAAGAAAATGGGTCTCAAGGCTGCCGAACCTATAAAATATAAATTATTGAATTGATGCTCATTGCTGTGAATCACTGAAGGCAGCTTGACAGTTAATTTGCCCAGAGGTCTAGAAGGAACACTCATCAAAAACCTGAGAATTTATGCAAGCAGGAGCATCTACTAAAATGCTTCATTTTCTACTTATCAATTATACAACACAGGAGGTTTAGCCAACTAGGAATTAAGTTGTCAACCATCCTTGTCCCACGTAGGGTTTTGACAGAAGTGGCTGATGAATATAATTGTACTTGAGTCACAATGCTCTGGAGAAATAAATTTTTGCGTGAAGGTTGCCATGGTCACCAATCATCCAATTCCATCAGTGGAATACAGACCAAACCAGTTCAGTGAAGCCATACAGTTGACCCACAATTATTTTCCCTTATCACATTTTCTGCCCCAAGAACTTTTCTGCAGTTGGGCTTTCATTTTTAGAGGTCAGCTCAAATGCTGAGTGTTTTGAACTGAAGTTTACCTTCTCTGGGTTCTTGATCCATGAGGTTAAGTAGTTGTTATCTGGATGGCATGTCTGAGATAGAATACTGGAGAGAGAGGTCAAGTGTGTACATGTGGCAGCACATGGCACTGAGTATGGATCTCAGGATGCGGTGAGAGCAGCAGTCCAAGGGACATTGCATTTCTCGGAGATACCTCTAATTCTATGTGGATTCAAAACATGAAGGATGGAACTTCAGGTGGAATCCACATGGAATAAGTTGGAACCAGAGACAGTCGCTGGGGGAGGTGATGTGGCTATGAAAACGAGTTTTGCTCGACACCTTATCAAACAACAGGAGCGAAGTGGAAAGCAATGAAAGTGAACAAGGTAAAAGAGACAAACGGAAATCCCGTCGGAGAGAAGAGCAGATATCTCTCTCCAGAAGCAACACCTCACCTTATCTCAAAGCTGTTCTGCTGCGCAGTTTCATTTCATCGTTCGTCTAATCCGACGCATTAACAAAAAACGTTTTCTCTTCCTTTCAGGTGTTAAGGAACACAAACTCCAGCAGCTCGTGGGTACCAATGCCTCTCCTGATCCTTCTTCCCCTTCACCTCCCTTTGACCCCATCCCTTCTCTTAATCTGACCCCTTGCCATGTATTTAAAATACCTTCTGGCCCTCCCATCTCTGACACTGAATGATCTGTACTTAACAAAGGACTGAGTTTTATCCCCCTACACCCCCAGCTAATGAATTTCGTGCTCGGCATGACATTTAGCTCTTCTTCCATGGTCTTCGCCTCAGGGCTCAGTTCTTTGACCAGGTGTCCTCCCCCCGACCA
Source organism: Heterodontus francisci (assembly GCF_036365525.1). Lineage (NCBI taxonomy): Eukaryota > Metazoa > Chordata > Chondrichthyes > Heterodontiformes > Heterodontidae > Heterodontus > Heterodontus francisci. The sequence goes on from NC_090382.1 coordinate 27,502,483, forward strand.
GTGGACCCTTTCACCCACCTCCAGTATTCTCCATCCACCTGGACCCCTCCCTCTGGCCTGTTACCCACTCTTGATCTTTTTATGGAGAACTGTCGGCGTGACATCAGCTGTCTCAATTTCTCCATTCCCCTCTCTCACTCTAACTGTCTCCCTCTGAAGTTGTTGCACTCCGTTCTCTCAGATCTAATCCCAACATTGCGATCAAACCTGCAGACAAGGGTGGTGCAGTTGTCTGGTGTACTGACCTCTACTTTGCAGAGGCTGAGCGTTAACTCTCAGACACTTCTTCCTACCTCCCCCGGATCATGACCCCTCCATTGAACATCAAGCCACAGTCTCCAGGACTGTCACTGACCTCATCTCCTCCGAGATCTTCCTTCGACAGCTTCCAACCTCATAGTCCCACAACCCCGAACAGCCCGCTTCTACCTCCTTCCCAAAATCCACAAACAGGACTGTCCTGGTAGCCCCATCGTTTCAGCCTGTTCCTGCCCCACTGAACTTATTTATTCCTATCTTGACTCTATCTTTTCTCCCCGGTCCAGTATCTTCCCACCTACATCCGTGATTCTTCGGACGCCCTGTGCCATTTTGACAATTTCCAGTTTCCTGGCCCTAACCACCTCCTCTTCACTATGGATGTCCAATCTCTCTACACCTCCATCCCCCACCAGAACGGTTTGAGGGCTCTCCGCTTCTTCTTTGAACAGAGGTCTAACCAGTCCCCATCCACCACCACCCTCCTCCGCCTGGCTGAACATGTTCCTACATTGAACAACTTCTCCTTCAACTCCACTCACATCCTTCAAATAAAAGGTTTTGCTACGGGTACCCACATGGGTCCTAGTTATGCCTGTCTTTTTATGGAATATGTCGAATATTCCTTGTTCCAGTCCTACTCAGGCCCCCTCCCTCACCTCTTTTTCCGGCATTGATGACTGTATCGGTGCCACTTCCTGCTCTCGGCCCGAACTGGAAAATTTCATCAACTTTGCTTCCAATTTCCATCCTTCTCTCACCTTTACATGGTCTATTCCGATACTTCCTTTCCCTTCCTCGACTTCTCTGTCTCCATCTCTGGGGATAGGCTAATATTCACTGTAAGCCCTCCGACTCCCAAGGCTACCTTGAACACACTTCCTTACACCTTGTTTCCTGTAAGGACTCCATCCTATTTTCCCAGTTTCCCCGTCTCCGACGTATCTGTTCTGATGATGCAACCTTCCACGACAATGCTTCTGAGATGTCTTCCTTTTTCTTCAACCGAGGATTCCCCCCCACCACTGTGGTTGACAGGGCCCTCAACCGTGTCTGATCCCGTTCCCACACTTCTGCCCTCACCCCTTCACCTCCCTACCAGAATCGTGACAGGGTTCCCCTTGTCCTCACTTTCCACCCCACCAGCATCCACATCCAAAGGATCATCCTCCTCCATTTCTGCCACCTCCAGCGTGAAGCCACCACCAAACACATCTTCCCTTCCCCTCCCCTGTCAGCATTCCGAAAGGATCATTCCCTCTGTGCCACCCTGGTCCACTCCTCCACCACCTCGACACCTCGACCCCTACCCATGGCATCTTCCCATGCAGTCGCAGGAGGTGTAATACCTGCTCTTTTACCTCTTCTCTCTTTACTATTCAAGGCCCCAAGCACTCCTTCTAGGTGAAGCAGCAATTTACTTGTACTTCCTTCAATTTAGTATGCCGTATTCACTGCTCACAATGTGATCGCCCTTATATTGGGGAGATCAAATGCAGATTGGGTGACCACTTTGCAGAACACTTCCGCTCAATCTGAAAGCATGCCCCGGAGCTTCCAGTGGCCTGCCGTTTTATCCCCCACTCCGCACCCCCCACCCCCAACCCCACCGTACTCTCATGCCAACATTTCTGTCTTTGCCTGCTCCAGTGTTCTGGTGAACATCAATGCAAGCTCGAGAAGAAGCATCTAATCTTTCGATTCGGCACTCTACAGTCTTGCGGACTGAACATTGAGTTTAGTAACTTCAGAGCGTGACTGGCCTTTTTAAAATATTTTTATATTTTTTATTTTATTTTATTTTTTAACCATGTGCCTGTTTTTCATGTAGTCAGAGCTGCTCATTATTCTGCCATTAACGCTCTCTCTGGACTAATGCTTTGTCTTTACAAGCATTAACATACGCTTTGCCTTTGTCCCAGGACAGCTTTGTTATTTAATCTCTCCTGCGCTCTGCCCTATCACACACCTCCCTTTTTTGTTCTGTTCCTCACCATCCCCCCACCCCCCCACCCCCTTCACTTGCTTAAAACCTAATTCTCTTCTAACCTTTGCCAGTTCTGATGAAGGGTCACAGACCTGAAATGTTAACTCTGCTTCCCTCTCCACAGATGCTGCCAGACCTGCTGAGTATTTCCAGCACTTTCTGTTTTTATTGCTATCTAGTCGGCATCATCGTTCTATCTGACCTCAATTCCCTTGGTTCTTTTTCTTTGAATTACTGGTGCCAAGGGTAATACAGCTTTTAGAAATGATAGCTCCTGGCTTTCCAATTTTCTTTTCTCAGTATTCTTGTGCAATGAATCACCTTGTGAGGACAATTCATTTTACTTTGATGGATTTTTGTGCCTGTGCTTGAGTAAAAACCAGCTCCCTCTTCATTGTTAAATAATTGAAGGGATGGGGTTGGGGGGAGGGGGGGGGGGGCTGAGCAATTATATGGTTCATTCAATACATGAAATAGGAAGATTCTCACTAATAACCCATTGGTGCGTCATCTTATATGTGTGGTGTCAAAGGTCCCATGCAAAAGTGAAAGGGACAAATTGACGCCACTGTGCTTTTCAAGAACTAAACCATTCTTAACACAAGGGACTAACTACTCGATCAATCATAGCCAGCAAGCCTGATTCACCAGGTTATCATGGACTAATTCCCGACTTGCTCAGCCCAAGCCATTGCTGGAATCAAGTCCCATTCACCATCATCCCTGTTCTCGCTGATCTACATTGACTCCTGGTTTGGCAATGCTTCAATTTTAAAATTACCAGAAAAGCAAAATACTGTAGATGCTGGAAGTTCGGAAAAAAGAACAGAAAATACTGGAAATGCTCAGCAGGTCTGGCAGTATCTGTGGGGAGAGAAACAGAGTTAATGTTTCAGGTTGATGACCTTCCATCAGAACTGGAAAAAATTTAGTTTGCTTTGATGAGCAAATAGAAAAAATTGCAGTGCAGTTTAGAACTAGTTAACAGAAATTATGTAAATAATCACCTTGTGTCTAAGGAGTCTATTTTAAGTTTCTAATTGGATTGTGAAGGTACAGCTGTGACCCATAGCCTGCAATTACTGCATTATGTGGTAACTTCAGGGTGCTTCACGTGTCCCAGAGGCCCATGATTGCAAGAAGTGCCTCCAGCTACTCGAACTCAGGCTGAGATTTTTTGAGCTTCAGGAGAAGCTGGATTCACTGCAGGGCATGCAGATAGCTAAATGTTTCCTGACTGCAGGTTCCAGGAGATGGTCACACAAGGGCAGATAGAGTTCAAAATAGCAAGTAGGCGGCCACTAGGAAACGTATGAAGAGGCAGGCAGTGTAGCAATCCTACAGGCGTAAGGCACTCTCAACCTGTTATGCAATATTGAATACCAATGAGGGTGACAACACCTCAAAGGAGTGCAGTCCCAAGCCCGGCACAATGAGGCAAAATCGGGTACAGCAAAGCATAGGAATGCAGTAGTAATTGGGAATTTGATCATCAGGGGGATAGACAGGCAGTTCTGTTGCCATTGTTGTGAGGTCCCTATGATACATTGTCTCCCTGCTACCAGGGAGACGTCATGGAGAGGATGCAAAACATTCTGTGGACCAGAGGGAGAAAGCCAGAAGCCGTAAGAGCCTAAGAAATAGCAGCAGGAGTAAGCCATTCATCATGGTCCATGTCTGAACCAATGACCATAGAAAGGAAGAGGGTTGAGGTGCTGCAGGCAAAGTTTAAGGAGCTAGAGATGAAGTTAAAAAGTCAGACCTCAAAGATAGCAATCTCGGAAATAGGAGGATATGGCAGGTTAGTGCATGACTAGAGGCACAGTGCAGGAGGGAGGTCTTCAGATTCCTGGGACATTGGAAACAGTTCTGTGGCAGGGGTGCCCTGTTCAAGGTGAATGGGTTCAACCTGAATCGGGCTGAGGCCAATATCCTTGTGGGTAGGTTGACCCACATGCTGAGGGGGAGGGTGTAAACTAATTAGTTGGGCATCAAGATGTAGTATTAAAAAGTGAAAGCAGAGTAAACGAAGGACAGAGAGAAATAATACAGTATTAATACAGTAAGAGTTAGAAATAATACAGAATTAGGTGGGATCATAGAAAATACAAAGAAATTTAATTTAGGTTTGGAGTGCATGTGTGTAAATACATAAAGTGTAGTTAATAAAGTTGGTGAGGTGCAGGCACATATAGCCATGAGAAAATATAATGTAGTGGCAATAATGGAGTCCTGGCTCAAAAATTGGGAGGATTGGATGCTTAATTTCAGAGTACAAGATATTCAGTAAAGACAGGAAAGGAAAAAAACAAGGAAAGGTAGCAGTTCTGATCAAGGAAAAATGATCGAAAGAGGCAATGTCCTTGCAGGGTTAAAGACAGAATCTATTTGGTTGGAGGTAAGAACCAATACAGGAGCTCCAATGTTACTTGGTGCATTTTATAGGCTCCCAAATAGCGGAAAGGAAACAGAGGAGCACATTTGCAAAGAAATAACTGAGAGATGCAGGAACCATGGAGAAATGAAAATGAGAGGCTTTACTTATTCCAATATTTAAGGGGACAGTGATTGTGTTAAGGACAGACAAGGGGACGAATTTTTGAAGTGTTTTCAGGAGGATCTTCTTGATCAGTGTGTTTCTTGCCCATTGAGGAAGGAGGATTGCTGGATTCAGTCCCAGGGAATGAAATGGGTCAAGTGGATAATTTCATAGTCGGGGAGCACCTAGGGAATAGTAATCATAGTATTGTAAGTTTTAGATTAGTTATAGAGAAGGACAAGGAGCAATCTAGAATAAAAATACAACTGCAGGAGTGCTAATTTCAGCGAAATGAGGGAGGGACCGAGTCATAGTAAATTGGATTCACAGATTGACAGGCGGAAATGTAACAATGTAATGTACAGCCTTTAAAGAGGCAATGGTTCATGTTCAGTCTAGGTACATTTCTACAAGTGGGAAAGGGAAGACAACCAAAACCCAGAGCTCATTGGATGACAAAAGTATTAGCGAGTAGGACAAAGCAGAAAAAGGGGGAATATGACAGATGTCAGCTTCATAATACAAGGGAGAATCAGGCTAAATATAGACAGTATGGAGGGGAAGTGAAAAAGGAAGTAAGGGGGCAAAGAGACTACAAGAATAGATTGATAGTTAATACAAAATTAAATCTAAAGGTCTTCTCTAGGCATATTAACAGTAAAATGGTTGACAGAGGAGAAGAGAGGCCGATTAAGGACCAAAATCTAAATCTTTTGATGGGGACAGAAGGCACGGCTGAAATACTAAATGAATACTTTGCATCAGTGTTTAGCAAGAAGGAGAACTTTGCCAAAGCTATGCTAATCAAGGCAGTTTTCTGGATACTGGATGATATAAAAATAAATAGAGGAGGTACGAGGAAGACTGTCAGTTGTCATGCTCACAGGAAGTGCAGCGATGGAAATACAAAATCAACCGAAGAGTTATAAAAACAGAACAATTTAAAAGACTGCTACACTTGCCTTCAAAAAGATGGCGGACAAAGTCACATGACACATACCTTCTTCTACACTGAAATACATATCCATGTCTGCTAGAACTGAAACTCATTAACCCTGTCTGATTTGGAATTAAACAGATCATCACGCATGGGTGTGAGCTATCCACAAAACGAGTTAAAACAAAGGCATTAGTAGACACTCCAACTCCAGCTACAATCACAACAATAATGTGTGAACGTCCATCATCTTATCAAAATGGGCTTAGATCAGAAGCTATTGTATAGCCCCTTAGGAACCGAAAGCCTCAAGTCACTTGGGTGAAACTAACACTTTATGAATGTATCTTTAAAGGTAACCTCTTTGGAGAACTAAGGAAGTCATCAGTCATAAAGTCATCATGACATCAGTCTGGGATCTCCAGCCACAGAGAGAATATTGAAAGCCATCTTGAATTCCAGCACAAGGCTGAAAGAGAGATCATTTCCAGCTAAGACAGTTAGACCATGCTGAGATGAGTTGGCAACCAACTGTAGCAGAGAAATAAGAGACTTCCTGTCGAACAACTCCTCCACATGTGAAAATTGAACTAAGAAATACCAGCACCATCTTTGAACTGACGTGTTTATTGCCAGGAGACTTCAGCAACCCAGCAAGTGCAAGGAAACCAGCAAACAGGCCTGCAACTTTAAAACTTACCATCCAAAAGGATCCCATAGGTTTTTCCTGAAAAAAGCAGACTTTTACACCTTGAACTGTTAGTGCTTATTACCCTTTACCTTCCTTTACCTTTTGTTAAGTGTAGATAAGAGAGTGAATGTGTGCATGTGTAGTGTTGCAAACATTTTGGGCAATTATCATTCAGTAATTATTTAATCTGCTGTTTTAAACTGATGAGAAAACCTGTCACTGTCTGTTTATTTGGCCAACAAAAGACAGGGGATGAAACATTAGTTTAACCAAAACACTATCTGGTTGGTTGGGAGGTGACCAGATGGAAACCAGCCACACCATTTCTCACCTGTCCATATCACAGTACTTAAAATTGATAAGTTACCTGGTACAGATGGGATACACCGTAGGTTGCTGAGGGAAGTAAGGGTAGAAATTATGGATGTACTGGCCACAAACTTCCGGTGGTGGGGAAGCTTTTAGAAATAATAATCCAGAAGAAAATTAACACTCACTAAGACAAGCATGGGCTAATAAAGAAGAGCCATCATGGATTTAATAATGGAAAACTGTGAGCATCCTCTATTTTAATTACTCCACCATTGGCTGCCATGTCTTCAGCTATGAAGACCTTAAGCTCTGGAATTTCCTGCCTACACCTCTCCACCTTTGTACCTCCCTACCTCTCTTTTTTCCTTTAAGACGCTCCTTAAAACCTACTCCTTTGATCAAATTTTGGTCATCTGTCCTAAATTATCCTTCGGTGACTTGAAATGTGTTGGGACATTTCCCTATGATAAAGGCACCATTTAAATTCAAGTTGTTGCTGTTACTGTTATAGTGAAAAGTTCCATCTAATCATCCCCTAACCTTCTAAATTCCAGGGATCACAGCCTTTGTGTAATCTCTCCTCATAATTTATAATTTTTGGAGTCCAGGTATCATTCTGGTAAATTTCCAGTGCACTCCCTCCAAGTGTGGTACCCAGAACTGAACACAGTATTCCAAGTGCAGTCTAACTAGGGCTCTGTATAGCTGCAGCATATCTTTTACCCACTTGTATTCTATTTCTCTAGGTAAAAAGGCAGCATTCCATTTACTTTTTTGATTATTTTCTGTACCACTCCATAATATTTGGACTATCTATGTAAATGGACCCCCACATCTCTTTGAACCTCCACTGTTTCTAGCTTTTCACCATTTAGAATGGATTCTGATCCATCCCTTTTAGATCCATAGTGGATGACCTCACATTTGTTTACATTGAAATCAATTTGCCACATTTTTGCACATTCACTTAATTCATAACTCTGTAATGTTAAACTTGCATTTACACTGCTTACAATGCAACCTATCTTTGTGTGATCAGAAAACTTGGATATGCGTCTTTCGATCCCACCAGCTAAGTCTTTAATAAATACAGTGAATAATTGAGGTCCCTGTGAGACACCAGTAGTCACATCCTGCCAATTAGAGTACCTGTCCATTATCCTGACTGTGTTTTCTTCTGCTCAGCTAATTTCCTAGCCATTTCCTAATCAGGTTAATAATTTGCCTTCAATTCCACAAGTTTCAACTTTGGCTAACAGTCTCGTATGAAGGATTTTATCAAATGCCTTCTGGAAGCCCATATAACTAACATCCAGAGACATTGCCCTGTCTACTCCTTTAGTCATCTCTTTAAAACATTCAGTCAGGATGGTCAGGCAATACAAATCCATGCTGGCTTTCACAATTCAGCTAAATATTTTCATGGTGTTCAGTCACTCTATCTTTAATTATAGACTCTAGTAATTTCCTGACATCAGATGTTAGGCTAACTGGTCTATAATTCCCTGGTTTTCCTCTCTTACCTTTCTTAAATAGCAGAGTGACGTGTGTAATTTTCCAATCTGACAAGGCAAAGAGATAAAGACAGGATCATACAGAGAACAAACAATGAGAGAAACAGCAAGAGGAGAGAGCGAGAGAGAAAGCAAGATACAGCGGGACAGTGTCAGAGAAAGACAGAAGAACATAAAGATACAGATAGAAAGAGGGAGAGACAGAAAAGAGAGAGACAGAGGCTGGAATTTTGCAGGCCCTTTGTCGACGGGCTGGATGGCAGGAAGGCTAGCATAATGTCACGGGAAGGCATTGAAGGGGTGCCCAATGTCCTCCTGCCGCCATGCCTTTTTGCCAGCAGCGGGAAAGTTGGCAGATTGGCCGCCTGCAGTGAGGCCAGTTGAGCCACTTAAGTGGCCAATTAAGGGCCACTTCCCGCCTCCTTGGGCATTCTGCCCACATTGGAGGGCAGGGGGGCCGCGGCATGGGGAGACCACCCAGTGAAACGTGGTAGCCACCCTGCAGGTTCTGGGGGGGGTATACCCTCCTTTATGGGCACTGCATGGTCACTCTTGCGACAACAGTGCTGCTAGCACTCAGTGACACCTCCCTCCTACTCTGATCGTCGGGGTCTGTCTGTCTGGCCCCTGTGTCCCTAACCCCATTTATCTTTTTTTGAGGGAGCCCAGCCAGTGAGGTGCCCTGTCCCTGGTGTTGCAGCCTCAGCAATGACCACCTGTAAGTCATTTGGGTTTCTCTTGTATTTTTTGCTATGCTGTGAGGCATTTGTTAATATCTCCTGCATCCCTGTTCATAAGTAAACTGTAACCAGTTGTGGTGTGGACCAGCATGTGGAGCTCACTGGGTAGTAAGAATATGGAGGCAGAGGACATCGGGATGAAGGGAGAAGAATTCTGGCCGCAGAAAGCATTGCTGGGGTTCATATTGGACTTTTTAAAAATAAAGGACAGCATAATTGAACAAGGATCCCCACATACACACAGATAGACAGACAAGTCAGGATATGCCACTGATGTGGTAGCCTGGGATGTAAAAAAATCAAACAGTCTGTCTACAACCACTCTCATTGACAATGGCCTTTTGAAATATGTGTGAATGGTTTCTTTCTTGTCTTGTCAAGATGCAGATATCACATCCATGGGTGGTATACACCTAAGACCCCCTTGCTGAGAGCAGGATATGACCACGTGCAGGTGGTCTTGCAAAGCCAGGGTGGGATTGATAAGGCACTGAAAACCAATCGGATGACCCAATTCAAAACATAACCTTATATGTCAAGGGACTGGAGTCAGAAAGGGGTACAAGGACATTGTTGCTGCAGCCAGGGTGTGTGACTTGGTCAGTAACAGGAAGTCGTGTGGGAGAAGTCGCTCAGCGAACCTGACCACCCAGGAATGAGCTCCAGTACGCATGTCTACTAAGCAACTGGTATTATAAGTATATACTATTGCTTGATGAGTTAATAAAGGTGTTCCACATAGAGTGGAAATTGTATCCAAAGTCTGTTTCGCGTGATTGATACTCAGTATGGGGTCAGGACCTTAGAGTGAAGTGAGACTCCCTTTATTCCGAGTCTTATATACCTGTTTGGGTTCGCTGTTTGGGGTGGGCCGTCATTCATAATTGGACGGCAGCCCCGGTGGTGGCCATTTAGATTAGATTAGATTAGATTAGAGATACAGCACTGAAACAGGCCCTTCGGCCCACCGAGTCTGTGCCGAACATCAACCACCCATTTATACTAATCCTACACTAATCCCATATTCCTACCAAACATCCCCACCTGTCTCTATATTTCCCTACCACCTACCTATACTAGTGACAATTTATAATGGCCAATTTACCTATCAACCTGCAAGTCTTTTGGCTTGTGGGAGGAAACCGGAGCACCCGGAGAAAACCCACGCAGACACAGGGAGAACTTGCAAACTCCACACAGGCAGTACCCGGAATTGAACCCGGGTCCCTGGAGCTGTGAGGCTGCGGTGCTAACCACTGCGCCACTGTGCCGCCCATTTAGTTGCCTGTCGCCGGCAATATGCCTCCTTGGGTCCCGCCACCGGCTGATGCAGGGTTGCCTCCCACTTTTGGCTCCAGCGGCGGGATTTCTGCCATGTCTACAAAATTCAGCCCAGAAATACAGATAGTGAAATAGGGAGATACAGATAGAGGAGAAGGAGAGAAAAAGAGAGATAGAACAACAAGAAAAGGTAGATTAAGAGAGTCAGAGATACACAGATAGAGAGGGAGACAGAGATACACAGATAGAGAGGGAGCAAGACAGATAGAGAAAGAGAAAGACAAGAAAAGAGACAGAGAGAGAGATAGAGATACAGAGATACAGATAGAGTGAAAAAGGAGATACAGATAGAGGGCAAAGATACAAAAGAAAGACAGACAGAGATACAAATAGAGAGAGCAAGACAGGGAAATATAGATAAAGAGAAAGAGATAAAGACAGTAAGAGAGGCAGATACAGAGAGACAGCAAGATACAGATAGAGAGAGAGATACAAATAGGGAGACAGAGGCAAGAGGAATGAGGGAGAAACAGAGAGCTGCAGATAGAGATCGAGACCAAGACATATATAGATATTGAGAAAGCAAAATACTGACAGATAGAAAGACAGTCACAGCAAAATACTGACTGAGAGAGAGGGGGAAAAGACACAGACATTGATAGAGAAGCAGCAAGAATGTGAGAACCATACACAGAGAGTTTCCTTTATTTGCTAAGAACAGCACAAAAAATTGTGAGACTGGTACTGAAAGAATTTCTAAAAAGTGGGCAGTTAGCTCAGCACACAGATTAATAGTGATCGCAAAATGGTGGACAATTCCGGTTTAATTATATTTTTTGCAACAGAAGATTTCATATTCCGTAATATTGCTTACAATTACAATCATTGAATAATATTTACAACCAATAAAACACTAGGCCGCAAGTATCAAAAGTTACTATTTAGGAAGTTACATCACTTAAGCAGCTCTTCCTCAGCCCTTAAAATAACCAAGGGAATAAATATATTACAGTCAGTGCCACTGTTAGAGGTCCTGCCAAAGCAGATCCACAAAACACACCAACAGGAGGGAAAGGAGAATTGGTTTTATTTCGGCCTGACTGCTGTAACTTCACTTGTCCCATATACTCTGCTTTGAGGTATGTCTTGTGTTCCAGTTTTATCAGGCATCACTGTCACAAACTCCATCCTTAACATGGAACATGTTTTTGACAAGGATACAGAATAGAACTGGAAGAAAATCTGAAAAAGAAAGCTGGCATCAGTAAAATGACTCTGAAGCTATCGAATTGTCGTAAAAACCCAACTGATTCACTGATGTCTTTTGGGGAGGAAACCTGCCGTCCTTACCCAGACTGGTCCATATGTGACTCCAGTCCCACGCCGATATTGTTGACTTTTAACTGCCTACTGAAGAGGCCTGGGGTGAGCCACTCACTTATATTAAAGCACTGAGCAGTATTTGAAGAAGTTCTCAGGGGAGGGCGGAATGGGCAATATGTGCCAACCTTGCCAGTAACAACTACATCCCGAGAATGAACAAAATAACGTCTCATAGTCCTCAAACATAAAAATGCTGGCCAACACAGACACACACACACACACACACACACACGCGCACACACACACACAAAACCATTAGCATACACAAAACAATACACATACTCAGAGACACACGCACACTCAGACACAAAAAATACACATACTCACAGACACACACAGCCACACTCACAGACACACACACACTCAGAGCAACACACAGCCACACTCACAAACAGCTACATGCATACATACACACACATATGTGCAACCACATTCACAGACACACAGACAGAGACACACACATAAACACATACAGGCACATCCACAAACAGATCAACAAATGCAGGCACCCTTAGGCACGAGTTTAAACAAGGGCTTCTATATTTAACCCTCACAACCATTTTTTCACAAACAATCCTGCAGTATTGGGAGCCTTGGCTATTTCTCTCTTGCCCCTTCTGCAGTTCTATGAATGTAGAGACCAGCTGCATTGTGGGCCAGCTGAAATTAGCTAACCTTTGGCTTTCCGGATACATAGAGTTGTGTGCTATCAGCGAGGACGCGTAATCTACACTGAAGTGCAGCCGACACAAACAGTTGCTAAACCAGCCACACAATGTCAACACATCCCTCTCAAACATATTCTCACAAAGTCATACATATAATGAAGTTTGGAATCCAAACAGGTTATTTCTCAGGTTTGACAGCCACGGTGCATATAGAACTAATAGATAATATTTAGTGAATGGATGGCTATCTGGTTTTGATTGTAAATGAACTGGCTTTGGCTTGTGGATATAAAACCAACCCTTTGGATCAGGGACCCCTTCAGCCTGTTTAGTCGCAAGCACCCAGTTGAAATAGCTGCACTGAAACAATAGACAGGTGTTCCTATGAGGGTTTGGGACATTATTTTGTAGCCTATGGATCATATCCACACAGAACCCTCTTGCTGGCATTGGGACTTCTCGTGTGTTTTATACACTACAAAGGTAAAAACTGCAGGTTGCACATAACGTTACTACATCGCCAAATCACTTGCTATAGTTATTGCTTTAACAACTGATGCTGTGCTCTACCATAGCCTGGGAGCTATATATATCTATACCCTGAGACTCACATTCTTCAGTTAGACCAAGAACAAAAAATATACCAACAACAGATATATGTAAACAAAATGGAGAATGAATAAGTGTGCCAATTGATGGTGCTGAAGTCACTTCGGGAATATCCGAGAAATGGTTATAATTAGGATCAGTCAGGCGTCTCCCTCGTTCATCCAGGTATCTGGCAATTTAAGTCTGCCTTCCTGACCAAGTGCACATTTCTCTGAGTGCAAATATGTTCGGAGCAAAATCCGAGCTGGTCTTCTTTGAGATCAACTCATTCAGGTTCATTGCACTCCACAGCATTAACAGGATATTAAAATGGAGATAAATTATTAAGATGAATGTTCCTCATTAGCGGTGACCAATACCAAGAGTGTTGTCCTGGGATCCAATATTCGTTATATTCCAATATTATTTCTTTCACAGCTTGGATTCTGTAAAGTGCCTTGAACCTACAATTCATAGAATTATACAGCACAGAAGCAAGCCATTCGGCCCACCTGGGAGGAAATGCAGTTCCACCACCGCTAGAGTGTCATCATCAGGCACAGTGCTGAAGGAGTTGACAGTGCTGGTTCATTGCGGCTCAACAGGGATTGAGATATCCTGCCCTATCGAGCTTGGCTAATGATCAGTGGCCCTGCTCCCATAATGGGGAAATGGAAAGAGGTGCAGCAGCTGCTCTAAGTGGACACTGCTTTGGATCTCGCTCTGCAGGGCATGACTACACTCTTTCTCCACCATTAGAAGTCTGTTTGCGGGGACATACTCTTCTGGCCCGTTGAATCTTCCTGCTGTGCGGCCTGTGAAGTGGAGACCTTTGGCATTGCTTCCTCACCCGGAGCTCCTGGGCTCTGTTCACTCTCAGTCATACCTTTCTCTGGAGGGGTTTGATTTCTGGCACCCTGTTCTCTCCCAGTGTCCGACTCAGATGGGTGAAGGCAGATGCCGTCCAGTTTTTCAGGAAGCTGCAGAAAGTCTGGAAGCACCAAGTCTTCCTTCTTCAGAAGACCTCGCTGATCATTGGCACGGCAGCTCTGTGCTTTTGACAACATCTCGAACAGTGCTGCAAGAGAAAGGACAAAACTCCAGTTATACCATAGCTCTGTTGGATAGGTGACTTTCTCAACCTCCAATTCTCTCCCTTCCTGAAGGTGAGAGTCAAGAGACAATAATCAGGAATGAATCCCAGAGCTGCTTCCCCTCATCATTCAAGCCGAGGGATGCTGAGTCCAATGATAGCATCTCCACTACTGCCACAGATAAAGTCAGCTAATGCTGCACAGTCCGGGAATTGAACGTAGGAGCTCTTGATTAGTATAACTCAATTTCACATTAGATAGTGTTTGCACCAGCTCAACTGACAACAATTCTTAAAGAACTCTCTCCTCGTCCCTTGCTCCCGCTGCTCCACCATTGTTAGTTTTCTGTTTCTCAATGGTTCTGTCCTTTGAGAGTGGGCTGCTAAGGCTAGTTGGACTGTATGCTGGGAGGTTACATTACATGACCAGTCATTGATCACCTGACTCATCGATCCTTCTGGCAATTGGCCAATAGTGACAGCTACAATGCCCACAATCTTCCCTCTACATTCCAAGCCCTCTCTGTTTCTCCCTTTTGTGCTCTTGTTCTTATAATATAGGGATTTGGCAAGTATTCTTACCCATGAACAGTTAAGTTATCTTTGTTTTTTTACCTTCCACATCGTAAGTCTTGCGGTACAGCTCCTTCCTCGCTTCATATTTTCCTTTAACTCTGCTTCTCCTAGAGGTTTGTGTTGAGAAGGAGGGGCTCTCCCAGGCTTCCTTTATGTCTGTGGAAGACTCCTGCTCCTTCTGTTGGTGAGATAATTGGATAAATCAGGGCACACCTTTGCTATAATGTACTTGACCCCTCTGCCCTTGCAAACCATTGCGCCACCTCCAACCTCACTTGGGGTAAATTCAGTGCTCCTGCACTCCCAGTGAAGAATCCTGCTCCAACAGAGCACAGAATGGTGAGAGTGCTACAACACCAATGCTCCATGCAGGCTTCTGTTGTCTGTAAACTCGTGCTTATCTAAAAGTCTAGTGCCCATATCCTAACTCACACCAAGTCCTGTCCACCTATCACCCTTGTACTTGCTGACCTTATATTGGTTCCTGGTCTGGCAATGTCTCCATTTTAAAATTCTCATCTTTCTTTTCAAACCTCTCCAAGGACTTGCCCCTCCCTATCTCTGTGACTTCCTCCAGTCCCACAACCTTCCAAGATATCTGTGCTCCTGATAATCTAGTCTCTTGTGTATCTCTTACTTTCATCGCTCCACATTGGCAGCCATGCCTTCAGCTGCCAAGGACTTAAGTTCTGGAATTCACTCCCTTTACTTCTACACCTTTCTAGCTCTCTCTCCTCATTTAAGACATCCCTTAAAACCTATCTCATTGACCAAGCTTTTGGTTACCTGTCCTAATATTTATTTATGTGGCTTGGTGTCAAATTTAGCCAGATGACCCTCTGGTGCAATGTCATGGGATGTTTTATTATGTTAAAGTTGGTCTATGAATGCAAGTCGTTGTTGTCTGCAACTGCCTTTGGTCTCCTGATAGTGTGTGTTTAGGGCAGGGCACTCTCTCCTAATGCAATGGTGCCTTTAATAGCGCCTCATTTGAGTATGGAAGATTTTGTTGTACTTACAGGGTCTGAGGATGATTGGCTTGAACTCTTTTTCTCCTGTTGACAACCTATGAACAATGAAAACAAGACTGATGGTTAGAAAGCACTCAGCAAGGCATTGTTTCTCATCCACTGCTCTTAGGTTTACTGGATCATTATGGATGAGGTAGACCTTTCGGCCCATCTTATTTCATCCAGCCAGAATGACCAAAGGTACCTTCCCACTGCAACATTCAATTTGTTCTTAAATGCTTCCAGGTTTCACCTTCAGGGTTTAACATGGAGTCTAACCCATGTGTTGACATCTCTACGTGTGATGTATATCTTTATATCAGTCCTAAATTTGCCTTTAGCTCTTTTTAACCTTTGTCTCCTTGCCCTTTTATCACTGTTCAGTTTGAAGCAATTTTCAGGATTTACTTCTTCCACTCTTTTTACTCTCTGATCTCTCTCTATACGATCACCTCTCAATTGCCTTCTTTCAAGGCTGAAGATCCCAAGTCTCTCCAGTGTTTCCTTGTAACTCAGATGCCTGATGCTAAAGATCAGCCTTGTGGATCTTCTTTGCACTTCCTCTAGTACTTAAATGTTTCTATTGTGTCTCAGTGACAAGAATTATAGGCAGTACACAAGATGTGGTCTGACTAAAGCATTGTTTGATCATGAGACTCTCTGACTAGCATTCCACTGTTTTACTTATGTAGTTCACCAATCGATTGGCTTTGTTAATAATAGCTCTGCATTGCCTGGACCATCGAGTTTACTAGCTTTTCTCGGCCTCCTTCAATTTCACCCTTAGCTATTTTATCGAGACATATAAATAAGACTGGCATGAATTATATGTTCACTGTCCTGATGAGTAACTGCCCTTTGTAGCACTAAGCCAACCAGCTCAGAAGGGCTTATGTTCAATTCTCAGTCTGTGCTGAGGTAACTGATTTCAATCAGGTAGAATTGACCAGGTCGTTCACCCTCCACATCAAATCCTGGAGGTGAAAACGCTGGATGCTTTGAAGAAACAATTGAATGCTGCGATGGGGAGGTACTGTAGGGTCGTTCTGGCTGGGTGAGGTTTTCTCCTATTGATAGCTGTCCATTGACTCCTGCTGGAGAAGGAACAGAGGGTTACTAGCACCTGTGGAATATCAGAGGAACCTGTGGAACCTTATTGTCGTGCAAATTTGGGGAAAAACTGGTTACTGAAGTGAGGCAGAATGCTTAATTTAACCTTAACTAGGCTAATGGTAACTTCCATATTCTTGGGCTAGGAAAGGGGAAGGAAAATTGGCCTACCTATTGCTAAGCATTCACTGCTAGAATGGAAGGGATGATGTCACCCATCATACGATAGCCTACTTAGATTCACTATTTCGCTCACCCCTGAAGAGATAGTCACTCAGGTGAGATAGGTCAATGTTCCTGCATAGGCCAAGGCCTTCAAGAAACTTGGAAAGGCAGAAATTCAAAGGTTTCCAAATGAAAAGCAAATCAATATCAGATGATTTTTTTTGCTAGATCTTTGGTTTATGAATTGAAGTGGGTTTGATTAATAGCTGTCCATTGCACTTTGATTGAACGGGCAATTCATTCCACCAGCAGCAGCCAAAATAAGGCTATTAACTATTTAGATGTGTGGGAGAAAAGTGAAAGTTGTGTTGCAAGAGCTCAACTTGAGAAATCTGAAATAAAAATAGAAAATGCTGGTTAACACTCAAGAGGGCTAGGCAACATCGATGGAAAGTGAAACAGTTCATGTTTAAGGTTGATGACCCTTCAGCAGATAGAAAATGTTGGAGATGAACAACTTTTAAGCAAATACAGAGCCAGAAACAAAGGTGAATGTGAAAGGAAAGGGAAGGTCTGTGATTGAGTAGAACAATGGTTCTCAAAATGTGGTGAGTCGCAAGGGTCCTCCAAGTGGTCCCTGGGCTGGTGCAAAATGCAGGTCACTGACATGCGACACCACAGCCGAGGTCATATGAAAGAACAGGCCAGAACCTACTTGCATGACATCACACAAGCAGACCGGCTCCCGCATGCACAGCCCGAATCATCATAAGTGCAAACACCAACAATGTCCTTTTATAAGTAAGATTTATGTTACGCTTGATTTTGTTTGATTCGTACTTTTTTTTATTCATTCATGGGATGTGGGCATCGCTGGCCAGGCCAGCATTTATTGCCCATCCCTAATTGCCCTTGAGAAGGCGGTGGAGAGCTGCCTTCTTGAACTGCTGCAGTCCATGTAGGGCAGGGATACCCACAGTGCTGTTAGGAAGGGAGTTCCAGGATTTTGACCCAGCGACAGTGAAGGAACGGTGATATATTTCGAAGTCAGGATGGTGTGTGACTTGGAGGGGAACTTGCAGGTGGTGGTGTTCCCATGCATTTGCTGCCCTTGTCCTTCCAGTTGGTAGAGGTCGCGGGTCTGGAAAGTGCTGTCTCAGGAGCCTTGGTGCATTGCTGCAGTGCATCGTGAAGATGGTACACACTGCTGCCACTGTGCATCGGTGGTGGAGAGAGTGAATGTTTGTAGATGGGGTGCCAATCAAGCGGGATGCTTTTCCTGGATGGTGTCGAGCTTCTTGAGTGTTGTTGGAGCTGAACCCATCCAGGCAAGTGGAAAGTATTCCAACACACTCCTGACTTGTGCCTTGTAGATGGTGGACAGGCTTTGGGGAGTCAGGAGGTGAGTTACTCGCCACAGGATTCCTAGCCTCTGACCTGCTCTTGTAACCACGGTATTTATATGGCTACTCCAGTTCAGTTTCTGGTCAATGGTAGCCCCTAGGATGTTGATGGTGGGGGATTCAGCAGTGGTAATGCTATTGAATGTCAAGGGGAGATGGTTAGATTCTCTCTTGTTGGAGATGGTCATTGCCTGGCACTTGTGTGGCGTGAATGTTATTTGCCACTTATCAGCCCAAGCTTGGATATTGTCCAGGTCTTGCTGCATTTCTAGACAGACTGCTTCAATATCTGAGGAGTCACAAATGGTGCTGAACATTGTGCAATCATGAGTGAACATCCCCACTTCTGACCTTAGGATTGAAGGAAGGTCATTGATGAAGCAGCTGAAGATGGTTGGGCCTAGGACACTACCCTGAGGAACTCCTGCAGTGATGTCCTGGAGCTCAGATGATTGACCTGCAACAACCACAACTATCTTACTTTGCGCTAGGTATGACTCCAACCAGCGGAGGGTTTTCCCCCTGATTCCCATTGACCTCAGTTTTGCTAGGGCTCCTTGATGCCATACTCGGTCAAATGCTGCCTTGATGTCAAGGGCAGTCACTCTCACCTCACCTCTTGAGTTCAGCTCTTGTGTCCATGTTTGAACCAAGGCTGCAATGAGGTCAGGAGCTGACTGGCCCTGGCGGAACCCAAACTGAGCGTCACTGAGCAGGTTATTGCTTGGCAAGTGCCGCTTGATGGCACCGTTGATGATACCTTCCATAACTTTACTGATGATTGAGAGTAGGTTGATGGGGCGGTAATTGGCCGGGTTGGACTTGTCCTGCTTTTTGTGTACATGTGAGATAAGTATTAGTTTTTCAGAAGATTATTACGATGATTTTATAATACCAATTAGAATGTTTCAAATAAAGGTGTTCTCTTGTGGTATTAATGTTTATAAAATGTCTTTTGCTTTTGGCATGAATTAATAATTTACTTATGATGTTTAATTAAAAAAATACACATACATTTATTACATGTGGTAGCGAAAAAGCAATTAAATATTTATGGTTTCCTAAGTTCCCATTAATTCTGATGTTTTTTTTTGCAGTGGCAAGCGAAAGCGGGTGGGTAGGACTGGCAGGTAGTCCGTGGGATCTTTTGCCCTGCCTAAGTGGTCTGCGGATGAAAAGGTTTGAGAATGACTGGAGTAGGGGGCAGGAGTGATTACAAAAGGGATGATGGTGCAAGGCAAAATGGGGTGTTAATGGGACAATTAAAGAAGCAAAAGGTGGGTCCAGAGGAGGTACGAATCGTTACAGCAGAATAGCAGAGGTGAAGGGAAGGGTAGAAAATTTGGCAAAGAGAAAAGACTCCTTTAGTCTGGAAATGTGGTGCAGAAAGGAGGATGCAGAGACTAGTCTTACTGTGTACCAATAGGGGATCCCCACCCTCCCCACACACCAGCCCACATCTACAGCACTCCCAGTGTCTCTGCTGAGCCACCCAATTTTACTAGCGCCTGCAGTCCTGGAGCAAAAAAGAACAAAGAAAGGAAGTATCTCTTTCTGGGACAAGGTCACATTGGCCTTGTACTTATAACCCACTGTGCAGCCATGCCAATGATTGAAAAAATAAAGGGATTTTTTTTAGTTACAGTGAACAGAAGGTTAGTCCTGAATGTGTAGTTTATGAGTCAGTCATGCAAAAGATGAATCCATACTTTACATAAGACATCGTAAACTAAAACCCACTGATGTCTGAATGGATAAAGGCTCTGTGAAGCAATAGGCTGTGAAAAAAGAATTCAACAGCTGTGGGACAAGATGAATGTGACAACCTAATATAGTCAATGAGACCTTCTGTGCGATCAGAACTGGCCAGTGAAAGGTCAGCTCTGTGGGAGCTGTATTTACAGTTGGTTTTTTAACATTTAAAGCTGGTTTCTGGTGACTCACACACAATGAGAAGCAGAGAGCGTGTCTCACTACCCAATAATTGCCTGCTCTTTGAGTCTGCTCACAGAAAGACGTGGATTGTTTCTCAAAATGCATAGCCCAACTGCCTGAAATGAACTGCTCAATGTGGTAGTGATTGCTATAAAACAGAGAAGTCCCAGCTCCAACCCTAAGCTTAGCTGTACTGAGTGATCTGACCTCAGCTGGGGAATTGCTGGATTGTGATAATTTTCCTCAGTACCCCTATGCTGGGAAATGGAGAAATTAGCCAGGATTCTGTGATATCTGTGTGCGTATATCTATCCTTGTAGACATATCCTTTGTACAAAAATCCTTGTGTCTTTCAGATGAGACATTAAACCGAACCTGTCAAGAAGGGCGGGGTGGAGGGGAACAGTGGTTATCACCAGTGTCCTGGTCAATATTTATCCCTTAATCAACATCACTAAAACAGATTATCTTGTCATTATCACATTGCTGTTTGTGGGAGATTGCTGTGCGTGAATTGGCTGCTCGCGTTTCCTCCATTACAACAGTGACTATATTTCAAAAGTACTTTCATTAGCTTTAAAGCACTTTGGGACATCCTGTGGTCATGAAAGGTGCTACATAAATGCAAGTCTTTCATTCTTTATATATATCTTTGATAGAGATGTACCAATAAAGAAGCTGCCTGGCACTATCTGATATAGAGGTTGGATCTTTTACTTATTGTGAATGCTTTCTTGAGGAACTGCCCTTCTCATAGTGGGAAGGCTCACAAGCTCCTATGACCCTGAGAGCTATGCTGGTTGGATTATAACTTTTGGTTAAGGCTCCCCAAGCCAGACGCATGAAACGGCAGGCACCAGACTAAAGGCAGTTTACTGCACTCCTGCTAGGGGCTAACCACCTATCCAGGTACAAATGCCTCTCATTATGGAAACAACCCAGGGACAAGTGGGGCCTGAAACCAATAGAAAAATATTAACATCAAGGCCTGGACTTTCCTCGCATTTGTGTCCGTTGGCACATGCAAATTGAACTGTTGAAAGGCCACAGACCTGAAACATTGGACTGAACTTTCCCCATGGAGATGGGAAACAGGAATCAGGATTGTTTTTGGGTCCCGATTCTTCCTCTGGTGGGAAATTGATTAAGCTCACAAAATCACGGGGGTGAGTCCTTAGTTGACATGGAGACAGGTTTCCTGCCTAATCAGAGCCAGTGAGAGCGGGAACGAAAATGGGTCAGATGACGTATGAGACTGATTTAGACACCCCCTCGGACACCATCACTGATTGTCCTAAGGGAGAGATCTGCTGATTGTGCCAAAGCCTCCCACAGCACCAGAGGCAAGCGAGATGTCACAGGAGAGCTGGAGGCCAGGCACCCGGGGCAGGGTTGTCCCTTGTTTCATCAATGCCGACATGGATCTAATGTTGGATGCCATAAGGGAGAGTAGGAAGGTCCTCTTCCTGGAGGGTAACACGCGGAGGCCATCAGCTGGAACCAAACAGCCGTGTTTCAGATTGCTGCCACCATCAGTGGCAGAAGCGAGTTGCAAAGAACCTGGATTCTGTGTGGTAAAAGGTTCAATGACCTCACACGTTCTGGCAAGGTGAGTGCAACACCCAGCCCTCCTGGTAGGTCTCAGATCTTGCACCCTCCAGCAGGCACACCACCTGAGGAGCCTCAGGGCGCATGCTGCTCCTGAGCATGGAAGTGGTGTGTACCCATCCCTCAGCCCAGCTTACAGCCATAGTGGTGCTGAGGATCTGTCACCACTGAGATACAGCTCCTAATACATAGGGGCAGATGATATTGGACACAGAGGCCAGCAGTGCCTTATCTCACTCGCTTTTGTTCTTGAAGGAAAAATGGGAACACAATCTCCAGGACAGGGCCCAGATGGGAGCAGGGGAGTCGTTCTTCTGCTGCATCATCCCAATGTAACAGGCAGCAATGGAGATAGCCAGGATAGTGGAAGAGAGGCAGTTGAGCCTGGTGAATCAGGAGCTCATGGTAGACCTGGTGATTGCAGAGGGCAATGTGGTCATTAAGTAATTACAGTGCACTCTACCATGTCCGATAGTGTGTCGTACACTGAGTAATATTGGGTAGCCTCAGTACTGCAGCAGTTTCTACACTGCTAGGCTAGCTCTCATCATCTCTTCTTGTGTCTCCAACCGGCGCAGATGTCCAACTCACGACAGCCTCTCCCCCTCCCTCCATGGTTCCAAAGCAGCAAGCAGGAGATGAGGGAGCACCGTCAGACTTTATGAGCCCACTGTCCACCAGTGCAGATACACTCACCTCGGTGGATCCTCGCATGTGTGTAGATATGGTGGCACAGGGTGATGATCATGGCATTAGTGGGCAGGAGGAGGTGCCAGAGGCAGAGGGAGCTGTGCACAGTTCCCCTTGGAGGAGGAAGGACAGACACAGCCGTGCTCAGCTGGACAAAGATGCAGGGCCTCAGGAGTCACTGCAAAGGAGGCTCTCCCTTGAGCAGTAGCAGGAGATGTGCTCCCACATGTCGGAGTTCCCTGAGGCAGTGCAGGGTTTTGGGCAGAGGATGGAGGTGTCCGTCCAGCTCATGTGCACCACAATGTCTCAGGGCTATGAGCGCATCAGCTCCTCCAATAAGAGAGTGGCCAACCTCTTGGCAAGCCATATGCGACATCACTCGGAGTGCATGCAGGAACTGCACACTGATGTCCATAGGATGCATGAGACACTATGCAGCCTGGTCCGGTCAGTGGTGCTGGTGGCGCAGAGATGTTTGGAGGGGATGCCAGTTGCGTCCCAGCTGGTGCCTTTCTCCAGCCATCCAGAGCACCCAGCAAGTGCTGAGAATGTCACTGAGGTGGATGAGGGTGCCACCCCTCACGAGCAGCCCTCATCCTATTCAGCATCCTTGGCCCCTCTGATAGTGGTAGCCTCTATGCAGCAGGGTCAAATGACAGAGACAGAGGCAATAATGCAGGTGCAGCAGCCTCTGAAGATGATGCCATGGGCACTTCTATGACAAGGATGACCATGACGTGCATCTCAGCTGCAAGCGAGGCAAGTGAACAAGCTGCCTCTACCTCCTCCAAGGCCGCAAGGTGAGCACAGCATATAAGTGGAAAAGTCTGGAGCCCACTGTGTCACACGGAACATGGAGTAGGTCACTGGGGTGTGTTTTCACTGTCTCTGTCTACTGTTTTCCTCTCTTTGCACGATATAAATGATGGCACTTTAAGCCACACATTTTGGCCTCCTTTTATTGCTGCCATCACAGAAAAAGTGGTATGAGGTGGTGAAAGAGGTAACAGGATCCTCCATGGAGAGGGCAAAGTCTCTGGGAAGTTGTGCTTCCTTCATTGGTGCTAAGTGATGAGATGTTCCAGGCTGCGTCTTCCATGCATGTGTTAGCACAGGTATCTCAGACTCCCTTCCATGTTATGCCCCTCCACCTGGGTTAGAGGGGCTCAGTTGAAATGTTCATGAATCAGGAGATTCCTGAAATCAATGGCACCCTCACGAACCCTTCACAACCTGAGCCATGCCTGGCCACCTCGTGTACAGCAGGGGCATCTCTCTGTTCAGCGTCATCTCCCTCCACCTCCACTTCCTCCTCCTTTTTCACCTCCTGCTCCTCCTCTTCCCCATGATAAACCATCTCCTTCCAGGGCCTCACTGTCCTTAAGTCCACTCCTCTCTGGAGGGCCATGTTATGGAGAATGCAGCAGACCACCAAATAACTGAGACCCTTGCAGCAGGTTATTGGTGAGAACCACCAGATCGGTCAAGGCACCGGAACGGCATCCTCAGAAACCTGATGGCCTGCTCAGTGTTGGTCCTGGTGAGCAGGTGGCATTGGTTGTATCGCCTCTGTGCCTCTGTCTGGGGCTTCCGCATAGAGGTGAGTAGCCATGTCTTCAAGGGTTTTCCCTTGTCCCCGAGGATCCATCCACACATCTTGGGGGTTGGAGTGAAGATCTAAGGCAGCCTGGACAGCAGCCAGGAAAGCAAGCACACACCTGGCAGAAGCTCTTGTGGTCGCAGCTGAATATTAAGGGAGAGGAAGTCCTTCCTGTTGATGAATCTGAGTTGGGGAGGGGCTGGGTGTCATGATGCCCTGCACCTGGGGGAATCCAGCCATGGTGAGAAAAACCAATGCCCTCTGTCTTTGAGGCCATATCTGTCGGGAACTGAATGTACTGTCCAGCTCTGGCAAAGAGGGGATCAGTGACCAGCGAGATGCAGTGCTGTGCAGCTGTTTGTGAGATGCCACTAAGTTCTGCAGCTGATCCTTGAAAGGAGCCAGAAGCGAAGACATTCACGGCCACAGTGACTTTGACGGCTATTGGAAAGGCATAGCGATGCTGTGATGTGCAAGTGCTGTGATGTGCAAGGTCTTTGGCGATGAGGGCACAGATACCTGTGATGATTTGCCTGGAGAGTCGCAGTCTCCTGTGGCACTGGTTCTCAGCCATCTCCATGTAGCTGCATTTTTGGTGATCGATCTTGTCTTCCAGTCCCTCTTTCCTCTCCCATGCCCTCCGTGTGCTTGAGGCTCCGCCCCATCGCCAGAGGGTTCAAAATCTGACAGTCGTGGCTCTATTGCCAGATGAAGCCTTCCTTTCGGACCCGGCGTCCACCCTATTGCGATTGCCCTTGTTCTTCGGCCCCCCACAACACCAGGGGGGTGATAGCCCTGTTCAATGCCAGAGTGCTCACTGCCTAATTTCACACCAAGGGCACCTCTTTTCTGCCCCTGCTGACCCTCAGAGCCAGGAAAATTCCCGGGGGTGGCCATGACTGGCTCCCCACTCTGTACCTGCCTCCATTCAGCTGATCAGAAATGGACAACGCGTGTAACCGATGCGCTCCAGTCAACATTTCTGCCTCTAAAAATGGTATTTTTTCTATTTTTATTTCTGCTGGATGTAAAGCAAGATAATACTCCAATAGGAGAACTGGCAGCTCAGCCATATTGGCAGCGCCACCAGGAGCGGTGGCCACTTCTAGTACTGCAGAGGCCTTGGACCCACACACAGTGCTGGCAACCCAGACCCGAAATAGGTGAAGGATGGGGGGGTGGGGGGGGGGGGGGTCGGTCACCAGGGCCAGTCCAGAAGGCCCCAGTTAGGGGTTGTGGGGGGGTGCTGGTCATGCAGTTCAGGGGGAGAGGAGTCCGGGGGTAAAGTTGTTGTCAGTGGGGTCCTCTGTGGGCCAGACATTGCCCACGAGGGAGAGACCTGCCCCCCGCAAGCCCGCAGGGAGGGCACCTCATGTTGCAAGTCGCCCACTCCGCCCGGCAGAAACATCCCCCCTGTGCAGGTGAGATCCCAGTGACAGCAGGAAGAGACCCTTAATTGGCCATTAATAGGCCACAAGGATCTCAATTGGCATCAGGGAAGGAAGTCCGTCTTCGGCTTATGCCCCCTCCCGGGAAGATCGCTTGGTGACAGGGAGGCTACGAGCCCTCCGCCCTACCATCCCCTCCCCCCCACCTCGCCACCCGTCGTGATACTTTATGCCCTCCCGCCTCCGATCCCACCTCGGTGGGGGTCACATAAAATCCAGCCCTACGTCCATAAACAAAGCTTGTCGATTACCAATGAAACAAATAGATAGGAGCAAGGATCCCAGAGCATTCGTAAAGCAACATTATAAGTGTCTTGGGTATTACAGTTTCCCAATCATATTGGCTATCTAGTCTCTCCTGCTTAAAGTTCCCAACCCTCCAGGATTTTCCTGGAGTCTCCAGCAATTAAAGACTATTCCCCAGGACATTGCTGCAAGCTATGAACAAAGTGTTTTAACTTTCTTTGAGCACTTTTGTTTACTAGTGAATAAAAATTGGACATGTGGAGAAAAGGCTGTTTGACTGACAGACATGAATCATTCAATTGGGTAATAAACAGTCTATTTGCTTTCCAATTGGTGTGGGAAAGTGGTGACCCCCCCCTCCTGAGTCTGGACATGTCAGCTGACCAATGGCGGAAGTGTGGGAGTGGGCTGGTTGGGAGGGGGATGACACCTCTAGGACTATCTCTGACCAGTGTTGGCAACCCTTACTGCCATTGGAAAGTCCGCATGCGCCAGCTATTTCGGGTGAAGAGTGAACAGGCTCCAGCTGTGTAGCCTTCCCTCCCACCCTCACGGTTGATGCTTAGATACAAAGGGAAAGGCACTGAAGAGGTCCCAGGGCCTGCAGAGCGCAAGGCAACAATTGGCACCTTCTGGAAGGGACAGGAGAAAACTGAACAAAAGAAAGATATCTGCAAAATACATACCCTGCTCAGGTTTTGTTTTCTTGTCCAGGATCACTCGCTGATTCTCCAGGCAGGAAACTGTGGCATCCAGTTTCAGAGGCTGGAAGCCTCCACTCTATTTAACATGGATTGAAAGAACCATAATTTACCAGACGCTTCTAATTGCTGCTGGTTAATGCTATTCCACCAGAGCCTGTGGCAACACCGCTTCACAACCAGCTTTCTTTAGGAGGTGCTGTAATAATATAGCAGTTCGGTTATGAAAATTTTGAGACTTTCATTTAATACCTCAAGCAAGAGCTGGACCTGCTTCTGGCTGGGTCAAGAATTACCTCATACAGAAGGTAAGGTCTGCTTAGAATTATCAGCACCAGGGTAATTTCCTGGGCTAGTTTTGATTGACTAGGTGGCGGGTTGGGGGTGGGGTTGTCAGAATGGAATTTCCCTTTTATTCCCAAACTTGCCTGTGTTTTTATCTGGATTTTTCCTCTCCCAGGAGATCACGATTGCAGGTGAGGTAGGGAACGTGCATATTGTGATGCACAAGCTATAACAATTGAGTGGCACAGGCTGGATGGACCAGACAGTCTTTTCCTGTCAATCATTGTCACATTCTCATACCAGTAAATATCTTGGTTTTCAAAGCAGCAACCAGTTAGATGCAGACTGGTGAAGTTCGTCTGCAAGGTGGAGTTTGCAAGCTAGCAGTGAACTGCTGTGTAGAAAGTTATCTCATATTTAGCTCTTTTTCATTCATCATTGTCAACAATATTTAAGAACATAAGAAGATAAGAAATAGGAGCAGGAGTAAGTCATTCAGTCCCTCAAGCCTGCCTTGCCGTTCAATAAGATCATGGCTGATCTGTCCCAGGCCTCAACTCCTCTTTCGGGCCTGCTCTGCCTAACCCTCAACTCTCTGAGATTTCAAAAATCTATCTACCGCCTCCTTAAATACATTTAGTGACCTAGCCTCCACAACTCTCTGAGGTAGAGAATTCCAGACATTCACCACCCTCTGAGAGAAGAAATTCCTTCGCATCTCAGTTTTAAATGTGTGCCCCCTTATTCTGTAATTATGTCCCCTAGTTCGAGATTCCCCCACTAGTGGAAACATATTCTCAACATCTACCCTGTCGAGCCTCCTCAGAATCTTATATGTTGCTATAAGATCACCTCTCATTCTTCTAAACTCCAGTGAATAAAGGCCTAACCTGTTTAGCCGTTCTTGATAAGACAGCCTGTTCATCCCAGGAATCAGCCTCGCAAATTTTTTCTGAACTGCCTCCAATGCTAGTATATCCTTCTTTAAATACAGGGACCAAAACTGTACGCAGTACTCCAGGTGTGGCCTCACCAACACCCTGTACAGTTGTAACAGGACTTCCCTATTTTTAAACTCTAACCCCTCACAATAAAGGCCAAAATTTCATTTGCCTTCCTAATTACTTGCTGCACCTGCATGCTAACTTTTTGTGTTTCATGCACAAGAACACTCAGATCCCTCTGTACTGCAGTATTTTGTAGTCTTTCTCCATCAAAATAATAATCTGCCTTAATAATCTGAACACCATCTGTCAAGTTTTTGCCCACTCACTTAACCTATCCATATCCCTTTTCAGATTCTTTGTGTCCTCATCACTACATGCCTTCCCACCTATTATTGTATCATCAGCAAATTTGGATACACTACACTCTGTCCCTTCCTCTAAGTCATTAATAAGATAGTAAATAGTTGAGGCCCTAGGACTGACCCTTGTGGCACCCCACTAGTTACGGCTTTCCAACCTGAAAAAGACCCATTGATCCCGACTCTCTGCCTTCTGTGTGTTAGCCAATCCTCAATCCATGCCAACACATTACCCCCAATACCCTGAGCTCCTATTTTGTGCAAAAACCTTTTATGTGGCACCTTATCAAACGCCTTCTGAAAATCCAAACACATATCTACTGGTTCATCTTTATCCACTCTGCTTGTTATATCCTCAAAGAACTCTAACAAATTTGTCAAACATGATTTCCCTTTCGTAAAACCATGTTGATTCTGTTTGATTGCATTATGTTTTTCTAAATATCCTGCTATTTCTTTCTTAATAATCGAGTCAAGCATTTTCTCAATAACTGATGTTAAGCTAATTGGTCTATAGTTTCCTGCTTTCTGCTTCCTTCCTTTCTTGAATAGGGGTGTCACATTAGCGGTTTTCCAATCCGCTGGTACCCTACAGGAATCCAGTGAGTTATGGTATATTATGACCAATGCCTCCACTATCTCCGCAGCCACTTCTTTTAAAACCCTTGGGTGCAGGCCATCAGGTTCTGGCGACTTGTCTGCCTTTAGTCCCATCAGTTTGTCTAGCACCTTTTCCCTCGTGATAGTGATTGTTATAAGTTCCTCCCTCCCATTAACACCTTGCTCATCTATTATTGTTGGGATGTTTATAGTGTCCTCTGCTGCAAAGACTGATGCAAAATATTGGTTTCAATTATCTGCCATTTCCCTGTTCCCTGTTACTTGGTGCAAACAGAACAGTGTTCAGCTCCTGCACGGACTGATTATTTCCACATCCTAGTGGCACAGTAGGATGGCCCTCTTCAATGTACTTGAGCAGGAATGTTTGCCAAGAGGATAGATTCAGCCAGAGGCTGCTGAGACAAAAGTTTTCACCTTCAAAAAATGCCAGTGGTTCAATGTCAGCTGTTGGTCTTGGTTCAGTGGTTGCATTCTCACCTCTGAATCAGAAAGTCATGAGTATGAACCCGCTCCTGCAACTTGAGCTTGTAATCTAGGTGAATGCTCCAACGCAGTAATGAGGGAGTGCTGCACAGTCAGTTGTGCCTTCGTTCAGTTAGGATGTTAAACTCGAGGCTGTCTGCCCGCTCAATTGGAAGTAACAGATCCCATAACATCATTTGAAGAAGTAAATTTCCCCCAATGTCTTAACCAATATTTATCTCTCAACCAACATCTAAAACAGACTATCTGCCCTTTTTGGTCATTGAGTATATTCAAGACAGAGATCAGTAGATTTCTAAATTTAAAGATATTAAGGGTTATGGGAATAGTGGGGGAAAATGGCATTGAGGTAGAAGATCAGCCATGATCTAGATGAATGGTGAAGCTGACTCGAGGGGCTGAATGGCCTATTCCTGCTCCTCTTTCCTATGTTCCTATCCCATTGCTGTTTGTGGAACCTTGCTGCTTTCAAATTGGCTGCCACGTTTCCTACGTTACAACAGTGACTACATTTCAAAAATAATGAATTAGTTGTGAAGTGCCTATGGATATCCCAAGGATGTGAAAGGCACAATAGAAAAGCAAGTTCTTTCTTTTTACTGTGTTAATACGTACAATTTTAGCCTCCACCTCCTTGGCATTTAAGTTATATTTGATCAGAAATGGCTGTAAAGCCTCGGACACAGTTTTGGTAGGTTTCGCCATCACCCAAAGTTTTTGATTTACTGGAATGAGTTCCAACCTGAAAGGGAATCAGAATGAAAGATGATGAATGAGTGAAAGTCAACAACCAGGAAATTCCCCCTGAGCTCACGGTTTAAAGCAATTTCACTTTCACCACAGCTTAGAAAACAAACTGGAGAGCAAATTCGCCAATTCCCAACCTCTCTACCTCTACCTGTGGGCCTCGATGGGATCACAGGCCAGAGAAGAGGCATTACAGTCTCATCTCAAGCCGACATTTGCATCAGGTGTGGCTCAGTTGATAAAACTCTTGCTGCTGAGTTAGCAGGTTATAGGTTCAATTCCTGTTGCAGAGAATTGAGCACATCAATCTTGCTTGAAACTCCAGTGCAGTATTGAGGGAGTGCTGCACTTTCAGAGATATTGCTTTCCTTTCAGGTGAGTGGTTGAATCAGATAGATATAAACAATCTCATTGCATTATTTCAAAGAAGAGTAAAGGAGTTATCCCTGATGTCTTGACCAATATTCATCTCTCAAGCAACATCACAAAAAGAAAGTATCTGATTATTGCTATTTGTGGGCACTTGCTGTGTGTAAATTGGCAGCTACATTTCCTATATTACAACAGTGACTACAGTTCAAAAAGTACTTAATTGGCTGTAACGCACATTGAGTTATCCAGTGGTTGTGAAAGATGCTGTATAAATAAAAGCTTTTCATTATTTTCTTCATGTCTTGCAAATGTGGTTTGGTGGAACTACCAGTAACACGGCAGGTGTGGCTAACTCAGTCACTTCACAGCTTCACAAGATCACAAGTGAATTACAGATGAAGAAGGTTGTTTGGCCCAAGGGTAAGTGAAACAGATTCAATATTAACTGTCAAAGGGAACTGGATAAAAAATTTGGGAGAAAACTACAGCACCAAGGGCTGGGGAATGAGACTAATTGGATAGCTCTTTCAAAGACACAGCATGGCATGATGGGCCAAATGGCCTTCATCTGTGCTTTAAGAGTCTGATCTTTGGTCATTAATCCAGAAAGAACCTAAAGTTCCTGCATTCAGTTGGTTCTTAAGTAATTCCAGTATTTTCAAGTCCATTTTTGGTGAGTAAATGTCATGTGTTGACAACTCTTCACATGATGTCAGACTGAAATTTGCCTTTTATTAATTTGAACCTGTGCCCATTTGTCCCACTTACGCTGTGGAGTTTGAAGTATTTTTTCCAGATTTTCCTTTTCCACACAGTTAGCTATCTTATACACAGCTGGAATATCACATTCCAGTAGCCTCCCTTCAAGTCGAGAAGTCTGACCTTTTTCAATCTTTTGTTCAATTTTCACTGTTGATATTGGTAAAGGTTTTGAGTTATGAGAAAAGTTTAATTTTAGTCATTCCATTACTTACAGTTACAGAGATACAGCACTGAAACAGGCCCTTCGGCCCACCGAGTCTGTGCCGACCATCAACCACCCATTTATACTAATCCTACACTAATTCCATATTCCTACCACATCCCCACCTGTCCCTATATTTTCCCTACCACCTACCTATACTAGGAGCAATTTATAATGGCCAATTAACCTATCAACCAGCAAGGCTTTGGCTTGTGGGAGGAAACCGGAGCACCCGGAGGAAACCCACGCCGACACAGGGAGAACTTGCAAACTCCACACAGGCAGTACCCAGAATTGAACCCGGGTCACTGGAGCTGTGAGCATGCGGTGCTAACCACTGCACCACTGTGCCGCCCCTATTATTTTCTGTATCTGTTTATGACATTTTAATGATCTGTGCACCTGGACCCCCAGGTTTCCTTGGATCTGCACTGTTTCTAACTTTTCACCATTTATAAAGTACTTTGTTCCATTCTTTTTAGATCCAAAGTAGATGACCTCACATTTGCTTACACTGAAATCCATTTACCTTAGTTTCGCCCATTCACAATCTATCAATACCTGTTTTAATTTTATGCTTCCATCTCCAACACTTACAATGCCGCATATCTTTGTGTCATCAGCAAACTTGGATGTGTGGCTTTCTATCCCATTATTAATGATTACGGTGAATAGTTAAAGCCCCAATACATTTTCTTGCGTGACCTCACTCGTCACATGCTGTCAATTAGAGTACCTGCCCATTATCCCTACTGTCTGAGTCTTGCCGCTTAGTTAATTTCCTAGGTAGGTCAATAATTTGCCTTCAACTCCATGAGCTCCAACTTTAGCTAACAGCCTCCTATGAGGGACGTTATTGAATACCTTCTGGAAGTCCATATAAATAACATCCAGAGACATTTCCCCATTCACTACTTTAATCAGCTCTTTGAAAAATTCAATCAGGTTCATCAAGCATGACCTACCCATTACAAATCCATGCTGGCTCTGTCTAATCAGCTGAAAATTTTCAAGATGTTCCATCACCCTATCTTTAATTATAGACTCTAATTATTTCCCAACAGATTTTAGGCTAACTGGTCTATAATTCCTTGGTTTCCCTCTTTCACCTTTCTTAAACAGTGGAGTTGACACGCCCAATTTTCCAATCTAAAGGAATTTTTCCTGAATCAAGAGAATCTTGGAAGGGGCAAGGATAAGACAGATGCCAGCTCGCAGGAGGGTGAGGTTTCACACAAGTTCCATTGCAGAGGACTCAGATGAGGACTGTGATGGGCCAGGCTACAGAAAAAGGCTGATGAGTGTACACACTGAAACTGCATTGTGAAAGTTGCCAGAAAGCTTATGTTCAATGTCTAACATTGGAGCACGGAGGAGTCGATGACACCAATTTGGCAAAGAGCTTTGTGCAGACCTTGGAGTCCATTCTTTCTGACATCGCACTGGTAGCTATCTCCAACAGGCTTGTGGACCCAACAATGGTGTAGTATCTGATGGCTGATGTTGCAGCGCAAACAGCTTCCACCAAAGTCTGAGTACTACAGTGGAAACTCAAACTGCTGTCATGCAAGCTCAGCTTTCTGCCTTGCAAACTCAGATTTCTGCCAACATGTCAGATTATAGTGTGTTAAGGGGCTTTGTAGGCCATCACAGTAGTCCTACAATCTGACATCCCGCAAATTACTAGGATTGCTGAAACGCTGCCCCAAGGGAGTGTCATTGGCTCCATAAAGCACAAACCTGCTGTCCCCTCTCAGGATGACAGCATTCATGATCCCACCTCTGCCCCTCAGCCAGTTTTCTTGCTTTTGCCTGTCAGCCAGCCCAGACTACTGCCGCTCATTCTGAGAAGGTGCAGTCTGAAGCTGGGGCTTTTTAGTCCAGAGCTGTTCGTGGTTGTCCTACAAGGCCATCTGTAATCTCCACTGAAAGTCAGCAGCTTTCCACTAACCATGCTGCAACCACTAAGGTAGCGCCTCATTGAAGCACTAGGACAGGCAAAGGTACATGGAAGACAAGCACGAAGGGAATACGCAAGGGTGATTAACTATATTTTGTATGCAATATGGCATTTCATTTATAAATTTGGTTTGGACTACGTATTTTGTGTTGGGTTTTAGTTTTGCATTGGGGCCAATAGAACAGTATGATGGTCAGTGACAAAGGGAAGCTCAGGCAGTGGGACTCTTGGTGAATGGAGAATTGGGGTTGATGGTACTGGTATTGCATTTGAATTATTTCTTCACATACAGCCCAGGCAAAAAGGAACTGTATAGGTCGCAGCCTCCTTTCCCCTTCCACAATATCCTCTTCCTCATTTTCATTCTCCTCTTCCTTCTTCTTCAAGCAGCTTGTCCTGCTTTGCATGCTGCTGATTATTCTCCCAGTCATGCCCCATGCGAAGAGGAAAGTCTACTAGCGTATCCATGCCTGGGAGCAACTGGCTTATGCAGAGGCCTTGAAATCAGCAAAAAGCCCCTCAGCAAGTACCACATCACTCCCTGTAGACCTTTGAAACTTAAAACAACTATGGAAAGCACCAAACACATACTGAATCATAGCAATAGCCATAAGAAATCAATCAGCAACTATAGACTGTAAGTAGTTGATGATCCGTTTTAAATACCACTGGTGGGGGCTTCTTCCTGCTGTTTGACGCATTTTCAGCGGTACGAGGTTAAGAGAGGGCATTGGCTGGAGCGTGGGCTCCAAGATGGCAGCGCTGGTATCAAACCAGCGTTGCATGCTGATTGATGTCACGACCTGCCTGCTCTGCATATTTCCGGCGGAGGTTAAATGCGCATTCACTAATACCCTCACTAATATGGTGTACGGTTTGACCTGCATCAGCGGTGTGAGTGCACACCCTGCAGACATCATTTTGGAATCCTATGGATATTTGTAGTGCCCAAAAAACAGGCGTTACCAAGCCTAATTTTGATGCCCAAATCTTTCCACTGACCAGATCACTGGACAGTTTGATTATTAGAATTCTCTGATACTTTTCTATTAATCTTATTCTAAAATGTACCACTTACTCAAAGAGTATTTTCTTCTCCACGCGAAGCTCCTGGTCACACAAGATCATACTATCCTGATCCAGCACGAGAGGCTTCTGAAATTTAAAGTAAAGTTAAGCCATAAACAATATGTTTCATAAGTCGGAAATGCTTATGTTTGGGCCTCCCCCAAATAAGTGAGGCATACTGACCAGGAAGGCTCTTGGATCAAACCCTGCTGTGGGCTGAGTTGATTGGTCTCAGACAAAGTGGCAGTGAGTGGTGTAACAGTTGGGTCTGGTGCTCTGAGGCTAGGAAAGGTGGGGGAGGGGCAATTAGCTAGGATTTTCACTCCAGATTGCCATTCAGTGGCTGGACAGCACATATATGGACTTCCGGTGAGAATAGAAAACAGGTGGCAGGGTGCTGGGGGAGTGGGGCTGGTGCTAGCTGCAAATTGCCCCTGCTCTCCACATGGCTTGTCAACATTTATTGTTGAGCATACAAGGGACAAGCTGGAGAAAGACAAGTCCATCACAAAGACCAGAGGTTCAATGGCAAACCTCTGAATCCATAAACACAGGAATTTAAACATGAATTGATTTGCACATCCTCTCAGGCTCTCTGCAGCACCTTGTGCTGGAGGGCAGGGTGTTACCCAACCTGTGGCTCTCCCATCAAGCCCTTATAATCTGACTCACGAAGCCCCGGTAAAGCCTTCTTGCACTTATATTTCTCAATCGCTGTTTTGTCCTGTTTAAATTCCGTGGGGCCTCGAGAGTTCTTCATTAGATATTGATGGATACATCCTAAATCAAAACTCTGAGCCCTGTTTGCATCGGCAACTGGAGATATCGGCAGATCAGCAACTTGGAATTAAACTTTTTAAATGGGCCCAAAATTTGGGAGGGACGATCTGACCAAAGTGTTTAATATGAGAAAGGATTCAATAGGGTGGAAACAGAGGCCTAGAAATTATGGAGGGTCCATTTTTGAGTGCTCCCCTTCCCCCAATCACTCAGCAGAGATCAAATAGTCTGCACTAAAATGGAGAGGTCCGAGGAGTCCTGGATCTCGGGCCTTGGACCTCATTATCACGAAGTTGGGGTGGCGGGAGGAGCCCTCGAAAGAAGGAATGAAGATCGGGTCATTTCTTGCGCTTCTGTAGCCTTTGGGTAAATGATGGCTTTGGGTGGGGTGGAAAGGAGGCAGAGGAAGGAGTGTTAGCATCGGGGGATCGTAGGCGCAAGTATGGGGATTGGAAATCAGGGGTGTCGGGGGGATATCAGGGGCCCTGGGAGATCGGGAGAAGGGGGAATGGAAGTGATGACGATTGAGAAAGTCCTTTAACATGGAGCCAGGAGGGTAACACTTTGTTTCTCCTTAACCACTATGGCAGGCAGGTTATCTCTGGTTGGAAGTGTGTCCACTTCTTACCCATCATTGTGAGGGCTTAGGTGTCCACAAAGCACCAATTTTTCAATTCCCAATTCCTAGGCCAGTAAATCTACTTCCTCTGGTGAGGGAATCATCAACTAAGAGACATAATCCTAAAATTCCAGTTTGGCCATTCAAGCATGGAATCAGTGAACATTTTTTCATCCAAAGGATAGCAGAATTCTGGAGTTCTCTCTCCCTCAAGGCTGTGGATACAGGGTCAATTGAAACGTTCAAAACTGAGATGGCCAGATTTTTATCTGGAGTTCAGGATCATGCTGGAATAGCCTTGAAACACTGAATGACCTCCTGTTGCTCCTATTGCTATACTTCTCTGTAGAACACACATTATGTGACGTATGAAACCCTTGTGATAGACCTGCCTGAGAACAAGCATCGATGTATTAAAGTCATGTGAAACTTGGTTTAACAAAAAAATGCCATGTGGTGTTAAAAACGCTCTTGACTTCACTAAATCACTCTTTTAATTACAAAACTGCTTTTACTTCCTATAGTAGTGCAAACTAAGATTGCAACTTTCTCCTTCCCTAGTGGCGAGCATTCACTTCACTATGAAGTGAAAGCATTGTGTTAAAACCAAGACCAAGCACAGAGCCTGACCAAACAGGGTAAATCCTGAAATTACATAGCATTTACAGCACAGAAACAGGTCATTCAACCCAACTGCTCTATGCTGGTATTTATGCTCCACACAAGCCTCAACCCACCTTAACCCATTTAACCCTATCAGCATAATCTTCATTTCCTTTCTCCCTCATGTACTGCCCTAACTTCCCCTTAAATGTATCTTTGCTATTCACCTCAACTACTCCATGGAGTAGTTGTTCCACATTTAACCACACTCTGGGTAAACTGACTTATGTTATAATTTCCAAACTTATCTATATATGCTAGAAAAGTTATTGATTAAATGTAAAATATGTACCATCAGGAGTAGACCGGAATAATTCAGGCCCTATTGTAACCAGTGCTGTTTGTATCATTACTGTATGAATATAGATATGTTTATACATTATTTTAATAGGGAATAAACAGTGAGTGTAACAATTATGATTTAACCACAGATAAATCACTCTGTTGGATGATCTTATCTTCCTAATCCCAGTGACAGCCCAGGACAAAAGTCATAGTTCAGGAGGAGCAATAATAGGAAACACACGTTACTGTGATAACATTGGGACAGGATATTGACCAGGATAAGGCCCTATAACTGTTTGTGTCCAACAAACCGTTCAATGGCCTAATGGTCATAAGACACTTGACCAATTCAAACTCAACAAGAATTAGCCAATGAATGCTTCATTTTTAACATAATGTAAAAACTGATACAAACTTCACTCAGGGAGGAACTTTGGCTACTTTCAAGGAGAACTACTGTGAATGGCCTGAACAAGCAATCACTCATCATTCCTGAGGAAGTCTCTACAACATGGTATTCTTGATGAAGGACAAGAATAACAACAACTTTCATTTATATAGCAGCTTTAATGTAGTAAAATATCCAAGACATTTCACAGGAGCAACAAATTTGACACCAAGCCACTTGAGGAGATATTAGGCAGATGACTAAAAGCTTGGATCAAAGAAATGGGTTTTAGGGAGTGTCTTAAACATGGAGAGAGATGGAGGGGTGGAGAGGTTTAGGAAGGGAAGTTCAGAGCTTAGGGCCTAGACAGCCAAAAGCAAGGCCGCCAATGGTGGAGTGATTAAAATCAGGATTGCTCAAGAGGTAAGAATTGGAGAAGTGCCAAAATCTCGGAGGGATGTAGGCTGGAGGAGGTTACAGAGATAGGGAGGTGCAAGACCATGGAGGGATTTGTAAACAATGATGAGAATTTTAACTCGAAGGTGTTGGTGGTTCAGGAGCCAATAAGTCAGTGAACACAGAGTTGATTGGTGAACAGGATTTGGTGCAAGATAGGATACAGGCAGTAGAGTTTTAGATGAGGTCAAATTTATGAAGGGTGAAAGTTGGCAGGCCAGCCAGGAGAACATTAAAATGATGGAGTCATCAGGTAGGTAACAAAGGCGTGGATGAGGGTTTCAGCAGCAGATAGGACTATATGTACTGCACCGTATGATGATATATAAAACCATAATAAATGAAGTTAATTGTCGGACATATTACTGCCTCTAGCTTTCGTGAACCTGTTGCTACAAGGATAAGGATTATCCTAATAATTACCAGTGAAGGTGTAGACTAAGGCTAGGTTTCTGGATACCCAGATAATCCACTTGTAACTCACCAAAAGGGCTAGCCACCGGGTCTGCACCTAGACACTAGATATTGGCAGGATACTTGACTGTAGGACAGCCAAACCTGTTGTACATCCATAATTCACAGCAGGGATGACTGGGATTAGGAACCTTGGCTGACCATCCCCTTCTCTAGTGCAGATGGACCTGAATCAAGAGTTTTCTACATCCCCACTCCCTGAACCCTCTGTTCCATTCACTTTGGCTTTGTGAAATTTTCTCCTCTCTTGCCCCAATATTAGTGTTTAGAGTTTAGGAACTTTGAAGGAGAAAGTCGATTTAGGCACCCAAAACAAGGGGATACAATCTTAAAGTTAGAGCTCAGCCATCCAGGACTGAAATCAGGAAATAAATTTTTATACAAAAGTTAGTGAAAATCTGGAACTTTCTCCCCCAAAAGGCTGTGGATTCTGCGGGTCAATAGAAGCTTTCAAAACTGAGATTAATAGAGTTTTATTGGATGAGGGTATCAAAGGATATGGATCAAAGGTGAGTAAATGGAGGTAAGGTACAGATCAGCCTCCTGCATTTGGAATCCCCTCCTTTAAAATCTTTCCAACCAAACTGTGGGCCCACCCTGGATAATCTGCCTCCCATTCCTCTGTGTTTATTCTTCATTTGCCTAATTATGAAACATCCTGAGATGTTCTTTATATTAAATCCTTTATGCCTGTGTCAGCCATGGCTCAGTTGGCAGCATTCTCACCTCTGAGTTACAAGGTTTCAAATTCGAGTCCCACTCCGTGACGTGAGCACAAAAACTAAGGCCCACATTCCAATGTAGTATTGAGGGAGTGCTGCACTGTCAGAGGTGCCAACTTTTGGATGAGACGTTAATCCGAGGCCCCACCTGCCCTCTCAGGTAAAAGATCCCATGACACTATTTCAAGGAAGAGCAGGGGAGTTACCCCAGTGTCCTGGTCAATTTTTATCCCTCAATCAACA
Source organism: Heterodontus francisci (assembly GCF_036365525.1). Taxonomy (NCBI): domain Eukaryota; kingdom Metazoa; phylum Chordata; class Chondrichthyes; order Heterodontiformes; family Heterodontidae; genus Heterodontus; species Heterodontus francisci. The sequence continues at coordinate 27,541,402 of NC_090382.1, forward strand.
TTACAAAAGCAGATCATCTGGTCATTATCGCATTGGTGTTTGTGGGAGCTTGCTGTGCACAAATTGGCTGCTGTATTTCCTACATTACGACAGTGACTACACTCAAAAGTACATCATTGTTTGGAAAGTGCTTTGAGATGTCCAGTGGTCATGAAAAGTGCGAGATAAACACAAGTTTTTCTTTCTTTCTTTAAAAGCATAATGTTTTCGCCGCAGTATTCCAGATTCTTCCTTGGCCAAGTTTAACTAACTCAGCACAGAATTGGAATCTATATCGATGACTTGGAGGGTTAGACAGTTGTATATCCAGGTTGACAGTTGGCAATAAGTTCAGAGGCACAGTAATTGTGCAGATGGGAACAGGAAATTATAAAGGGGGATGGACAGATTAAATAAGTGAGCAAAACTGTTGGCAGATGGAGTTTAATGTGAGAAGTGCGGGATTATCCACTTTGGGCCAAGAAAGACAAATTGGAATACTTTCTTGATGGGGGAAGAGTTCAGGAACTCTGAAGGAGAAAGTTGATTTAGGCATCCAAAACATAGGGACACAATCTTAAAATTAGAGCTCGGCCATTTAGGACTGAAATCAGGAAATATGTTTTCATACAAAAGTTAGCGAAATTCAGGAGCTCTTCCCCCAAAAGACTGTGGATTCTGGGGGTCAATTGAAGCTTTCAAAACTGAGATTGATAGAGTTTTATTGGATGATGGTATCAAGGAATGTGGGTCAAAGGCGAGTAAATGGAGGTATACAGATATAGATCAGCCGTGATCTAACTGAATGGCGGAGCAGGCTCGAGGGGCCGATTGGTCGAGATCTGTCCAAATGTTAGTTGATGCCAGCTAAAGTAGCTGGTACTGTTGGCCTCAGTGCCCCTGGGATATGAGAGGGAAAATTAAAATCAGCTCCTCACCTGTAGACAAATCTCCTCACCTCCTACCTGAAGGAATGTAGGTGAAGAAACATGTCTGCCACATTGGGAGTCGGAAGCTGGCACAGGGAATTCAGGATTTTGTTAGGGTATCAAGGGGTATGGAGAAAAGGCTGGTAAAGGGAATTGAGCTACAGATCATCCAATTTAATAGAGTGATGGAACAGCCTCGAGTGGCTGAGTGGCCTACTCTAGCCTCCTCCCGCTCCTAATTTGTATGTTCGTATGCATGTATGTATGCATGTATGTATGAATCAACCCAGCCCTTGTGCTCTGTATGAAGCCTACACCAGGTGGTGACTTTACCCATGAGGCCAGAGGGAAAAGCTACCACAAAATTAAATGGTCTGTATATCATAAAGCGCTCAACACCAGCTTACCTTCTCGCTTCCAGCCAGGTAGACACTTGTGGCAGCCAAAGGAATCCCATGTCTTTCACACACACCAGACAGTAAGTCTCGGATGGTCAAACCAGGCCGAACCATTGCTAAGGAGGCAGTTTTGTCAGGGAGGTAAACGCAGCAGTATTTCACTTTTTTTTCTTTTTCTATCTCTGGGCTTGGTCTCTCACTCTGTAACCAAGAGCACAGACTGTGTTTAAAAACCCTCATGGTTCAATCAGTACGTCTCAGTATAGTTTTCTCTCTGATCAACAATGTTTGGAAACCCTTCCCTGCAACTGGAAGGTTCACACCCATCTGTACGGCCCCCTCCCTATCTCTGTAACCTCCTCAAGCCCTACCAGCCTCTAACCCGGGACTCTTTTGCATCCCCCACAGACTTCATCCTAGCCGGCTGGGCCCTAAGCTTTATAATTGCCTCTCCAAGTCCCTCCACTTCTCCATACTATTTTAAGACCTTAATTAAAATTCACCACTTTGTCCAAGCTTTTAGTCACTCCTCCTAATACCTCCTTTTGTGGCTCTGTGTCAGATGCTTTCCTATGTTAAAAGTGTTATGTAAATGCAAGCTGTTGTGGCTGTTGCTTCTGTTTGTCCTTTATATAATGCACACTATCTCCCTATAAGGGCACATCCCACTTACCCAAGTCCAGAGTGCCTAGGTACAGATTGGCAGAGCCAAGTACTAGGGATGCTCTATTGGACACATGGGTCATTCTAGCACTGTGCAGCTTACCAGAGTTGCTTCCAGCATCTTGTTCATTTAGGGACACCCTGCCTGTTGGGGCATTGGCTTGTAGAGTTATCTGGGGCAGAATGAAAAAACATTCCAGCTCCCAATGACAGATCTACCCCCTCTAGGTTTTATTAGGAAGCCAAACTTGCTGATCAATCGTTAACACTAGCATAAGGGACTGAAGACCAGACTGGTTCAGGTATCAGATGAATGAATCTATGACAGACTTGGTTATAAGTTTCGATTACGTTATTCATCTCAGAAGAGCTGAGAATTAAGCAGTGTCTTTTTTGTGAGATGAATAATCACTATCTGGTTCACAGACAGCTGCTGAGTGTAGGGCTGAGCCCCAGTGGATGGATAACAAGCACCAAGAGCTCCTCACAGGTGGCTAGGTAAGCAGCACAACACAGCATAAAATGTGTGAGTGCATTGTCACCATCCTCCTGACACTAAATGGGTGCACATCACTGAATGGTGTTTCCACCAGTTGAATATGTTGCGCTTCAGAAGCATGTGCTTGCTTCTCTGCAAACCCAGTTATAGTAATCAGCAAGTCCATAATACATGAGCATGTGTTCTCACACTCTGCCTCTAGCTAGTATTGTTCAATATGCTCACCATTCGTCACATGTGGCGAATCGGCCACTGACATATGGTGAATTGATGTTGTTTATTTTTACAGCCACACTATGCTGAATTGTTTTAAAGTTGCAGCAGTGGGTATGAGTATGAGTGACACTCGCTAGACTGCTATTTGTTGTCCACCCCTAATTGAGCAAGGAAGAATCAAACATCTTGCTGTTAGACAGGAGTCACATATTGGTCAGACTGCAACTACGTTTATCGGAATATAGTTCAGTTGTCGGGCTTCAAGTGACCTGGAAGTTGAAGGGCCGCTTGCTCAACGGAACAAGAAAAATAGCCCCCCGCTTATTACCTTCTCTGTTCCTGTTCTGTCTGGGTGCCTCTAATGATGATACATTTAGATATGCAGGACCGCTCTGTGATGCTCTGTGAAAGCAGGGACGGGCTTCCGAAGGACAGTAGTCCAACTGCTGTCAAAATTTTCTTGGGAAATCTAGTGGCATAGGGGTTGCTAACTGAAGAGCTTACTTTTGTTTAGCTGCTAGTTGGCAGTTTTCGCAAAACAGTTGATGAGTATGAGTGACAGACAGTGCTGCATGGCTGCCAATAAGGGTTGAAATGTGCAATTTTGGCAAGCTGGGTCAGTGCGGCAACACCCAACTGTGTTTAGCCTTCATCTTAATAGATCTGTTGAAACGAGCAATTGAAAGGAATAGGGTGCTATTGGAGTAAGTGGAGAGATTATAGGAGGTTGACCATAAGCCAAAGGTCAGGCACTGTGTTCAGAAATAGCAGGCGACAGAGTGTAAGCAAGGCCAGAGTCAGAGTGGAGAAGCCAACATGTAGAGATTTGTCAATATTTTTCCCTCCCCAAGTCTCCTAACATAACAATTCTGATAAAATAGAGACAGTTTACTCTTGAAGAAATTTTTTTTAAAAATAAACCAGAGCACATTATCAGAAACAGAATGCTTCTGTTAACAGATTGTCACCACCATTTGAGAGTGCATCCAGCAGGTTTGCTTCGTGGAGCAGTTGGATTGCAAACCCCTTTTGAAGCTGTTCTCCTGGCTCTGGCAGTGAGTCTATCGGTCTTGATTGTTGACAGTTTAAAATTAAAACTCCCTGGAAGAATTGACGTCAAGGAAAAACATGGAGGGTCATAAAGAAGTTCTTATTCCCTATTCCTTGCTGTACACTGTGATCCAATTAAGACAGCACTCAGGAGAGTCTGGTCCATTCATGGACAACTTGTCCAAGTGGCCATTCTTCACATGCAAGCCTGGACAATGAGCATCGACATGTTATTCAATTCTGGCAAGTACCACAGATAAGGCTGATCCTATCTGTGTCTGAAGACCATGTATGCAACTTTCCAACTGATGCCACTGGATATCGACCAAGGAAACGCAGTTGAGTTTCCCCTTTATGGCCCTGAAAATATTGAGGCCAATTGGAGTAGCTCCAACATTATCCCAGCTGAGATTAGCTATCTCAGCAGAGAGTAGGGATGTAATCAAGGGCCTTTCTGGTTTCTATAGCTCCGTTTGCACAGATTGAAGGTGATTAGCAAAAGACCCAGAGGTGACATGAGAAAAAACATTTCTACGTAATGAGCGGTTGGGATTTGGAATGCACTGCCTGACAGGGTGGTGGAAGCAGGTTCAATAATAGCTTTCAAAAGAGAATTGGATAAAAACTTGAAACAAAATGCAGGGATATAGGAAAAGATCCGGGGAGTGAGACTAACTGCATTGCTCTTCGAAAGAGCTGGCTCAGATTTAATAGTCTGAATGGTCTCCTTCTGTGCTGTGCTATTCTATGATTCTATGACACATCAACAGGAGATCTGTTTTCTGATATATGATTTAATTGACTGTAAGGAACTACAACTGCTTTACTGTATTGGCATTAACCTTTGATAAATAACTGAAGAAGTCTTTTACAGGTTGTACATACTGGAAAATACTTGGTTCAATAACTAAGCAATCAAAACTGTTCTTGCAAAACTTTGTCAATCATCTTGACAAATCTGAGATGAGCATTGAAATGAACATCATATATGAAATGCAATACAAGAACCTAATTGAAACAGAATGGGACATCTCTCCTTTGTATTATAATATGATGGAGGTTGTTGCTAGTGTTACAACCGAGGCAGGAGGAGTGCACTGTCTTTCTCTAGTTCCACTGCTCCACAGGTCACAACATATATTTAAGTGTTTACCCAGTTACCGATGCAGCCAATTATATACTTTATTTTTATTTCAGAATAAAATCCACCAGCCAGGCCTCTTCCATAAACAACAAAAGTATCAATTTATTATAAAATAAGATGTATTCAGTAAAGATGCAAAGCATTAACACACAGAATGAAATATAAAAGTTCCCTTCTAACTTAGCCCAACACATACACATCCACACACACACGCACAAACAGACGCACACACACAAACACCAGTTAAAGAGAAAATGAAGAGGTTTTCTCTGCAAAGATCACTTTACAAAAAAAGACAAAAAAATACTTTGGCCAACTACTTGCTAATTCTTGAAGGAAAAGGATAAGATATAGAATGATATCAATTGTCCCTTTTCTGGCATCCTAAATACACATAGACAGCTGCCACTGGGATCTTTTTGAAGCAGTTCTCTTCAGGTGACATTGAGGATTAGTCTGGCAGGCTTTCCAGGAGAAATGCAGTATCGGATTCTCAATTTCTCACATTGGATTCTCAGGGTTTCTCAGAGAAGTGGAGAAAGGATGAACTGGGTGCTTCTCTCAACCAAACTGACTGAAAACAATATTCGAAATGAAACCAACTCTTGACCACCATAAACCCTGACATGTTACTTCTCAGTAAACAATGCCCCTAGTCATCAAGGCTCTTGCTATTTACTTAGCTGAAGACATGTGACTTCCAGTAAGTGTTTCCAAACCAAGTCCCAAAGTCCTTCCAGTGACCTTTTTCAAAAAAAAACAAAGTCCAATATCTATGCAATCTCTTTGCAAAGATTTTTTTGCATAATTTGCAGTCCCAAATGAATCCATTTCTACAATTCTAAAACGGAGTCCTCAAAAAATATTAAAAAGGGAAGCATTGACATAACACTAGGTAGATATGTAAACAGACTGTAAGGATGTGATGTCATGGATTGTACAGATCCTCCTGTGAGCAGTATTGTAATGGCAGCCATGGATGATAGACATTTGTAAATAAACTCCAGTTACCTTAACTCACAGACTACTATCTTTACTCAGTACAAAGAGTGTAGTAACCCAGATATTACATTGTGGCAGCAGAAAAGTGATTGCAGAAGAGAAGAAAATATAACATCGAAAAAACAGAAGAAGATGGAAATTTTCATTGCCCTTTCAAGAGGCCTTCGAGCAGCTAGCAGGTCTGAACCAAGCCGAGGCATGGCCAAAATGGGTCCGGAGGTTTGAGAGGTACTGTTACGGTCAGAAACCAGACAAACAGCAGGTCAGTACATTGTTATACGCCTTGGGGGAGCGTGCAGACAACATTCTCATTACCCAAAGAATCGATGAGCAGCAAACTACTTCTGCTGAAGTCATGAAAGCTACAGAAGGACATTGCAAGATCAAAAAAATTATCGTTGAACATGCAAAATTTAATACAGCGCACCCAGAGAAAAGGGGAAAGAGTTGAATCATTTACTAATGACCTAATTAGATTGTTGAAGATTGCGAGTATGGAATCTTGTGTGAGGAACTGATTTGAGATAGGATCGTAGTCGGCTGTCAGATCCACTACAGTGAAGGGAAGACTTGAGTTTATAAAAAGCCATTCAGCTAAGCAGACAGTGGGAGGTTAGAAAATATAACTGACACGTAGTCTGAGGGGACGGGGAGAGTCTGATCTCGAAGGCAGTAGACTCAGTGGAGTTTGTGGGGAAAAAAAGGAACAGAATGGCGCCAAAAAGCCCGAAAGCTGCGAAAGGCATCAAGAGGTGGCAGCACTTAATGGTAGTAGGTGTGGCTGAGAGAGACATTGGAGGGAAAATTGACCAGTCAGGGAGGAGGAATGTTTCCTAAGTACATTAAAAGGACATTTTCGCAGAAATAAGCAAATGCTGCAGACCAGTAAAGGAACAAATAATTTAGACAAGAGAATAAACGAGGTACAAGATGAGCAAACAATTGAAATTCCTTTCTTAGGAAAAATATAAGTAGAAAATGAAAACTGCTGGACAGCGGATACCATGGTAAGAGAAAATAAAACTAGCTTTAAGTTAGACACAAGAGCAGCGGTTTCTGTTCTATTGGATAAGAAACCATGGCCACAGAAGGGAAGTTTTAGAACAGCAAACAAGAAGCTATATGGGCCTGGTGGCATAGAGCTGAAAGTTATAGGGGTACTGAGAATGACTTTACGATACAAGAATAAAGAGATTCCCGAAATGCTGCATATTATTAAGAATCAAAGTTGCTCATTACTCAACAGGAAGGCTTTCATTGACCTACAACTTATGTGCAGGTTAAAAGAAATTACCGGACAAGAGAACCAACCACGAGATTTTAGGGTTGAATTGCCGAAGCTATTTAGAGGATTGGGAAAATTGAAGACAGAATATCATATAAGTCAGAGAAAAGAGGCAGAGCCTGTGTGTTTATTTACACCGAGAAAGGTCCTACACCCACTACTGGAAAAGGTTAAAAAAGAAATAGAAGCAAGGGAGAACCAAGGGGTGATATCAGCAGTAACTAAACCAACCAGATGGTAATCTGATATGTTTCCAGTAAAGAAACCAAATGGATTCTTAAGAATCTGTGTAGATCTCTCTCGACTGCTTTGTTCATGTCACCCAGATGTTACATCCTAAAGGTTGGCCCATTTGTAACCAATTTGCTATTTATTTATTTGGAGATACAGCACTGAAACAGGCCCTTCAGCCCACCAAGTCTGTGCCGACCATCAACCACCCATTTATACTAATCCGACATTAATCCCATACCTTCCCTTAATTCCCCTACCTATTCTAGGGGCAATTTTACAATGGCTAATTTATCTATCAACCTGCAAGTCTTTGGCTGTGGGAGGAAACCAGAGCACACGGCGAAAACCCACGCAGTCAGAGAGAGAACTTACAAACTCCGCACAGGCAGTACCCAGAATCAAACCCAGGTTGCTGGAGCTGTGAGGCTGCGGTGCTAACCACTGCGCCACTGTGCCACCTGTGGACTGACCCACTAATATAGTGGGAGGCCAAATCCCATTCAAGCATTTTTCTAGGGTGACTGCTGCTGAGTCTCAAATATTGAAATGCTGAGAGACTGAGGAGTTTGCTAAGTCAGGGTAGTGTGCAACAAATTGACTACAAGATTCAGCTCTGCATGCCAGTAGAACCAACACCTCATTCAGCTGGCTTCTCTATTCCTCCTTGACTCAGCAATATTATAGCCCGAATTGACCTAGATGGCCAATTGCACCTATAGTGGAAGCTCTAGCCTATAATTTCTAATGTCTGCTGTAGATTTGTGAAGATTGAATGGTTAACCTCAATCACAGGCATTTTATTTCCCTCTGTCATACCTCAGTCTTGGCTGTGAGAGAGCTGAGGAAACCCAGTTCCACGCTGGCTGTTGAATACACAGACCCCTGGGACCCACGACGAGACAAGAAGAGGCCATTACTCTCTGAAAAGTCCACTGTAAAAGAAAGGGAATTGTTAATTACATTGTAATATGCTTCAATATGACCTAGATCAAGTTATAAAAAGCATGAATTAGCTTCCCTGATGGGTAAGAAGGCGAAGGCACCATCTAGTTTGGCATTAAGTTGCATAGACCAAAAGGTGGATCGATCCTTGATCTGCAACAAACTAGCTAATCTCATCCAAGATAGCAGAAAAGTAGGCTACGAAATAGCTCCTGGTGATTCCCTCCTGGAAAGGGCTCATGTGTGGAGGGGATGGTTGAGGATAAGATCAGTCTAGACTCTGATCCTCTCCACACTCAAATAGCCTGCCAGACACACCTGAAGATTGGTCTTTTGGTTGAGGTACTGGAGTCCAGCAGGGACGTATGGAACTGCACTCCAACATGAGTTGATACTTTCAGAGGATGAGGGGAGAAGGAAAAAGGAAATGATTTGTATTCATATAGTGCCTTTCATGACTTTAGGATGTCCCAAAGCACTTTACAAGCAATGAAGTATTTTGAGGTATAGTCACTGTTGTAATGTAGGAAACACAGCTGCCAATTAACACACAGCAGAAGCCCACAAACAGCAATGAGATACTGATCAGTTTTCTTGATGTTGGTTGGTGGATACATATTGGCCCAGGACACAGGAAGAACTACCCTGCTCTTCTTCGAATAGTCCAGTGTGTTCTTTTAGGTCCGCCCGTGGGGACAGATTGGACCTTGGTTTAATGGCTCATCTGAAGGAGGTACTCCCTCAGTGCTGCACTGGAGTGTCAGCCCAGATTTTGTGTCCAATTCTTAGAAGTGGGGTGAGAGTGCTACTAACTGAACCACAGCCAATATGTTGAGGGTTGAGGGGGTGGGGGGGAAGGATTATTAAAAGTTTGATTGTCATTATAAATAGTTATAATGTTTAGAATTTGAAAACCACAAAGAGAAAAGCTAAACACAAAGAAACTGGGAAATTCCTCTCAGTTAGTTAAATGGGGAGACAATGGCATAGTGGCAATATCACTGAACTGGTAATCTAGAGGCCCTGTTAATGGATTTTAGCAACAATCAATGATACTTTCCAGGTCAGGATTATAGGACTAAGTGGATATTACTTTCAGAGGCCTAGCACCAGTGAGATGGGCAGAATGGTCTGCTTCTATGCTATAAATATCTTGGAGTTTATTGTTCTGCCTATGATGCATTTTTCTTCCTGCTATACCATGAAACTTCGAATTATTGTAAAAATCCATCTGGTTCACTAATGTCCTTTAGGGAAGGAAATCTGCTGTCCTTCCCTGGTCTGGCCTACAAGTGACTGCAGACCCACAGCAATGTGGTTGACTCTTAACTGCCCTCTGAAATGGCCGAGCAAGCCACTCAGTTGTCAAAGGGAATTAGGGATGGACAACAAATGCTGGCCTTGCCAGTGATGCCCACATCCCATGAAAGAATAAAAGAAAATAGGGAGCTGAACTTAAAGTGGGTTGGTAACAGGTAATAGTTTTGTAGCAACATCTCCAACTTGTGCAACCTATGAGTGCAGTACCCCACCAGGAGTGTGGATTTGGAGCATTAACACTATCACCACTGATTGCCCAAAAGTAGCCTGTTGAAACTTCATACTGTCTTCCTCGCAGAAAGTTCAACGGAAATAAGAAATCTTTGATCTTTTAAAAAAATTCAATCTTGTGATTTGGGTCTCACTGACAAGACTGGCATTTATTGCTCATCCCTAGCTGTCCTCGAGAAGGTGATGTCAAGCTGCTTTCCTGAGCCACTGATTAAGGTACTCCCACAGAGCCGTTAGGTAGAGATTTCCAGGATATTTGACCTAGCGACAATGAAGGAGCAGCGATTTATTTCCAAGTCTGAATGGTGTGTGATTTGGATGGGAAGTTGGAGGTGATGGCCTTCCCATGCACCTGCTGCCCTAGCCTTTTTAGGTAGTGAAGGCTGTGGGTTTGGAGGGTACTGTCAAAGAAGACTTGGTGAGATAGTACACACTGCAGGTGGAGGAGGTAGACATTTAAGGCGGTGGGATGGGATGTACTTTGTTTGTTATGGAGGCCATTCCAAGACAGTAACAGAGCTGACAGTTAAGATAGCCCACAGTGCACAACATGGGACTCAAACTGTATTACTAGAAGGATTCAAGCTCAGCTCAGTGTCAGGTAAACACAGGATCAGAATAGGATGTGATGCCTTATAGCCTAATTAGCCTGACAATATTTACTGTCAGGCTTATCTGGGTGGAGTACCAAGGGCAGTTGGTGCCTGTGGAAGTGTAACCCAGCGTAAAGCTACCACGTTCAAGGGAAAATGGGGGACGTAGAAAATTGGGAAAAAATACACACATAGAAATCAGAGTTAGATAGTCCTCTAACATTCCAGGGCTGAGAGGTCATCATATTTGCTTTAAAATGACAAGGCCTGTTAACTAATGAGTAAATGCCTTTTTTACCTATAGCATCTCATGAAACTATATTACACCCCATTATAACTCAAAGCATCCCATTAAATTGCATCGCAAACCATCACATCATTCTAAGCCCATTACAGCCCATTGCAACCCTTTACGATGCATCACAACTCATTACATCATACTGCACCACATTACATTCCATTTATTAGATACTTTTTCAATAGTTTGAGCAGTTCCAGCTGGTGCCTCACCTCCCAGTGAGTCTCTTTTCTCTTTCTTCCGACTTAATTTGCTTGTACTCCTCCGGATCTGTTTTTCCAGGTTTCCTCCTTTTCTATCATAACTGTCCAGTGGAATACTGCTGAATGACTTTCCTGACTTCAGCTTCTTTTTCTGCTACAGGATGTAAGAGATGCATCATTATGGTTATTGCCTGTTCACTAGAAGTGAAAATATTCCAATGCCTTCCAAACTGTCTCTTTTGGGCTCAATGGAATGCATGGCACATGCAAGAGAACAAGGGCCAGATTTTGCTGAATAATAAGGGCCTGAGAATGCCACATACTATTATCAATGTGCAAACCAGCCAGCAGCTTGCAGTGAGGAAGAGGGATCCTGTGAATTGTGAAGCACCACAAGGTTCTGGATGATTTGTGCCAGTCTACGATTGGCCTTACAAAAATGGCACTTCGCATGAAACCCCCTCATGTGTTTCATGAAGGTGTTGCATTTACACACTAATTGCCCATTAAACTCACCACGGAAAGTTAACTCCAGAAACTAAGGGCTGAATTTTATTAGCGCGCTGCGCATCGCGACAGCACACTTTGAAGTCAGTGGCCTACCCGCACTGAGCGGTCGCCCCGAGCCCCCGTGATATTACGCGTGAGGGCTCATTTAAATGGAGGGGGCAGAGCGCCTACCCCAGATGACATAGAGCAGGCAGCCACCACGTCCCCGGCAACGACTTCCAGCGCCACCATGCAGGCGCTGCCGCCATTTTTAAAGGGCTTCATGCCCTCAGATGAAGTTTCATTGTTTAAAGGGATCATTTTGTTAATGCCTTAAAATAAAGGTCTGTTTACACCTGCAATCCCCTCTCCTATCCCTTCAATGAATTAGCAGTCAGTTATTTCCATAACCCCCCCCAAAAAGGGAGTTTTCACTCACAACCTTTTTCCCCCAAACTTTCTTACCTTTTACCCTAAACCCCTTCCCACCAACAGCCAATGTAAAAGGTTTTCCACGCTCATCCCCTCCCTGATAATTCCTCCCTCTCCCCTCTAGTGTCTCGACTTGGAACTCCGTATTGAGTTTCGAAGGCTCACGAGTTGCGGCTGGTGGCCGTAAAGTCGGTGTGGGTCGGCCCGCGGTGGCAGGTAAGTTCATCTGCATTTTAATTACCCTTATATGAATATTTTAATGAAGATCCCGCCGTTTGGCGGGGGGTGGGTGGCCGCACCAAGGCCTCGCTACCACCATTAATATCTGGTGGGGCCTTCTCGGCATTGTGGGTCATGGCGAACCGCTCCCGCTAGCATTTTACGGGCCTCCCCGCCACGACCCATAGTGTCGAGGGGCTGGTAAAATCCAGCCCGAACAGTGCAGGTACCCTTTTAACAACACGATAATTGTTAATGACTGCCAATCAACCTCTCTGGTCCAGAAAGTGAACAATTATAAGTGTGGCCTCTCATTCCTTCAGATTTTGAATAGTTGTTAGAGATTTCAAAAATTTCAAATTTAGAATTTTTTGTTTTTTTCCTTAATTTTATGTCTGTCTCAATTTTTCTCTCTCTAAAATCCAATCTTGCTTTCACTCTCTTTAATTCTCTTTCGGTATCTGATTTGACACAGAATTTACCTACTCTAATTTATACTTCCTTTTCAGTATTTCCTCTATTTCTCAGTCCTTAATTCTCATTCATAAATGTGATACACTGTTTGTCTTCTTATTCATAAAGGTCAGAGATGTCCTGTTGTCCTTGCTGTGCTGTTATCAGCTTCCACCTACAACAAAAATTTTTGAACCTAAGCATGCGTGAACCAAGTCTAACTAATAGGGCATGCTGCGAGATGCTCTGTTCCAGCAAAATCTGGCCCATTTTTTGTTTAAGAGATTCCTCCAAACCACTGCAGGATCTATGTAAGGAAATTGCATTTACCTGATGTAGAGTGTACACTCTCTGTAATTACACACCCGCCCATCATAAAGCTAAGACATATATTGGCAAGAATCGAGGCTTAGGTACATCCAAATGGGGCAGAGTGGAATTTAACCAGTTAAAGTCAACACATTATCATCATTATATCGCATAAAATTAAATAGGAGTACCAAAGATGGTCTCAATGTTGTGTTGCGACCAGGTGAGAAAGAGGTCTAGGGTTCCCTTTCAGCCTTCACCTGGTCTTACTGTAACAGGGTTTAATTTTAAACACACCGTGTTTTCAGCTCTGCCTTGGTGAATCCTTTTTCACCACTTTCCAATTATAAGGCAAAGAAACCAGCACAACAGGTTTTCTCGGGTTCACAGGTGACAAAATTAATGTGCCTCATTCTTGGCAGGTGGGGGCCTAGCAAAACAGTTGCAAGCCAATGAAACATGAGCATTAAAGAGGCTGATGTTTTTGCTGTGTGGCAAACCAATGAAATAAAAGCACTAAATAGGGTGATGTGTTTTCAGTGCTGCAAGCCAATTTAATAGGAATGCCAAAGGGGCTGTAAGTCAGAAGTTGGGTCAGATTCTGCATCATCCCATGTTAGGATTGAAACCTTACCTTCTTGGAGTCAAAGGGGCTCACACCCTCCTTGTCATGTCTGTGTTCTAAGGCTGGACTTGTTTGCCGTGAGTAACTACCAGGAAGTGGTTGACCCTCGACCTCCGCTAACACACACTGCTGGTAAAGTGGGGACTTCACAAATCGTGTGTAGCTATCAAACTTCATCAGGTTAAAGATCTGCAGAGAGGGAAATAAAGTTCAGTGTGATAAATCCAAATTTATTTGCATCAAAGTAGCATAATTCAGAACTTATTACAGAACTAGAAAGGGATCATGTAGTTGAGGGTTCAATTCAGAATCTATTTATTTAGATTTAAGGAACAATAGAGGAGCTATTATTCTACTAGGTTTATATCATGGGCCATTAAATAGTCGGTAGGAGATAGAGGAGCAAACTTACAGGCTAATTATAGTACTATGGAAGCACTTTTGTGATAATGGGGGGCTTAATGATCCTAATATATACTGGGGGAGTAACAGTGTACAGGGCAAGGAGGCAGAAGAATTCCTGAAATGTGTACAAAACATTCCTGATTAGTGTATTTCCAGTCCAATGATGAAGGAAGCAGTGCTGGATCTAGCTCTGGGGAATGAAGTGAGACAAGTGCAGCATATTTCAGTGGAGGGAAATTTGGGGAGCAGTGATCATAATCTTGCCTGGTTTAGAATAGTTATTGAAAAGGACAAGAAACAATCAAACATAAAACTATTTAATGGAGGAGGATTAAGTTCAGTGAGTTAAAAAGGAATCTGGCCCAGATGGATTTGAAACAAAAATTGTTGGACAAAACAGTGAACATTGGGAGCCATTCAGAAAGAAGATATTTCAGGTACAGAATCAACATATTTCCATAAGGGGGAAAGGAAAGACACCCAGACTCGAGCTCTCTGGATGACTAAAGATATATAAATTAAAATGAAACAGAAAAAGGAACTTATGACAGATGTAAGGTTCAAAATATACTAGAGAACTAAGGTGAATATGCAAGTACAGAGAAGATTAAAAAAAGGAATATAAGAAGGAATATAAGGGGCAAAGAAAGAGCATGAGACTAGATTAGCAGCTAATAAAAAAGGGAACCCAAAAGTCTTTTATAAATATATAAATAGTAATAAGGTAGTCAACACAATGGTGAGGGCAGATTAGGGGCCAAAAACAAAATCTTCTTGGGGAAGCAGAGGACATGCTGAGGTACTAAATTAGTATTTTGCATCTGTCTTTATGAGATAAAAAGATGCTGCCAATAAAACAGTAAAAAGAGAACTTGAATCGTATTGGGTAGTCTAGGGGTTCCTCTCAGCCTTCACCTGGTCTTACCATAACAGGGTTTAATTTGAAACACACTGTGTTTTTAGCTCCCCCTTGGTGAATCCTTGTTCACCACTTTCCAATCATAAGGTGAAGAAACCGGCACAAACAGCCTTTCTTAGATTTAAAGAAGAAAAGTTGAAATTTATTAACCTTAAACTTAAATTCTAATTCGGTTAATGCCTATGGATACATCACGGGCCCAACGCTATCATGCATATGCAATACACGCATGCAAATAGAGACAGAAAAGAGAAGAAAAATAACGTGGAAGCGTTTGAGACAATATCTGAAGAGTTGTTGTTAAGGTTCTTTGAGCTCACTGTAGTGTCATTGATTGTAGGTAGATCTTGATTTTCATTGGAGCCCAGTATTCTTCTTAAATCTTGTTCGCTGTAGGAGACTTTTCTCTCTTGGAGTTCATGTGTCTTCAGTGGATTCAGAGGCTTGTGAGAAAGAGATGGGAGCAAACAGCAGAGAGATCTTCTCAGTCCAGGAGCAAACAGATAATCTGAGTTCAAACTCTCTGTGGCCAGTTCAAAAGAAAACCTTGGAACAGCCAGGTGGTCATATGACCAGATGGTCTAACCAATTCTGATCCTTGTGGATTGTATCTTACTTAGTAGGCCCTGGAATGCACTTCCTCACCTTCGATGTCTGTTAGTATGGAAATGTTTTTTTTTTCCCAGCCATGGCTGATCTGTTTAACAAGTCATTTCTTCACTCTAACAACAGTTAAAAATCAATGTTCATGACAAAATTGATGTGCCTCATTTTTGGCAGGTGGGGGCCTAGCATGACACCACCACACCCAGCGGAATGAAATGCGATTTGGGAAAAGCACATTTCATTAAAAGAATCAAGAGAAAATATAAGGTACAGAAAAAACCCATGCATTTCTCTCATTCATTCACAAATCCTAAAGCTTATTAAAATTACCCGCTTTTTTGGCATCTCAATAAACGGGTAGTTCTTTTTTGGGGAAGTTTCTCCTCTGTTTGCCCATTTCCATGGCTGCCTAGGGTTTTTGTTCCTGCTGAGGTAATTTTTTTTCCCAGGAGAGTCAGTAGTGGGCAGGTCTATCCTGAATTCTCCTTCAGTGCTTTGTTGAGTCATGCAAAGGCTTTTGACGTTAGGGGGATGAGTGGTTTTCTTTTTTCTGACTGCGGGGGCAAGATTCTTTGCTAATTTCTCCTTTGTCCTCTGGGATACTCCTGCCTACAGGTATTTGTGCAGACTCTACTGCATGCCCCTGTGGCACTTTGACTAGATGAGGCATCACCCTCATGGTTTCTGTGCCCCCTAGAGTCTTTCTTTGTCTCTGCAGTTTCCTGTAAATGCTGTTAGCAACTCTGGTGTGTTGCTTCTAGTGTCCGCATTTATTTAGGAGCATGTGGGGTCTAACTTTTCACATTTTTCAGGGTTGGCTGACTGGACAGTAGGGGTTTTCGTCGGGGATTCCTCCCCGACTTACTTTAACCTGCCCTCTATGTCACTTTTTCCCCTTCTCTTTCCAACCTTTTGCCAACCTTGTGCCTGCCTGTCCCTTTAGTTCTCAGCGGGGGTCCTGTATAGTTTACCAGCTCTCTGCTGGAGGGTCCTCCTAACACCAGTACAGGACTTAGGGGTGCAGGTTTCACAGTAGGTTGGTGTTTCCTCTCAACCTGGCACATGTGGCAACTCCTGCAGTACTCCACCACATCTTTGTGGAGTTTTGGCTAGTCTTCCTGCTGTCTTATGCAGGCTTTGGTCTTCCATATACCGGCATGTACAGCCACTGTGTCACTTGGGCCCTTCTTAATATTTCTCTCCGGTACCTCTGTGGCACCACTGACTGGTGAACAATTGCCCACTCCTTGGTCTCAGGTTTGTGAGGAGAACTCCATTTCCTCATCAGTACCTCATTCTTTAAAGAGTAGTAATCAGGGATTCCCTCTGCTTCACTTTCAGACAGGGTAGCCTGTGCTAACTCTTACAATATTGGGTCGGCTCGTTGAGCCTCACCCAGGGAAAATCCATTTAATTCATTCCCTGGGTCTCCTAACTTTCCAAAGAAAGACTCAGACAGACAGACCTGGTCAACTGCCTGCATTGCTAATTCAGTCTCCTCTGGAGGAGCTGGTTTGATCATGGCCTGATCCACAAAACATTCAGGGAGACTGTATGGGACCATCTCCTGCCAATGCCCTGTCTCTCTGACCTCCTGCAGTCTTTCTGTCACTACTGGGGGGCTACCACCTTCACCCCCACCAAATCATTAGTTAGGAGCAGGTCAACCCCATCCAGAGACAATCTAGGGAGAATCCCTATGTTCACCAGTCCCAAAACTAGGTCACAATCTAGGTGCACTCAGTGTACAGGTGCAGGCGGACACTGCCCTCCAATGCTGTTTACCACCATTTTGGTGTTCACTGCACTCTCCGGGGGAAAGGTCAGGCCTTTTCCCAGTAAAAGGGATCAAGTGGCCCCTGTGTCCCTGAGAATCACTATGGGCTTGCTTGCCCCGCTAGAGGGTTACTTTCCCTTCAGACACAAAACCCTGATAACCTTCAGGAATCCTATTAAATTTTCCTGCACATGCAGCCTTAAGCTTTCTGGGTCTCACTCTTACTGCAGATAAAGCCACAGCCTGTTCTTCTGGGCTTTCCATCATGTTTCCTCTTCACTGAGCAGGTGTGCCCTGATTAACCTGACAGGTTTTCCCTTTAGTTTCCAGCAGTCAGCTTTTAAGTGCCCTGCTTTATTACAATGGAAGCACACAGGTCTCCGGATCTCACCCTTGCTCACAGCACCTTCCTTTTTGGTTAGAGGAGGGCCCCCTGTGTCTCCTGCTTTCTTTTCTCTCCCAGGACTGCTTGGGCTCCTATCACCTTCCCACCCTTTGTCCTTTTCGGATTTGTGGGGGTGACTAGGAAAGGTTCTCCCCTGGTAAACTGACTTATAAATTAAAGCAAACTCATCAGCATAGATCGGCCGCTGGCGGGCTCTCTGGACTTGCTGCTCCGCTACATGAGTCTTTATGGAGAGTGGGAGAGAGTGTTTAAATTCCTCTAACAGAATTACTTCTCTGAATTTCTCATAGATGATCTGTAGTTTAAGAGCTCTCAACCACTGGTCAAAATCCAGCTGTTTACTTCTTTCAAACTCCAGATAAATTTGATTAGCTTGCTGCTTGAGGGTTCTGAACTTTTTGGCAAAAGGCTTCAGGTACTAATTCATATGCCCCAAGGAAATCAATTTTTGTCAGTTCATAATTTGCTGAACTCTCATCTGGCAACAGGGAATAAACCTCATGGGCTTTTCCAGTTAGCTTGTTTTAAAGTAAAAGAGGCCAGATCTCAGCTGGCCATTTTAGCTGCCTTGCCAGTTTGTCAAAGGACACAAAAAATGTTTCTACATCCTCTTCATTGCATTTTGGGTTTAGTTGAGCGAGTTTTAACAATTCTGTACCAAGCCCTGAATTATGCTCCTCCATACTGGCCATGCTTTCAGTGGGGTTATTCTGTCGCCCCCTACTTAACTCAAGCCGCTTCAGCTATCTTTCTTCACATTCTTTCCGGAATATTCTTTCTCTCTCTCTCTTCTCTCTCTCTCTCTCTCGTTCCTTCTCCTGTCATTAGTTTTCTTCACGTTTCTTTTGGAAGGCTCTTTCTTCCTCCCTCTCTCTTTCCTCAAATTAAAGTTTCCTCTGTTCCAATTGTATCTTTGCTAACAATACCCTGTCGGAGTCTGCTTCGAACCCTGTTTCTGCTTCTTCAGATTCAAGGGAAAAATGGTCATTGGAGTTCAGACTTCCTAGCCTTGCCACGTACAGTGATCCCACACTGCTCAGCCATTTTCCTCAACTCCTCCATAGACAGTGCTTTTAACTCATCCCAAGTTACTTCACCCTGGCTTGGAGAGCTACTAGCTTCAGTCGCAGACCTGTTAGTATTCAAGCACACACAACCACAAGAAAACCTGTCTTGAAATCTTGCTCTTTTTTTGATTGGGGACAATTTGGCTTTCCACTTCCAATTTCTCTCGTTTGTCTGTGGGTAAAATTCAGGATGCTAGCACCCAAATTTCTGTTATGACCAGGTGAGAAATGTGTCTAGGGGTCTCAGCCTTCACCTGGTCTTACCATAACAGGATTAAATTTTAAAACCACTTTTTTTAGCTCTCCTTGGTGAATCCTTGTTCACCGCTTTCCAATTAAAAGGCAAAGAAACCAGCACAAACAGGCTTTCTAAAGTTTAAAGAAGAAAAATTGAAATTTATTGAACTTGAACTTAAACTCTAATTCAGTCAACACTTACGGATACATGACGCGCCCAACGCTATCATGCATACGCGATACATGCATGCAAATAGAGACAGAAAAGAGCAGGAGAAAAAGTGGAAAAGTTTGAGGCAATATCTGAAGAGTTGTTGTTATGGTTCTTTGAGCTCACTGTAGAGTCCTTGATTGTAGGTAGATCTTGATTTTCATTGAGGCCCAGTATTCTTCTTAAACCTTGTTCGCTATAGGAGCCTTCTCTCTCTTGGGGTTCATGTGTCTTCAGTGGATTCAGAGGCTTGTGAAAAAGAGATGGGGGCAGACAGGAGAGAGATCTTCTCAGTCCAGGAGCAAACAGTCCAGACACTCTGTGACCAGTTCAAAAGAAAACCTTGGAACAGCCAGGTAGTCATGTGATCAGCTGGTCTAACCCATTCTGGCCCTTGTGTATTGTATGCTCCATGGCAGGCCCTGGAATGTGCTTCCTCACCTTCGATGTCTGTTAGTATGTAAATGTCTTTTTTCCAGCCACGGCTGATCTGTTTAACAAGTCACTACCTAGCTCCAACAACAGTTAAAAATCAATGTTCATGACAAAATTGATGTGCTTCATTCTTGGCAGGTGGGGGCCTAGCATGACAGTAGAATTAAAATAAAGAGAGGAGATACGTAAAAGGTCGGCAGTACTCTAAGTAGAAAAGACATCTGGTCTGGGTGGGATGAATCATAGGTTGCTAAGGGAAAGAAGGGTGGAAACTGCAAAGGCTCTGGCCACCAACCTTCCAATCCTTCTTGGATATGGTGTTGGTGCCAGAACACTGGATGACTGCAAATGTTACACCCCTGTTTAAAAAATGGGAGAGAGATAAACTTAGTAACTACAGCCCAGTCAGCCTCGCGTTAGTGCTGGGGAAACAAGTAGAGAAATTAATCTGGAAAATTATGGGCTAAAAAAATGAAAGTCAGCACGTAGTTGTTAAAGGAAAATGGTATTTGACTGATTTGATTGAATTCTTTGATGAAGTAATGCTGAGAGTTGATGAGGCTGTTCATCTGAAAGAGCAGAGGTGGCCCAGGATTAGTTCAGCATAAGTAAAATGAAATCATCCAATGCTTTGTTGAGGGAAGGGAGAAATTGAAATAAATATTGTTGTGGGACCACCTTAAGAAGGGACCACCTTATCAGCAGACCATTTTAAGAAGCTGTAAGTGAAGGTCGCTGGAGGAAGTGATGTCCCATCACATGTGACCAGGGAGTTGTGGATGTAACCTGATATAGTAAGACGTGCATTGGTGTGCTCGTGCAGTAACTGTATATATATGTTCTGCTTAAGTTGTAATAAAAAACCACATATTCTTTGGATATTACTTGTGTCCTATGAATCTTACAAAATTTCACATACCAAAGGAACAAGTAATATTACAATATAACTCTAATTGCTCTGTCTTCGCTTGCTCTTGCAATCTTTGCAATCTTCAGGTTCTTCAAACCTTGGGTTGGAAATTCTTCTATGCTCATTTTTCGTTCTCATATGGGTCCGGACACAGCATGCACACTCCAAATAGGAGGCCTGAGGTGCAGTAAAGGTTTCCCAAACAAACACTTCCTGAAGATACTGTGAACTGATACCAGAGGTAACTTAACCTATTGACGGTTTGACATGTAATCATGAGGTGGAATGAGACAAAGACTGGAAGAGGGTACCTGAAGCTGCTGTGCTTTGAACATATCAGACTTGGGGTCATTGAGAACATCCTCCTCCAGTTGTGCTTGTCTGTCGATGTTGATGGGGCTGAGGGAGTTGCTGGACAGATACGTGTCATAGATCTCTGCAGCAATCTTTGAGAGCTTTACATAAAAACAATGAGAAATGGGTCAAAGCAGCACCGTTCTTGTAATGCTGGCAACTACACCTAAGAAATTAGGTGATATATCGAATAGTACAATGAATACACAATATTGATATAGCTTCAATAAGCCCAATAACTCCCACAGCTACCTCGATCACACTTCCTCACATGCCGCTTCCTGGAAGGATGCTATTCCATTCTCCCAATTTTTTATGCTCCATCATATCTGTTCTAACAATGTATGCTTCCAGCAGTGCTTCCGATATGTCCTCCTTTTTCCTCAACTGAGGATTCCTCCCGACAGTGCTTAACAGGGTCCTCGACCGTGCCTGTTCCATTTTCTGCATTTCTTCTCTCACCACTTCTTCCCGCGGCCCCAGAACCACAATCTGGTTTCCCTTGCCCTCACATTCTACCCCACTAGCCTCCACATTCAACAGATCAACCTCACCCATTTCTGCACCAAACCCATCTTCCCCTCCCCTTTCAGCATTCCTAAGGAACTGTTTGGTTGGCGACACCCTGGTCCATTCCTCAATCAACCTCACCATCCTCTCACCTTCCCATGACATCTTTCCATGCAAGCGCAGGTGATGTAACATCTGCCCTTCACCTCCTCCTTTCTCACCGTCCAAGGTCCCAAACATTCCTTCCAAGTGAAACAGCAATTTACATGTACTTCGTTCAATTTAATATACTGTATTCACTGCTCACAATGTGGTCTCCTCTGCATTAGGGAGACCAAAATGCAGATTGGGTGGCCACTTCTTCTGTGCTGGAGTTCCTCTGTTCATGGTTACTTGCTTATGCTTTGCCACCTTTCAGTCCGCAAGTGTGACCCTGAGCTTCCGGTCGCCTAAGTTTTTAATTCTCCATCCCACTCTGACCTCTCCGTCCTCGGCCTCCTACACTATTCCAATGAAGCTCAACATAAACTTAAGGAACAGCTGTCGATTAGGCACTTTACAGCCACAGCCTTTTAAGCTCAATATTGAGTTCAATAATTTCAGATCATAACCTCTGCTCGCTTTGTTGTTTTTTTGTGTTTTCTCTTGTTTTTAGATGGCAGCTGTTCATAATGATTCTGATTTTCCCATTTACACCTCCTCTAGCCCCATCTTTTATCTCTTTACTTGTCCCACTACCATCTTTTATTGCATTGCATCATCATCCCTTTTGTCATTTAATCTCTCGTGTCTTCCACCCTATCAGACCTTCCTTTTTATTCTTCCCCCACCCCGCTCCCCATTTTTCCTGCCTTGCTCAAAACCATCTCTAACTTTTCCCAGTTCTGATGAAAGGTTATCAACCTGAAATGATAACTTTGGGCTGGATTCTGTTCTCCACCAGGCATCGGGTTCCATGGCGGTGGGGGGCGGGGGTGTTGAATTTGGCTCCGGATGATGCCCACTATGTACCTCGATGCCAGGAGGCCTGGCGAGGCTCTGTGGTGGTCCCCCCATAACATATACAAATCAATAAAAATAATACATTCAAATAGACTTAGCTGCAATCTTGAGGGCCTGCCACAACCTTTGGTGTGGCGGCCGGCACTGCCACGCCTTCTGAATGCACGAAGCATTCGGAATAAAATTAATGAGTTAACAGCGCAAATAGAGATGAATTGGTATGATTTAGAGGCGATTACTGAGACGTGGTTGCAGGGAAACCAGGTTTGGGAATTGAATATCCAAGGGTACTCAGTATTTCGGAAGGATAGGCAGGAAGGAAAAGGTGGTGGTGTAGCTTTGTTAGTAAAGGAAGAGATCAGTGCTGTAGTGAGAAATGATATAGGCACTGGAGATCAATGACGTAGAATCAGTTTAGGGAGAAATAAGAAATAGCAAGGGAAAGAAGACCCTGGTGGGAGTAAGCTATAGGTCCCCAAACAGTAGCTCTGCAGTGGGGCACAGTATAAACCAGGAAATACTGGGGGCTTGTAAGAAAGGTACGGCAATCATCATGGGTGATTTTAATATGCGTATAGACAGGATTAATCATATTGGCAAGGGTAGCCTCGAGGGAGAGTTCATTGAACGTACTGGAGATTGTTTTTTGGAGCAATATGTTGTGGAACCAACCAGGGAGTATGCTATTCTAGATTTGGTAGGGTGTAATGAAGTGGGATGAATTAATGATCTCATAGTTAAGGATCCCCTAGGGAAGAGTGATCATAGCATGCTAGAATTTGAAATTCAGTTTGAGGGCGAGAAACTGGAGTCTCACACTAGCATTCTAGAATTAAACAAAGGTAATTACATAGGGATGAGGGCAGATTTGTCCCTAGTGGACTGGGCAGGGAGACTACAAAATAGGACAGTTGATGAACAGTGGCAGATATTTAAGGAGATATTCAATTCCTCCCAACTAAAATATATTCCAGAGAGGAAGAAAGATTGCAAGAGGGGGAAAAACATCCATTGCTAAGCAAGGAAGTTAAGGATACATAAAGACAAAAACTAAGGCATACCATATTGCAAAGGCTAGTGGCAGGCTGGAAGATTGGGAAACTTTTAAAGACCAACGAAGTGTTACTAAAAAAGTAATAAAAATAACAAAGGTAAATAATGAAAGAAAACTAGCACAAAATATAAAAATGGATAGCAAAAGCTTGTATAAGTATATAAAAGGGAAGAGAGTAGCTAAAGTGAATGTTGGTCCCTTGGAGGATGAGACTGGGGAGTTAATTGTGGGGAACACAGAAATGGCAGAGACACTAAATCAGTATTTTGCCTCAGTTTTCATGGTGGAGGACACTAATACCAACCCAATAGTAACAAGTAATGCAGCGGTAATAGAAAGGGAGGAACATAGAACAATCATCATCACTAGGGAAAAATTACTGAGCAAACTATTGGGATTGAAGGTAGACAAGTCCCCAGGGCCTGATGGCCTACATCCTAGGGTCTTAAAGGAAGTGGCAGCGGAGATAGTGGATCCATTGGTTATAATATTCCAATATTCCCTGGATGCGGGAAAGGTTCCAGTGGATTGGAAAAATGCTGATATAAAGTGCTTATTCAAAAAAGGAGGGAGGCAGAAAGTAGGAAACTATAGACCAGTTAGTTTAATATCTGTCATTGGGAAATTGTTAGAATCCATTATTAAGGAAGTAATAACAGGACATTTAGAAATTCAAAACGCAATCCATCAGAGTCAGCATGATTTTATGTTTGACCAATTTGCTAGAGTTCTTCGAAGATGTAACAAGTAAAGTGGATAATGGGGATCCTGTAGATGTTGTATCTCTGGACTTTCAGAGGGCATTTGATAAGGTGCCATACAAAAGGTTAATACACAAGGTAAGATCACATGGGATTAGAGGTAATTTATTAGCTTGGATAGAGGATTGGCTAACCAACAGAAACAGAGAGTAGGGATAAATGGGTCCTTTTCTGTTTGGCAAGATGTAACTAGTGGGGTGCCACAGGGCCCCAACTATTTATAATATGTATTAATGACTTGGATGCAGGGATAGAGGGTACAATAGCCAAATTTGCAGATGACACTAAAATAGGTGGGATAGTAAGTTGCAATGAAGAAATAAGAAATTTACAAATGGATATGAATAGGCAGATGGAGTTTAACGTGGATAAGTGTGAGGTTATCCATTTCGCTCGGTATAATAGAAAGGCAAATTATTATCTAAATGGAGAGAAACTTCAGAGTGCTTTGGTGCAGAGGGATCTGGGTGTCCTCCTGCATGAATTGCAGAAAACTAGTATGCAGGTACAGCAGGTAATAAGGAAGGCAAATGGAATTTCTGCATTTATTGCTAAAGGAATAGAGTATAAAAGTAGGGAAGTGTTGTTGCAACTGTACATGGCATTTGTGAGACTGCACCTGGAGTATTGTGTACAGTTTTTGTCCCCTTACTTGAGGAGGGATGTAGTTGCATTGGAGGCAGTTCAGAGGAGGTTCACTAGATTGATTCCAGGGATGAGGGGTTTATCTTATGAAGAGAGATTGAGCAGTTTAGGCCTTTTCTCTCTCGAGTTTAGAAGAATGAGAGGAGATCTAATTGAGGTATATAAGATGATTAAGGGGATTGACAAAGTAGATGTAGAGAGGATATTTCCTCTGGTGGGGTAATCTGGAACAAGGGGTCATAGTTTTAGGATTAGGGGTATCAGATTTAAAACAGAGATGAAGAGAAATTACTTCTCTCAAAGGGTCGTGAGTCTGTGGAATTTACTACCCCAGAGTGCAGTGGATGCCGGGACATTGAGTAAATTTAAGGAGGAGATAGACAAATATTTAATTAACAATGGATTGAAGGGTTATGGAGAATGGGCAGGAAAGTGGAGTTGAGGCCGAGATGAGATCAGCCAAGATCGTATTAAATGGCGGAGCAGGCTCAAGGGGATGAATTGCCTACTCCTGCTCCTAGATCTTATGTTCTTATGCTCAGCTCCTCATCCAGGGTAACAGGGCACCACGCTGGTTTGGAGGGGGGAACAGGTAAGTTTGTCAGTGTAGGGGGGTGCGTGGATGGGGTCAGATAAACATAATGGATGTAGGGGATGGTGGGAAGGGTTGAACATTAGACTTTATGCAGTTTGGGTGGGGGAATGTCAGATGTAAAAGGTAAGTGTTTTTGGAGGGGGTGTGGAAGGCCAAATAGTTAACGTATTTTTTTTTTTACAGATACAGCACTGAAACAGGCCCTTTGGCCCACCAAGTCTGTGCCGACCATCAACCACCCATTTATACTAATCCTACACTAATCCCACATTCCTACCACATCCCCACCTGTCCCTATATATTTCCCTACCACCTACCTATACTAGGGGCAATTTATAATGGCCAATTAACCTATCAACCTGCAAGTCTTTGGCATGTGGGAGGAAACCGGAGCACCCGGAGGAAACCCACGCAGACACAGGGAGAACTTGCAAACTCCGCACAGGCAGTACCCAGAATCAAACTCGGGTCCCTGGAGCTGTGAGGCTGCGGTGCTAACCACTGCGCCACTGTGCCGCCCACAGGAGGGGGTGGGAAAAGGGCATTATAAATTCATTTATTTAATTTTGGAGGTTACTTCTTTAAATTTTAAATGTGCTGGCAGGGTTGACAGCCCTTTAAAAATGCCTCCAGCGTCTGCACACAAGCAGCTGACACCATTGCCACAGTTAGAAATCCCGCCTCCTCCAAGTGAATGGTTGGGGGGGGGGGGGGGGGGCGCGGGCTGCCCCAACTATATAAATGAGCTTCCGCGCCGGAGATTGTGGCAACTCTTAGCGGGCTGTTATTTTTTGATCTCGCCGCTGAGATCGGCGGCGGGCTCTTAAAATCCAACCCTCTGTTTCTCTCTCCACAGGTGCTGTCTAACAATCTGTTTATTTTGACCATTTTCTGTTAATATTTCAGATTTCCAGCATATGCAGTATTTTGCTTTTGTAGTACTGGTGTTCTGTCTGGTATCCTGGCCAATATTTATGCCTTCACCAAGATCAATGAAAAATCAGATGATCTACTTATTTATAACATTGCAGTTTGTGGGATCTTGTGTACAAATTGATTGCCACATTTCCTACATTGCAACAATGACAACACTTCAGAAGTACTTCAGTGGTTATAAAGTGCTTTGGGACATCCTGAGGTATTGAAAGGCACCATATAAATGTAAGTCTATCTTTCTTCTTTTCTTTCTAAGGTTCCAGATTAAATCCCTTGATCTGCATTGAGTTACTTGATCTCAACCAATATTCTGCAATTGGCCTCAGCATCTCTCAGCTAAAGATGGGCCAGGAGATAACGAATACAAAAAGGGTTCCTGCTCTCATACATGGGTGGATGGTGGCAGAGGAAAGGATTACGCTTCACAGTGATGCCCAAGGTTGAATTGCCTACCGTAAATTTGCTATCCTGTTGTGATGTAAAATGCATCTATATCCAGGTTGGGGTACAATTTGGGATTGAGCCCCATGGCACTGGGTTTTCCCCACTCCCTTCCCTCTCAAGATTTATGCTAAATTTGGAGCAAGTTATATAATACATCTGTCCACATATAATGATAACACACAAATGAGGGAAATATGTCATTTGATATCCTTTGTTGTTTGCGCCTTACCATTGCCACTTTCCAGCAATGCCATAGGCAATTTGTAAAATTTAGAAGACTAGTTTTTGCAGTGCAAGGGCGGCACAGTGGCGCAGTGGTTAGCACCGCAGCCTCACAGCTCCAGCAACCTGGGTTCAATTCTGGGTACTGCCTGTGTGGAGTTTGCAAGTTCTCCCTGTGTCTGCGTGGGTTTCCTCCGGGTGCTCCGGTTTCCTCCCACATGCCAAAGACTTGCAGGTTGATAGGTAAATTGGCCATTATAAATTGCCCCTAGTATAGGTAGGTGGTAGGGGAATATAGGGACAGGTGGGGATGTGGTAGGAATATGGGATTAGTGTAGGATTAGTATAAATGGGTGGTTAATGGTCGGCGCAGACTCGGTGGGCCAAAGGTCCTGTTTCAGTGATGATCTCTAAATCAAATCAAATTGGTTAATGAGCGATTGAATGCGTTATAGAAAGTGCCAACTTTAATTTCAAGATAAACTTTGAAAATCAAAACAAATCAGTGGAAATAATATTTCTGTAAGTGAGTGGTCAATCTGTAGCATAGGTTTCCCATAGAGATCATGGAAGCATTTGGTACTGATTCATTCAAATGCAGATTAAATAGATTTCTTTCAGAAAACAACATTTTGTGATACAGAATATGAGTAATTTGAAACGTGTTAAGTGTCCCGTAGTTCCCAAAGCTCTCCACCACTGGAATTTTCTTCGCATCCTATTTGGGTCTGCTGTAGACTGATTGATAGAGATTTATTGCTTGATTGGTCATTATCATGGTATCATATCAACTGTTAGGGTGGTAGAAGGGGTATGAGATGGACCTTATCTTGTCTATCATTTCCTATGTTCCTATTCTCCCCATCCCAACCAGAGCTGGGAATTTCTGTAAATAGCCTCAGTATGTGCCCAAAATATTGAAATGACCCTCGATCCCAGGGTCTGGGGTTAGAGGTCGGGGACACAGGCAAGGGGCAGGTGAAAGTCCCACTTTATCAAGTATCCTTTAACAATGGGGCAAACAGGAAATTGAGGGCCTCATTATCCACACTTCGATATAATTGATGTTCACTTGGAGAGACCACAGGAAGGCAATCAGCGGATAGATTTTCCTAGCCTCAGCTAGAGGAGAGAAGAAAGTTGGAGACACACAAAATTGCATATGTGGGTAATAGAATCAGCCAACACTTACTTGATCCAAGTCATCTGCTGGGATCTGCTGAAAGCTCTCACAGGCTTGCCAAAATAATATGTTTTCCGCACTGAATTCCTTCTTTAAAAACTCCTAAGGAAAGAGAAAACAACTCAGTCATGTAATCATAGAGAAAGGGGACATAGCCAAACTATCCCACTCCAGTTTCAGAATCAACCTCACCTATCTACCATATCCCTGGACCATTTCTCTCTCCAGAAATGCAACGACTGTAGCTACCACAACAACAACTTGCATTTTTATAGTGCCTTTACTATAGAAAACATCTTTAGATGCTTCACAGAGGCGTAATCAAAAGAAAATATTAAAGATTTGGCTTTTAAGGAGTACTTTATATTCCTACACTATGCAGAGACCTGGAGTGATCCAGATTCATATTTCTATGTTCGACATGCACCCGAAGTGAAACAGATTTATTGTCTGTACTTTTCAGAGACCAGTAGTAAAGCAGATTTATACTCTTTCACTGTACAGAGACCAAGAATTATGCTATTTCACTATGTGGCGTCAAGACATCTTCCCAAAGGATGAGACAAAAATTTATTGGCTGTCGCTCCTAGGCCTCCATCATATGCCATTTGGCTGCCTGGTTAGATGTGTTTTGGGAATTTCTGATTGAGATGAAGTACTACAATACACCATTCTTCCCAATATAGAAGTTGTTTCCACAAATATACAAATTACTTTTCACCACAGAAAAAATACCTTTAGCCCTGTCATATGGCAATGATTGTCAACTCCCTAATTTCATTTCCTTCCAGGTTTGTGCAGATATAGATTTATTTATTGAATTTTCCTCCAATTCGCAACAAACCTACTCATGGGAGGTAGAATTTTAATCCCAAAAAACGAGTGGGTTTGGGTTGCGCTTTCCGACCTCCCCTACCCTAAGCCTCTGACCACCCACCCACCAAGATCCTTCCCCGAGGCCTCTGATCTCCATCCCGCTGAGGCCTCGACCACCCCTTCAGGCCTTTGATCTGCCCCTGTTGCCTCTGAACCCTGAGGCCTCCGATCCACAATCCCCAACCCCCCACTACCCAGGGTCAGCCTAGCCCCCTCCAAACCAGACCAGCAGCCCCTCCCCCCTCCATCCACCAGGATCAGAGTGCCCCCTCCCTGGGTCAGGGATCAGACCTGCCTGGTCCTGTGACCTATTCCCCAGCATTCTCCTCCAGACTGGAAGCCAAACTTGTCAATCAGGCTGACTTCCAGTCAGGAAAACAATTGGTGAGATCACACACACATTGTGGAGTTAAACCTCCACATAGGCAGGGAAACTTCTGGGTTTCCTGTGCACTACCATGTTGGCACCCCCACAACATCACCCCCACCCCAGCTCCCGGCGAATCAGAGTTAAAATTCCTCCCATGAATTCTACAGAACAGAAACAGGCCATTCGGCCCAACTACGCCATTGTTTATGCTCTACATGAGCCTCCTCCTACCCTACTTCATTTAAACTCATCAACATATCCTTTTACTGCACTCTCCCTCGTATCTTTATCTATTTTCTCCTTAAATGTACCTATGCTATTCACCTCACTACTCCTTTTGGTATTGAGTTCCACATTCTAACTACTATCTGGGTAAAGAACTATCTCCTGAATTCCCTACCAGATTTATTGCTTACTGTAATGTATTTGTATATGTTGACATGATGTCATCATGACATGATGATGTAATAACATAAATAAACCCTTCATTGAACTGGCCATCCTTGGTCTATTTTCTCCGTTAGTGAGATTCCAAATATAATATAGAAAATGGCAATCAGAATGAGTTTAAAGTCCATACATATATAGGCAGCAAACAGCAGGGACAGCAGTGAACATAATCAGCCAGCTCCTGGTGACCCACCTGCTCAGATGGTGGAGATTTTGGCTGGATTGTGCGAAGCCTGAGTCTCAGTTGAATAGAATGCAGCAGGGTCCTAACTTGCATGAGATTCAAAGTGCTCATTTGGGTAAGAGAATATTTTCATTCACCGACTAGACTGGTTTTAGGTATCACTGTTACGGACAACCACAGGAAAGTGTTTACTGGGTGACTGTGAATTTGTAAATAGGACAATATGGCTGTGCCCACTGGATACGTCAGAAGACTAGGAACATATGAGAGGGTTTGAGAATCATTCAGTTCGTATATTGAAAGAATGGACATGTTTTTCAGGCCTAATAACATTTTTGAACTTGAAGGTGAAATTGAAGAGGTATCAGAATAAGACAATTCTTGAGCACAAGAAAGCACTTGCTAACAAAAATTGGTCTAGAAGTGTATGGCACGCTAAAAAACCTTCTTGCTCCCAACAAGGCAAAAGATATGCCATTCAAAACAATCACCAAGTTACCGGAACACTTCAAACCTAAGCCACTAGAAAAAGCAGAAAGCTACAAATTTGGAACCAGAATTCAGGAAAGTAGTGAAACAGTTGATGAGCACGTTGTGGCACTGAAGAATTTATCACAACCTTGCAACTTTGGCACATTCTCAGATGATGCATTACAAGACAGATTTGTGTGCCAATTGGTGGGCGAAGGAACCCAGTCAAAGTTACTAAACATACAAAATCTTACATTTGAGCTAACATGTAAGATTGCTCTTTCTATGGAGATCGCATCAAAGAATGCTCGGGAATTTCATCCCATGCCAGTGATGAATTCAATTTCTGTCCACAGTCAGAAGGTTTATGCCAAGCCTATGGAAAGACCTAGTTAGAAGAGTGCTGGCTACAGTTTGATGTCTTGTTATTGCTATCAGGGCAACCACACTGCACAAGCATGTCAGTACAGAAATGCCAAGTGCTTTGATTGCCGAAAGATTGGCCATATTGCAACTGCTTGTCGAGCAAAGGCCAAAACAGGAAGGAGAGCTCATTCCATTGGTAATGGAAAGCAGGGGTGGAGTTCACAATCTGGAAGTGAATCCAGAATGCCTAAGCCAAGAGCAGCTAGGGCTGTACAGCATTTATGCCACTAGCAATCATTCAAATGACAGAGACTTCTGTTCAAAGGTGTTTGTAAATCAACAGTACATCAACATGCACATCGATATGACTGCAGAGTGCTCCATTATAAGTAGAGATACATATGAGAGCAAATTCAGTGACATACCTCTAACTGATAGCACAATTCTAATGTAAATCTACTCTGGGGAGGTATTGGAAACATGTTGACAAATGAAGTGCAATGTCCACCATAAGGCAAGTTCCTCAAGTTACCCATTGTTGTAGCGAGATATGTCAACAAGGACACCTATGAAGGCATAATTGGTGTGAAAGCACACATCTGAATCAGGCCTGGTGCAAAAGCAGTATATTGCAAGGCTAGGCTGGTTCCTTTTGCTCTCAAAATCCAAGTTGAAGAGCAGCTAAAGCAGCCAGAGAGAAAGGGTGAGATAGTGACAACTGACCACAACGATTGTGAAACACTAATTGTAGTGGTGCCCAAGTCAGACAAAACCTTAAGTCAATGTGGGGACTACAAAGTCACAATCAGCCAGGCAGTGGATGATGAGCAGTATCTACTACTGACCTCTCAAGATTTCTATGTGGAGTTAGTGAGATCCAAGTTGTTCATGAAGTTGGATTTGTCCCATGCTTATACACAGCTCAATGTGGATCGAGAGAGTCAGCAGTATCTCACGATAAACACACACATGGGGTTATATTCCTACATGAAGCTGCCCTATGGTGTGAGGTCTTCTCCAAAAATCTTCCAAGCTGCAATCGATAAGATTTTGTAAGGAGTGCCGCATTGCATGTGCAATCAAGATGATGTGCTGATCGCAATTGCAACAGAGTAAGAGAATCTTCATGTGTTGGATGAAGTGTTTTAAAGGCTCAATGAGCACAATCTGAAGTTTAAAAGGAGCAAGTGTGTCTTCGTGCAATCTGAGGTAGCGTACCTTGGCTTGCAAATCAGTGAAAAAGGACAACAGCTAGTGCAAGAGAAAACAGAGGCTATAGCCAACACCCCAAAGCCAGATGTGTCTGAGCTTAGACCTTTTCTAGGCATGGTCCAATACTACTCACAATTTTTGCCTGAGATTACAATGGTATTAACTCCACTATATGGGTTGTTGAAGAAAGATGTGAAATGGGAATGATCTACAGCACAGCAAGATGCTTATGATGCATGTAAGACAATCTTAATCAGTGATGCACTACTCATTCATTACGATGCAAATAATGAACAGAAGCTAGCATGCGATGCTTCACAGTTTGGAGTTGGAGCAGTGATCAGTCATGCCATTTATAATGGTCAAGAGAAGCCCATAGCATTTGTGTCGCATGCCCTGACCAAGAGTGAATGCAACTATGCGCAGATAGAAAAGGAAGCGCTTGGAATCAAAACGTTTCACCAGTTTTTGTTGAGTAGAAGCTTTACGCTAGTAACAGATGATAAACCCCTAAATGCTATTCTGGGACCAAAATCTGAAATACTGATGATGGCAGCATCAAGGATGCAGCAGTGGGCTGTATTTGTCTCACAGTACAACTACAACATTGAATATTGAAGTTCGAAAGAGAACGTTATCACTGATGCACTGTCGCGTTTGCCACATGAGGACTCAGAAGTAGGCTGTGAAGGTGTAATCTTCAGGAGTAGTAGATTATGACTTTCCAATCACTGCAACTGCAATTTGTCTCTGAAATTAAGAAAGAGTCAGTGTTGAGAAGAGTCAATGAATAGACATTGAATGGCTGGACAGAATATGGCCAGTTTACAGACAAGGAACTGAAACCATTCCACAATTGTCGCAATGAGTTGTCATTTGAACAGGGCTGCATTAAGTGGAGTCCTAGAGTGGTGATACCCAGCTCTTCGAGCGATAGGATTCTGGCAGAACATCATACTAAACACATTGGAATAGTCAGTATGATGTCCGTAGCAAGAGGCCTGGTCTAGACATTGACCTAGAATCATTGGTTAGCAAATGTACTATCTGCCAAAAGTGTAGAAATAAGCCACCTACAGCTCCTTTGCATTCATGGTCATGGTCAACCTGATCATTTCAAAGAATCCATGTAGACTTTTGTGAGAAGGAAAATGACAATTTTAATACTCATCGATAGCCACTCAAAGTAATTTGAAATCAAACACATGGGTCAAAACACCAATGCTGAACCAACAATAGACGAGTTACAGTCTATGTTTGCTTGTCATGGACTATCGGAGGAGCTTGTCTCAGATAATGGTCCTCAATTTCGTTCAGCTCTGTTCCAAACTTTTATGAAGCAAAACAGTATCAAACATACCCTCACTCCTCCTGACCATCCGGCATCAAATGGAGCAGCTGAAAGATCCGTTTTGATAGTTAAAGAAGCACTCAAGAAACAAGTGCTGCATGGGTGTTCAAATTTCAGTATGAAACAGCAGTTGGCTAATTTCCAGCTGAGGTATGGAGCAACCCCACAATCCACTACAGGATATATACCTGCTGAGCTTTTGATGAAGAGACGGTTAAGAACACGCTTGAGTCTAGTCCTACCAAACTCGACAGCTAAAGTTGAACGGAAACAGTTCTGTCAAAAATGTCAGTATGACACAAACAAAAGGGAACGCAGTTTCAGGCAAAATCAGCATGTTTGTGCTTTGAGTCCCCCTCACAAGTCACCCAACTGGGATGTGGTAAATATAGTAGAAGTGTGTGGAACCAAAAGATACTTGGTTGAAATTAATGGAAAAGTGAGAAACATCCATGTCGATCTCATGATCCTGGCAAGAGATGAACCATAACATGAGCATGATCCACTTGGTCACGAGCTCATGCCAGAGTTTGAACCAGTTCAGACTTCAGTATCTGAAGTAGCAAGTTCTGAGAAAGAAACAAGATCTTCTTTAAAGTACCGAACCAAAACCAAGCAATCCAAAACCTGACTCGACCATAACCTGTAAGGAGATTAGAAAGACTTCGCAAACCAGTTATTAAACTTGATTTATAAATATAATTTATTGAACAGAAACAAAATGAAAATACTTCTGTTTTGAAAGGGGAAGCAATATTTATATATTATTCTAATGACATGATGGCTTAATTATGTAAATAAACACTTCCTTGAACTGGGCATGCTTGGTGTCCATTTTATCTGCTCGTGTCACCCGAATATATTACAGTTACTATCTTATATTTATGACCACTAGTTGTGCTCTCCCCCACGAGAGAAGACATCTTCTCCGCTTCTACCTTATCATGCTCCTTCATAATTATAAAGACATCAGGTCACCCCACAGCCTTCTCGTTTCTATAGAAAAAATCCTCAACCTGTTCAGCCTCTCCTGTTAAGTATATCCTCTCAGTTCGAGTATCATCTTTCAAGAAAGTTAAAAACAAGAGACCTCAGTGGAGTAGACAGTGGAACAGTGACTGCTACATGACAGCATTACTGTTGATGGGATAATTTCTGTGAACATGATGGTTAACCCTTGAAATACTTCTGACAATTTCACAATACTCACCAAAATACCTCTGAATATTTCTGACGCTATATAACTTAGTCCAACACGCAGTTGTCCTGCTAATGTGGTGGTTAAATTACTAGACTTGGGGGTGAATTTTATGTTGCTGCCACCGTAACCAGAGGCAACCGTAAAAAATGGCGATCTGCACGCATGGGCTTTACTCGGCAGAGCTGCCACGATATTAAACGTGGCGGCTCATTTACATGGCCGGTGCAAACCGCCCACATCGCCACCCCCCCCCCCCAATAATTTTGCGGAGACGGACGGTTCGTCCTCGGCAACGGCATCCAACACCATTCGCAGGTGCTGACGCCATTTTTAAAGGGCTTCAAGCCCTTAACATTTAATTATAAATGTTAAAGAAATAGTCACTAAGAATTTATTCAAAGAAATTAAATAAATGTTTCAAGCCCCTCTCCCACCCCCCCAAAATCCAAAAAATTCATTCCTTGCCCTATACCCCCCCCCAAAATACTTAGCTTGTGCATCTGACCTTCCCCCCTCCCCAAAGTGCACAAACTTTAATCTTTACCCCTTCCCACAACCCCCTTGACGAATTAAATGAGTTCTAATCGCTTCCTCCCCCCCCCCCCCCCACTGAGAAACCTACCTCCTCCCCCCTCTACACCAGTATTCCACCTTACATCAACGCACGGAGATCTGAACGCACGGGAGTGCCGACCACAGGCTCCAATATGGCAATGGAATGGATGGTGAGAGTGGGTAAGTATTTAATTCAGTAATTTGCCTTTTTTTTATATATGTAAATATGTCTCCTGTTGCTGCGGGCAGTAAGGGGCCCTGCCTTCCCAGTGTTGAGGCCCACGGCGGGCTTCCCATGGAGGCATTTTCCAGGCCACCCCCGCCACGACCCCCGATGTTGGGGGAAGCTATAAAATCCAGCCGTTGTAATCCAGAGAATGTGAGTTCTAATATGATCATGGCCATTTCAGAATTTGAAATCAGTTTAAAACAAATCATCTGGTAATTAAAAAGTCAGTGGATCAATAAAAGGGGCATGATACTGTCTTTACTGGCTCACTGATGTCCTTTAGGGAAGAAAGCCTGCCGTCCTTACCTGGTCTGGTCATTCTTACCAATGTAGTTAATGTTTAACATACCTCTGAAGTGGCCTTGCGTGCCGGTCCTTTAAATCAAAATTACTGCCTGCAGTTTAAGAATAATGTCCACCACAACCTTCTCCAGGCAATTCAGGGTGAGCAATAAATGTGGGACTTGCCAGGCATGCCCACACCCCGAGACTACATCAAATTAAAACACCGGTAACCAGGGTCTTCAGAATCACAACATTATCCTCCCTTATCATCAATAGTAGTTCCTGAGCACCTCGAACATCAGAAAATTTCCCACTGTATGCCACACCATTACAAAAATAAGAAGAAAGACTTGCATTTATAGAGTGCCTTTCTTGACCTCCAGGACATCCCAAAGCACTTTACAACTAATGAAGCAAAATGGGAAATGAGCCAAAAGACGGAGATATTAGGTGGGATGACCATACAGGTGGGTTTTAAGGATAGTCTTAAAAGAGGAGGGAATGGTGGAGTTGCAAAGTCGAGGAGGTGTTTAAGGATGGAATTCCACAGCATGAGGATTAGGCAGCTGGAAACATGACCATCAATGTTGAGGTGTAGGTGGGAGGGGGCGCATGAGAGGCCAGAGGCTGTGGAAGGAGGTTGTGGGCCCTGCCAGAGACAGCATAAAGGGTTATGGGAGAGAAGCCTAACAGGGAGAGATAAAGAGACAAAAAGAGAGAAACTGGTTCAGGGTTAGGACAGGGGGAACCTGCAGAGAGATTCAACTTATTGGGAAAGGGGAAAGAAGGGATACAGCAGAGGTTGCTGAATAGGTGGCCTTAATCTTATATGTCTTGGAGGTAAGATTGGGGGAATGGGGAGAGAGGTTTAAGGAGATAGTTGGCAGTAGAGAAAAGAAGCTGGGGCTATCTTTACGTTCCCGGAAGATCCTGGAGGAGAGGCTGTTTGTGGCAGATGCATTTTGGTGCTGAATGGTGAAAAGTGGTGAATACTTACTGTGAAATACTTCACACCAACGGGGTCCTGCAAAAGCCGTTCAAAGGACACGGCCCAGCTGGCCACTGTTCTCTCAGAGTAGCATGCACTGCTCTGAACATTGGGAAGACTAGTATTGCTGTTCAGACTCTGGTCACTCCCACAGCCATCAGCCTCAGCGAAATTCAACTCTGCGGAGATTGGATCATGTTATTATCTTTGGATATCAAAGCACTCAACTGAATAAAAAAAAGTCAACACAATTAATGGACATGGCACTGAATTTGTTCAGCTATATGTTGGATACAGTATCTAAAGAGTTTAGGAAGATCGGAACCATTCATCCCCTCAAACCCCGATGATTCCCAATTAGATCATGGGTGATCTGTATCTTGACTCTATTTATCCACCTTTGCTCCATATCCCTTGAAACCTTTACCCAAAAAAGATATTGATGGACCACGATGGAGACGATGGACTCAATGGCCTTCTTTTGTGCTGTAATAACTCGATGACTCTATGATCTCAGTCATGAAAGTTTGGATTGACTATCAGCACCCACAGTCTTGACTTGTTTATCCCATGGCTATCGTGCAGCAAAAAAACAAGCAAAGAAATAGGTCGCGGCAAATGGAAGCAGACAGATTGCATCAATTGAGGGGTTTAAAATGAGGGGCCATGGATGATCAGATGCTCGAGATTTGGAACAGAGGGAAGGAGAAACTTCTTGACACAGAGAATTGTGAAACTGTGGAATTCATTCAGGGGTTAATGGTTGAGGCAGAACTTATGTCAACACTCAAGATTAGATAGGTTGTGTTTGAAGGAAAAGACAGTAAAGCATTAATGGAACAGGGTAAGTAAGTACTATAAGGACTAGATGCTTGCTTGACTAAATGTGAACAGGGATTGGTTGAGCCGAATGGTCTGTATCTATGTTGTAACTTTATACATCGCCTCCTTATAGTGTCAACACCAAGACTCATTGGGGGCAAAATTCATTTGCAGCACTACAAAAGCCTTTCTGGGTTTCCCATGGGCAGGCTGTGCTGCTGGTCACTATCTGTGAGGCCCGTATGCCATTTTTCAAGGATGTGCAGAAACACTTGATTTGGCGCTATCCTGACATCACACAGCCCAACTGGTTGTTATGGTGCCAGAATCCCAATTTGGACAACACAGGTCTTGGCAACATCTGTGTTGTTCAGTAATGAAAAAAGTGTGAAGTAGCAAGTTGGGCCCTGCAGTAGTATTATTTTAAAGGCTAGTCACCCTGATGGCAGATAAGTTAGATTTTAGGGGTTTTTTCTATTGCAAAGCTTTTGAAAATACTCTGGAGTATTTTTGGAGGTGTTTTGGTAAGTTCCTGCATTTGCTAGTGGGTGTTGTTGCATCCTCACAGGGAGGGCAGAGGAGTAACTGCTCTGTGCACATAAAGGGTTGAATTTAATGATCCGATACCTGTCCCAAATGGGTGCCATTCCCGTCCATCATGTGGACGGCCAATCCACTGTGATCATGTAGCAGACAGCCGTTTTGCATAGTGGAGACGTGCACCCGCTCCCACCCCCCCAACCAATTACATAGCAGAGGCAGGATGCGAGTCACTGCTTATGGTGCCAGATGACTCCAGTGTAGGTCCTGGTGCCATATTTAAAGCCTGCCAGACCTGCATTAACTACTGCCTTCGAGGCATTGTCAGCTTTATGCAACT
Source organism: Heterodontus francisci (assembly GCF_036365525.1). Classification (NCBI taxonomy): domain Eukaryota; kingdom Metazoa; phylum Chordata; class Chondrichthyes; order Heterodontiformes; family Heterodontidae; genus Heterodontus; species Heterodontus francisci. Next base: position 27,579,834 of record NC_090382.1, read on the forward strand.
GAAAACATTGCTGCGCTGATTCATGGACCCCCCTCAAACTCCCTGAGTACGGCAGCACAGGATAGCCGAGGCAAGACGCAGGGTTGCCCCACGGTTCAGTGATGCCTCCCTGCAGATTCTCCTCCAGGCTACAAGGAAAAGTTGGGAGGTTCTCTTCCCCAGTGATGGCAAGAAGATGTTCTCCCGCCTGACCAAGCAAGCCTGGGTGGAGACTACAAAGAAGGTCAGCAGCTGTGGGGTCACCTACCGGAACTGGATGCAGTGCCAAAAGAGAGTCAATGACCTCCTGCATTCGACCAAGGTGAGTGCTCAATACCACTCTCCTTTTTGAGAATTGCATGTGACTACACGGGAGGGTGCATGACATGGGGAGGGTGGCACTACCACGGCGATGGGAGAGAGGCCAGGGTATTACCTCATCCTGACGACGCATGGCTGCATCTCGGCCACAGGCCACCTTCCTTCATAGCTCACCCCCCCCCATTAACTCCCCTAACAGCATGTATCAGCATGAGGGACATCAGATCCCTCAGGAGGGGACAAGGGGCTGACAGTGACAGAACTGTCATGTTGATCTCTCTGCCAATTTTTACTATCTCCATCCTTCCTCTTGCAGCACAAGAGGGCCCACAATATGAGGGAGACGGCCCAGACTGGAGGAGTTCCGGATCTGCGTCCTCTCAACACCGCCGAGGAAGAGGCCTTGGAGCTGGCAGGGACCCAGGCGGTTGCACAATCTCAGACAGAGAATGGATTCTCTGTGCAAGATAGTGAGGATTCATTCAGCAAGATCATGGATGATCTGATTGTAACCTCAACTGCACATTTCTGACTACCCCTGATAACCTTTCACCCCCTTGCTTATCAAGAATCTATCTACCTCTGCCTTAAAAATAGTCAAAGACTCTGCTTCCACCGTCTTTGCAGGAACAGAGTTCCAAAGACTCACGACCCTCTGAGAGAAAAAAAAACTCCTCATCTCTGTCTTAAATGGGTGACCCCTTATTTTTAAGCAGTGACCCCTAATTTTAGATTCTCCCACAAGAGGAAACTTCCTTTCCACATCCACCCTGTCAAAACCCCTCAGGATCTTATATCTTTCAATCAAGTCACCTCTTACTCTTCTAAACTCCAGCGGATACAAGTCTAGCCTGTTCATCCTTTCCTCATAAGACAACCTGCCCATTCCAGGTATTGGTCTAATAAATCTTCTCTAAACTGCTTCCAACGCTTTTACATCCTTTCTTAGATAAGGAGACCAATAATGTACACAGTACTCCAGATGTGGTCTCACCAATGCCCTGCATAACTGAAGTATACTTTTGTATTCAATTCCCCTCACGATAAACGATAACACTATATTAGCTTTCCTAATTACTTGCTGTGCCTACATACTAAACCTTTGTGATTCATGCATTAGGGCACCCAGATCCCTCTGCATCTCAGAGCTCTACAATCACTCTCCATTTAGATAATAGTCTTTTTTATTCTTCCTGCCAAAATGGACAATTTCACAATTTCCCACATTATACTCCATTTGCCAGATCTTTTCCCACTCACTTAACCTATCTATATCCCTTTATAGCCTCTTTCTGTCCTCTTCACAACTTACTTTCCTACCTATCTTTGTGTTATCAGCAAATTTAGCAACCATACCCTCAGTCCCTTCATCCAAGTCATTTATATAAATTGTAAAAAGTTGAGGCCCCAGCACTGATCCCTGTGGCACACCACTCGTTACATCCTGCCAACCAAAAAATGACCCATTTATGCCTACTCTCTGTTTCCTGCTGGCTAGCCAATCTTCTATTTATGCCAATTTGTTACCCCCTACACCATGAGATTTTATTTTCCGCAATAAACTTTGATGTAGCACCTTATCAAATGCCTACTGGAAATGTAAGTACAATACATCCACTGGTTCCCCTTTATCCACAGCAAATATTACTTCTTCAAAGAACTCCAATAAATTGGTTAGACATGATTTTCCTTTCACAAAAACATGTTGACTCTGCCTGATTACCTTGAATTTTTCTAAATGCCCTTCTATAACATCTTTAATAACAGCTTCTAAAATTTTCCCTATGACAGATGTTGAGCTAACTGGCCTGTAGTTTCCTGCTTTCTGCCTCCCTCCCTTTTTGAACAAACCAGTTCCGTGCACTATTTTACAATCGAATGGAACCTTCCCCGAGTCTAAGATGTCACGTCAACTTGCTTTGTTGAATGATAATTTTCTTTACTCAACTGACTGGAGATCTGATTTTTTTTTGTGGAAATTTTAAAAAGAACAGATGAAAAAGATGACTTTGCCACCATCTTTGGATGGCCACCTAATTTGCAACACTGTATCCTACAATGCAAGCACTGTGAGGAGGGAGACAAAATGTCTGCTCGTTTCCCACAATTGCAAGAACCAAGGCCCAGGACGTTTAACGGAACTACCTGTTCTTTTAGCAAAAACAAATACTGCTAATTGCTATGCTTGAATCATTGAGTGACTGTCATGTGACAAATCCCCCCCACCCACTCTCATCTGTGGTTTTAAGCTTGTGTTTCTCTACATTAGCAAGGAGAAGCTTCTGGATTCTGACACGTGTAGACCCAAGTGGGGCTCTCTCTCTCTCTCTCTCTCCATTTCAGTTTACAAGCTTTGAAATCTGCCTGTGGATTGATCACCTTTCCATACTCTGGCTACAATCTGAAACACCATTGGAGGAAATCATTCACATCACTGTCTCCAAGAGACCCTCCGAATCAGTCATCATCCTCTTCAAAATAAAAGCCTCAGGACCACCGAATTCAGCTAGAAGCCAGCCAAATCACCAAATGCCACAGACTGTATGCTCCTTTTTTCTATGGAATCTAACTCAACCAATCTACCTTTTCCCGCTTTGTAACCTATTTCTGTTTGTGTAGACCTCTCGTGTGTGTATGTCTGTGTGTGTAAAAGTTGGTGCATAGTTTATTATTTCCATTAATTCAGTTTAGGCACAATAAAATTAACCTTATTCTTTGTTAAACTCAAGAAAACCTGTCCGATTGGTTCTTGTTATGATCAAAGCCTGTAAGTAATCAAACACCTATTGAATTGGCCAGTACATCCACTTTAAGAAAGAATTAGACCTGTTGTGGTCGAACAAGGAGAGGGAAAAGAGGGAAGCCCTTCGACCCCTCCTCACTTGACCAAAACAGGGAAACTTGGAAAATTAAAATCAACACATCAACTATCTCACTAGCCACTTCTTTTAAGACTCCAGGTTGAAATCCACCAGGACCCAGAGACTTGTCGGTCCACAGCTCCAACAATTTGCTCAGTACCACTTCCCTGGTGATTGTAATTTTCTTGAGTTCTTCTTTCCCTTCCATTTCCTGATTTACAGCAATCTCTGGGATGTTACTTGTATCCTCTATAGTGAAGACCGAAGCAAAATACCTGTTCAATTCATCTGCCTTCTCCTAATTTTACATTATTATTTCCCCAGACTCACTTTCTATAGGACCAACGCTCACTTCTTTAAACCTATTCTTTTTTAAATATCTGTAGAAACTTATAGTATCTGTTTTTATATTTCTAGCTAGCTTTCTCTCATACTCTAATTTTTTCCTCTTTATTTACTTTTTAGTCATTCTTTGCTTTTTTTTTTATATTCTGTCCAATCTTCTGACCTGCCACCCATTTTTGTGTAATTATATCCTTTTTCTTTAAGTTTGATACTATCTTTAACTTTTTTAGTTAACCACGGATGGTGGGTCCTCCCCTTGGAATTTTTCTGCCTCATTGGAATGTATCTATTTTGTGTATTCTGAAATATCCCCTTAAATGTCTGCTACTGCATCTCTATGGACTTATCCCTTAACCTAATTTGCGAGTTCACTTTAACTAGCTCTACTTTCATGCCCTCATAATTACCCTTATTTAAGTTTAAAATACTAGTCTTAAGCCCACTCTTCTCTCCCTCAAACTGAATGTAAAATTCAAACATATTATGATCACTGCTACCTATGGTGCCTTCCCTATAAGGTTACGAATTAATCCTATATTGTTGCACAATACCAGGTCGAGTGTAGCCTGCTCTCTGGTTGGCTCCAAAATGTGCTATTCGAAGAAACTATCCCGATAACACTCTTTGAACTCCTCATTTAGGCTATCTTTGCTCATCTGATTTTTCCAGTCTATATGTAGATTAAAATTCCCCCATGATTTAGCTGTACCTTGTCTGATAAGCTCCCATTATTTCTTCCTATATACCCTGTCCTACCATATGGTTACTGTTAGAGGGCCTGTACACCACTCTCACAAGTGACTTCTTGCCTTTATCATTTCTCATCTCTACCCAAACCACTTCTATATCCTGGTTTCCTGAACTTAGGTCATCCTTCTGAATTGTGCTAATACCATCATTAATTAACAGAGCCACCTCTGCACCTTTTCCGAGCTTCCTGTCCTTCCTAAATGTCATGTACCCTTCAATATTTAGGTCCCAATCTATGTCACCCTGCAGCCATGTCTTTGTAATGGCTATGACAATATAATTGACTCTTAACTGCCTTTTGAAATGGCTGCTCAGTTGTACCAAACCAATACAGAAAAGTAGCACTGTGAGTGTACCTACATCATATGGACTAGTGGTTCAAAAAGGCAGCTTACCACCACCATTCAAGGGCAATTAGGAATGGGCAACAAATACTGGCCTTGTCAGCAACGCGCACATCCCATAGAAAGAGTTGCATTTATATAGCACCTTTCATGATCACCGACATCTCAAAGCACTTTACAGCCAATGAAGTACTCTTTGAAATGTAGTCACTGTTGTGATGCAGGAAATTCAGCAGCCAGTGCGCACACAGCTAACACCCACAAACAGCAATGTGACAATGACCAGATAATCGGTTTTTAGTGATGTTGATTGGGGGATAAATATTGACCAAGGCATCAGGGATAACTCCCCTACTCTTCTTTGAAATAGTGCCATCCACCCAAGCAAGCAGATGGGGCCTTGGTTTAGCATCTCATCCAAAAGATTGCACCTCCGACAGTGCAGTGCTCCCTCAGTACTGCACTGGAGCGTCAGCCTTGATTTTTGTGCTCAAGCCCTGGAGTGGGACAAACCCAGATGTGAGAGTGCTACCAACTGAGCCACAGCTGACATAAATGAATTTTAAAAAAGCCTGAACATCTGCATAATGGGGAAGAGTTCACAATTTAAATAAAAACTGGGGCCATAATGAATGCACACACAGGAGATTTAACTGGTCTCGAGCATCATAGGCACTTCAGGACCAAATGAAGTATATTCCTCAGCCTTGAGTGCTGCTTTATATGGGGAGATAGTACATACTACATCTCCCTACTATGGGAACCAAGCATTTCATTAGATAGACCTCATAGAAAGAGAGAGGATTTTATTGAGATCAAACAAAGAACGTGCATATCATGAATCTAAAGTCCAGCTCTTGTACGAATGAAGGGCAGTGCAGGAGTCTCACTGTCCCTCATATTTATTTTCAGGTGTCTACCTCACATTACCAGACTTACACATCAGCTCATTTAATAATTACATATGAAGGGTTTTTTTTTTCCATTGTCTCAGTCCAGGACAAAGCTGCCTTAATTTGGCACAAATTGGCACAAAATGAACCTGTGTCACTCCTGATCTCTGCATCTGTCAGAGTATAAACCAATTTTACTCAGATATGCCAATTTGGTCGATGCAGGAGATTGAAAAAACTGTCACACTGATGCTGTTCGGAGTGCTCTTTTGAAGTTTGAGCAGTGTGAAGTTTGATACAATGAGCTGTGTTTGATATGGAACATATTGTTAGCCTTGGTTTGATGGTTGTATCCTCTGAGTCATAGGATCATGGGTTCAGGCGCCACTGCCAGGTGAGACAGTAAATGGAGGCGGCATCTGCCCCAAGAAGAGCAGGAACTTTCTCCCTGGAATACTGACCAACATTTATCCATTAGTCAACATCACTAAAATAGTTCAATTAGTCATTTATCTCATTGCTGTTTCTTGCACCTCACTGTGCGGAAATTGGTTTCCACGTTTCTTATGTTACAAGGGTGACCACACATCAGAAGTATTTCTTTGGCGATTAAAGCACTTTGGGATGTCCTGAGGTCATGAAAGGCAGCATATAAATGCAAGTCCCTTCTTTCTTTCTTGTCTTGTTTGGGAGTGTTTGATGTTGACACACGCTTCCACAAAAATAGAATGTGTCCTATTCTCCACCACTAACATCTGTCACCTCAGTGAATAGAATCTATTACAAAGAATGTGAAGACTGGACAGTTAGAAAATAATGGTAGGATTGGGCAGAGTCAACATGGATTTATGAAAGGGAAGTCATGTTTGACAAACCTGTTAGAGTTTTTTGAGGATATAACGAGCAGAATAGTGCATGTGGTATATTTGGATTTTCAGAAGGCTTTCGATAAGGTCCCATAAAAGAGGTTGGTAAACAAAATGGGATTGGCATGGATTGAGAATTGGTTCATGGACAGAAAACAGACTAAAAATAAACAGGTCATTCTCATGTTGGCAGGCTGTGACTAGTGGAGTACTGCAAGGATCAGTGCTTGGGCCCCAGTTATTCATAATCTATATGTATAATCTATATATATAATGCATATGATCTGAATGTGGGGATCAAATTTAATATTTCCAAGTTTGCTGGTGACACAAAACTAGGTGGAATGTGAGTTGTTAAGAGGATGCAAAGAGGCTTCAAGGGGATTTAGACAGGCTCAGTGAATAGGGCAAGAACATGGTGGATGGAATATAATGTGGAAAAATGTGAAGTTATCCACTCTGGTAGAAAAAAAACAACTGCAGAGTATTTCTCAAATGGTGAGAGATTGGGAAGTGTTGATAGCCAAAAAGACCCGGGTGTCCTTGTTCATTGAAAGCTAACTTGCAAGTGCAGCAAGCAATTGGGAAGGCAAAGGGCATTTAAGTGGTCATTGGATAGACATATGGATGAAAATGGAATAGTGTAGGTCAGATGGTTTCACAGGTCGGCGCAACATCGAGGGCCGAAGGGCCTGTACTGCGCTGTAATGTTCTAATTCAAATGGTATGTTGGCCTTTATTACAGGAGAATTTGAGTACAGGAGTGAAGATGTCTTGCTGCAATTGTTGTAGAGCCTTGGTGAGATCACACCTGGAGTATTGTGTACAGTTTTTGTCTCCTCAGCTGTGGAAGGATATACTTGCCATAAAGGGAGTGCAACAAAGATTCACCAGATTAATTCCTGGGATGATGGGATTGTCCTATGAAGAGAGATTGAGAAAACTGGGCCTGTACTCTTTAGAGTTTAGAAGAATGAGAGATGATCTCATTGAAACATTCAAAATTTGTACAGGGTGTGACAGAGTAGATGCAGGCAGGATCTTCCCCCCTGGCTAGTGAGTCTAGAAACAGGGGATACAGTCTCAGAATAAGGGTAAGCCAATTAGGACTGTGATGAGGAGGTATTTATTTCTTCACTCAGAAGGTGGATGAATCTTTGTAATTCTCTACCCCAGAGGGCTGTGGAGGCTCAGTCATTATGTCCAAGACAGAGATCGATAGATTTCTAGATATTAAAGGCATCAGGGGATATAGGGATAGTGTGGGTAGCGAAGTGTTGATCTATGTGTATCAGCCATGATCTAGTTGAATGGCGGAGCAGTCTCAAGGGGCCGAATGGCCTACTCCTGCTCCTATTTCCCACATTCCAATGCTTCTGAGACTCATGCAAAAAAAGTGGTAACTTCCTCCAGTTTCATTTTCTGAGTACTTGGTTTGAGTTACCGTCTGTCACTATTATGCATGTCTCTGCAATGAGATACCTAGGATGAAAACTGGTACATGTTACTTCAGGTTTCTCTTCATGTTTTTGGCCCATAGTACCTTAGTCATTCTCCACACTCCAACCACCCACTCCCCGTTTCATGCTTTTGCTGAAATTCCTATTTTGGTGTTTCAGATCATGAGTGCACTGAGGCATGTCAGAACAGGAACTACCCTGAACACTGCAGCACACAGCAGCAGTCAGGAAGACATCAGACCTTTTATCACCCTGGTGCATTGTTACAATTGGCATATGAATTAAAGAGGCTTGGTAAGGAATAAAATCCAAATTCAGGAAAGACAGAGAATGTTCATGGGTAGTTTGTTGCAGAGTGAACACAAGACACTATCAGGGACCAGTTTTTCTTTATGCTATGTACATTGAATTACATAGAAATTACAACATGAAACCAGGCCATTTGGCCCAGTCAGTCCCTGTCGGTGTTTATCCTTCACCTGAACAGTCATCCTAATCCCATACGCCCACTATGTTTTCTCTATACTTTACTCCCCTCTCCCTTCCATATAACCTATTCTTAAATGTTAACATGGGCTGGATTTTCAAAGTCAGAAGTAGGTGCGCACATGATTTGAAGATCGCGTTCTCGGAGGTCGGCACTGGCTCCCACTGCCTCTGAAATACAAAGCTATTTTTAAAGGGACGCCAGGAGGGAGGGAACAGCAAGCCTTGCACACCTTCAATGCAGTCTGTTGAGCTCACTGTGGGGCTCATTAGCGGGCTTTTCAGCAGCAGTTTGGGATTTTCAATGAAAGGCACAGGGAGAATGCCATGTCTGGAGCATGGTGGGGGATTAGAAGACATGAAGAGTGCAGAGAGCTATAAGGGCTATGGGAAGAGCTGATTAACATGATTCAGAGATCCAAGGTAAAGCTCAGCTGCTCCAAAAGTGCCACAGAGTAGCCATTGCTGGAGTGGTAGGAACTTGCTTTTCTCAGTGGTGAGTGGCAGGAATCCGAAGAGGGACATGATGCCACTGGCATCATTGGAGCAGCTGGGTTTGGTGGGGAAGGCCTAGTGAATACACAAAGCCCAACTGAGGGAGTTCAAATGGGAACAGGCTATTCTGACATTGGACAGAGCAGCCAGGATGAGCTGCAGCAGATGCTGCTGGGATTGCAAGAGGCCAGAGGAGCACAGCAGGGGGCTGCAAGGGGAAGAAGGGGCTACCCAAGACATTGGGTCTACTGCCCAAGTGTCAGCTACCTGCAGATGACAGACCGCCAGTGCCATGTGAGACTGCGCCTATCCAGGCAGATGGTCTTAGATAATTGTGCTCTGATCCACAATGACCTGAGGCCTCCCGTTCCCATGGCAGCACCTTACCTGCAACCATCAAGTTGCCCTGAATTTCAATGCAACCGAGCAGTTCCAGGGATCAGTTGCAGACCAAGGTGGCATCTCACAGCTGGAAGCTCATCATCCCGTCAGGCAGGTCACGAATACCATATTCAAGAGGAAAGGGGACTACATCCACTTTGGCACAGATGAACAGGCACAGAGAGTTTTGCTGGATTTCACCAGGTGCAGGACATCATCGATTGCACTCATGTGGCCATCAAGGCACCCAGCGATCAGTGAGATCTTTCAACAGGAAAGGCTTCCACTTCCTCAATGTCCACCTGGTCTGCAACCACAACAAGAGCTTCCTGCATGTGTGTGCTCGCTTTTCTGGCAGCTGCCATGATTCTTTCATCCTCCGCCAGTCCAGGCTGTCTTGGATCTTTACTCCATCTCCTAAACTGGGTGGATAGATCCAAAGGAAATTCCTTGAGGAGATGGGTACTGACCCCTCTATGGGACAGAGGCACAGAAGCAATAAATCCGATGCCATCTGCTCAACAGGCCACCCATTGAGAAGGCCATCAGGTTTCTGAAGAAGCAATTCCAGTGCTTGGACCGGTTGGGTGGTTCCCTCCCATACACTCCTGCAAGTGTTTTGGTCATTATGGTGCTCTGCTGCTCTCTCCAGAACTCAACCCTCCAGAGGAGTGTGGACCTTGAGGATAGTGAGGCCTTGGAAGGAGACAGCTCATCTGGGGAGGGGCAGGAGCTAAGAGAGGAGGAGGAGGAAGAGGAGGCAAAAGGGGATAACACTGAACAGAGAGGTGTCCCTGCTGCACAACAAGGTGACCTCCTCCTGCCACCTTCCTCTCCCTCACGGCCTACAGCATTAGATTCAGGTTGGTATTGATGAAGCGAGGGTCAGCCCTGTCCCTGGTGCCAGGCCTCCAGCTCCACTGTGACATCTTACTTCCCTCTGGTGCTGTATGAGGCTTTGGCACAAACCACAGATCTCTCCCACGGGACAAACAGCAGCCTCAGGGATGGCTGCTGTGGGGTGTCTGCATGAGTCTCACACATTATTTGGCCCACCTCCATTCCTGGCTCCACTGGCTGTACGTAGACAAGAAACCCATCTCTATATTAATTAAGGGCTTCCCAATTTGAAAACCTGAACCTGAATCTGTTTCCTGACAGAAGTGGGTTTCTGATCCAAAACCAAACCTTGCTCCTGTTTCGGGCTTCCATAATGAAAATCCAGCCCATGGTCTCTGTTTCAGTCATTTAATCCTGCAGTGCTTTCTGCATCCTCACAACCCTCTGGGATAAAAAAAATGTTTCTGCTCTCTGTTGCAAATCGTTTACATTTAATCTTACATCTATTATAATAAAACAAACACTTTCAGCTGATACTCCAGTGCAGTACTTTCAAATGAGACATTAAACCAAAGCACTGTCTCCCACTTCAAGTGAATGTAAAAAATGCAATGGCACAATTTGAAGAAAAGCAGGGGACTATACCAGTGTCCTGAGCAATGTTTATCCCTCAACCAACACCCCAAAACCAGATTCTTTAATCATTTATCTTGGTGATTTTTGTGGGATCTTGCTGTGTGCTACTGTAACAGTCATTGCACTTCAAAGTAAGTCACTCAGTGAATTGCTTTTGCACTCTTCTAAGAGGTAAAGTGAGATGTTGTAGAAATAAAAGATAAAATATTCCAGTTAGGAATAATGTATGGAGACCATGTGAGTTGACAGCATCTAATAGCTCAAGAAGTATTCCGTGAAGCTTCAGTGTGAAGGACAATTCCCATGTTCCTTGAGGCAGAGACCCAAAAACATGAGTTCAAGTTCCTCCATGGCCTCACC